>NC_087334.1:5869500-6226000 GCF_037043105.1 Vanessa tameamea
TCGAGAACTACTTGTGAAAAAATAATTATTAAATGTAAACAACCAATTCAGAACGTTGATAGAACGTAATCTACCGAAAAGATGCGGCAAAAACTCAACAAATACTAACTATCTTCTGGATTTTTTTTTAAATATGTAATATTTAATCAAAAAGAACGGGTAAGTTTAAATTTAAGTTTTGTGATTGAATGAGAAACGAAGACAGATTTAATTTAGAAGAACATATTCTTCAACTTCAACTAATCTCAATCAATAAAAATACGTCTTTATTTCTATAATATATTTATTTTTTACTTGACAATTGATATTGATACATAAATTTTATATGAGTACATAATTAACATGTTTTGTTTTTTAATGGTATCTTCTTTCTGTTTTTTTTTTTTTACTTTTACTACTCAATATAGGATCTGGATCAATCTATGAAAATATAAATTTGTTCCATTCATTCTCTTTTTATTCCACAACATAAATTTAAGTACTTTAAATATAATAATTTATTATATTGATCATATTCGAATTTGTACAGTCGTTTTAATTTACAAAGCATCGCTTTACACGAACCAGTGTTACCAAATTAAAAAAAAGCAGTTGTTGAATAAATAGTTACCGTAATATTCAACATTTTAAAATTATTAATAGATTTTAGTAGTAGATAGGTACACTTGTGTGGTTGTTACATTTATTTCCAGTCAACTGAATATTTTTGTCAATAAAAAAAAATATATATTATGGATAATCTTACATTTAGTTAAATTTAGTAATATATATATTTTTTTATCGGTTTTATCAATAATTGTTTATCGATTTAGCGTCATTTTCGAGAACCAGCTAAAAACTAGGGCTGTGTTTCGATTCGGTTAAGCTAAACTCGCTATTTTTGCCACATAACATTATACGTGAAATTGAAATTGTCATAATTAATTTATTTCTCATACATTTCTATCTTATATCAGTCGCGTTGGTCTAGTGACTAGATATAAGGCTACAAAACCCGAGGTACTGGGTTCAAGCCTATACAAAGTTATGGATTTCTGTCGAAAAATTCTCAGTAACAGCCCGGAGTCTGGAATGTGAAAGTGGGTACACTTCCGTGCCTCGGGAAGCACGTAAGGCTGTCCTGCGCCTGCACTCTTGCAGGTCGTGTCAGATTTGCCGTCCCTTCAGATTATAAGAGTGAGCAAATAGAGAGTGCGTCTGTATTTTCGCACACACTCGTGCAGTAATATATAACCCTGTAGGTTATTGATAATTCGACATATTCCCGTTATGAGCTGATAGGGGTGAGGGTTACATTGATACTTTTTTTTAAATAAATTTTTTTAGTTGCAATTTTTAGTTATTTAAAAAAAAAGCTAAAATACGTGATAACTCAAAAATGGTTCACTTTTGTATAATTCATACGACAGTTTAAATTATCGTTAATAATCACCCCCATCACCTCCCAACGGGAATACGTCCAATTACCAATAACCCTGTATATTACTCCCGTGGTCGAAGTCGATCAGGACGACATCACATCATCAATAGATATTGACAACCCTACCCTTCATTACACTAGTAATTTAAATCTATCAACGAAATTACACCAATAATTGAAGTTTATAATAATCAAAAATGAAATCAATATGAGATTTATGAATGAACATGCAGCTACCATTACTTAATCAGAATAATTGTTATTGAAACATTTATTAAACGGGGCAACCCTGGACTGCGTTAAGTCAACAATTTAATTTTAGCCAGTCAAAATTGATGCATAAACTCCGATTTAAACCATTACGAAAACGATATGAATTAATCAGAATATCTTAACGCTAGGAAATTATTTTTACTATAAGAGTTTATTTTTATTAAAAATTTGCATTAGTACACCAGTACACAGAATATTTATTTATTACTTGTTTTATTTTATAAATATTATAGTCCTGAAGATAAATATCCAATTCACAAAAATCTCCTATTCTCATTCCATGCGCGACTCTCTTTTGTTTTTTTAATAATCGTTTTGCGCGGGAAAACATATTGTATTATTTTTTAAAGCCACACGAATGACTTTCTGAAATCGATTACACTTTTATGAAATCTGATACAATAACAAAATATGAGTTTATTAAATATAAAATTATAATATAAATGTAACTACATAAATAAGTATTTCTAACATTAATATTTAAAAATGTATTAGAGGTATCATGGGACACCTGGTTGGAACGAAGTTGCTTTCGCTGAATATTACGTATTAAAAAACAGACACAATGAAATAAATTCCCAACGTTTCAGAGTTACATGACAAGGAATGAAATTGTTATTAAAATCCGGTCTGGATTCAAAGTTTAGTTTAAGAAAACCATGTTTAATAGGAGGTGGGTCGTCTGGAGGCGGCATATCACTTTTTTTTCACGTGACGTTATCCACCAGTGCACTCTACTTACCCCGCGTAGAAGAACTTCGTTCCAAAATGTCTTTATTTTATAGGTTTTATTTTACTAAAAATTCCGCAGGCATTTTTGACTTTGCCGTTTCATAAATTCAAATCATTTGTAAAAAATACCTTGGTAAAGAAAGCATATTATTCGATACAAGATTATACAGATGATAAAATGTTAATACTCGTTGACTCCCAGTCAGGTCATGTTACACACATATATAATTTAATTGTATGTAACTAACATGACTGTATTTTTAAACCTTGAAAAAGAGTAACTACTGAGTTTCTTGCCGGTTCTTCTCGGTAGAATCTATATTCCAAACCGATGGTAGCTTCACATATATATATACTAAAACTTTTCTTTATGTAAGTTATATATTAATAGCACTAGCAGTACTAAATTCATAATACTTGATTTTTTTATTATTATATAGTTTGGCGAACGAGCAAATGGGGTATATTAACCATTCTCTACATCGCCAATGCGCCACCAACCTTACAAAGTAAGATATTATGTTCCTTGTACCTGTAGTTACACTGGCTCACTCAACCTTCAAACACAACAACTGAGTACTGTAGTGTTTGGCGGTAGAATGTTTGATGAGTGGGTGATACCTACCCAGACGGGCTTGCAAAAAGGCCGACTGCCAACTAAAATTGTTTGAAATTAATTTAATTAAATTATTTGCAGTAATGAAGGTTATGATGACATCTTAATTTACAATGTATATATATATATATATATATATATATATATATATATATATATATATATATATAGAAAAGAAAATTTCATGTCCCAGTAAAAAAACTTGCTTGTGCTAGCGACATTTTACTAAGCGAAAAATATTTAAATCATGACTTTTTATCTTGACAACCCTAACATAATTGCGTTTATGGTATAAATCATCATATTAAATATAGTAACGACAGTAATTACATTATGATACTATATGCCATTTAAATTAATCTCTGTCTTTTTATAAAATATATGAAACAAAGCTGTTGGCAGCCCTGCGCTGCATTCGATCAACAATGTTAATTTTAGCCAGTCGAAATCGCGATGCTCAAGATAACGTACAACGTTCAGACTGACGTCTTCCAACTAAATCTCTGTGCTGATTTCTTGAGTGAAAACCGTGCTATCTGCTTTCTGAAATTAAACACTGTGGTCGCCGCGTCGGTTAGAAAGTAACCATGCTTAATACCCCTTATAAATATAATAAATTATTCTAATGGTTCAGTGAGTGATTGTGTTTTGTTTTGTTAAACTGTGGTTCGTTTGGGATTTGCGTGCCGAAGTTATTTTTTTCTGTTAAGGTAATACAAACTTTATTTATTTTCTACTTTTAAGCTTTTATAATCTATTTATTTTTTTTTTGTTTTTTAAATAATGTTATTTTATTATGATCTGACCGTCTCAACCTTTTATATTTAAAAAAAAACTTTTTATTTAAAAACATTGAGATTTTTTTTTAACAAATGAACAAAATTTGTGTCCAAAATATTATAATATAAAAAATATATATTAAGAATCGTTTTAAATTATAAAAACATTACATTAAAATTAATGAAATAGTTTGTTTTTAAAAAGATGTTCTATAACTTAGTAAATTTGAATACTTTTTAGTAATTACATTTTACAAAGTTTATTTACTTGTCTAAGGGAATAAATCATTGCAATTTAGTACGTTGCTATTATTTATTTAAAACTTATATTATATAACAAACTTTAAATTAAGTGTTAATAATGACACTATGATTTTAGTTCAATATATATATATATATTTAAATTTACTTCTTAAGAAGTGTTAAACCTTGCAACTGAATTTTAAATCAGTTCTATGCAATCGATTGAGAATACAATTTTGGTGCAGTATAACAAAATCGTAACTCACCGCAGAACACGGTCATGAAACGTCGAATAGTGTTATGCGACATTGAATATAATATTAATTACATTATAAGGATATAGATATCAAAATAGCGTATCGCCATTATTCTGTTTTTCATTTCACGAGTGAATTAGGAAGTGAGTTTTCACAGAATAACACTGCTGGTGATGATGCGATGAAATAAAATTTTAGTTATATTTATATTTTATTTACATTTAAATGCTTATTAATATTTGTAATTTTTATCATTAACGAAAGATTTTTTTTTACTACGTATTTTATAATAAAATATAATATTTTACATTGACATGACATTTAATCGAATACGCTTATTTTTTTATTTAACTGGAAAAACGGAATTGGCGTCCCCCACATGAAGTAGGAAAGTGGGACTCGCTGATGCCGAAAGCTGTAGCTTTCGTTACTCTGGAGAATACCCACTAAAAAACCAGCGCTACCAACTACGTTTCTTCGGAGACAGAGACGTCACATGATCTTGCGCAGACACCCGCGAGATAGTTTAGTCTTAATATTTCGAAAGAATCTCTTTTAATACGATTCGAGATAAAGCATAAAGTTTTGTACAATACAAATTTGTAGAAATGACCAACATAAAACAATTCAATGTGTCGTTTAATATATACATATGTCAATACATCCGTTATAGAGGCATTCAATATCACATATGTCATATCGTCACGTTGATTGACTAATGGAAAATTACGTAGACAATTGTTTATTTTTAAGCGATCGTTTTGTTCAACATTTCTAGTGAGTAATTCGTTTGCTTTCTCATATAAAACGACCTATCAATAATTAAAAACAACAATTTCATTAATTCTATTCATTTGCCTGTTGATTTTCAATGCTATACACAATACACGCAATCTATGTAAGGTCGGTCACTCACTGGGAGTATGTTACGATGTAAGATTCGATTTTGAGCGTAACGTTACAGTACTGCCTCACTGACAGACGAGCTTCCTTTGTAATGAAAGAATTTAACATTTACCTGCAGTCGAGTCAGCTGTTTTTACAATGTGATACAAATTGTATCATTACATATTGGGCACTGTAATTTCCGGTTCTTATCTCTCACTGATGTAATGTTACAAATTCTATCATAACAGGTTACACATTATAAAGCTCGAATCTTTTTTGTAACTGATGTTATGTTACAATTATCATTACAGACACTGGTTGGTTATTTTCACTCACCGGTGTAATGTTACCAATTGTATAATTACAGGATTGCGCAATGTAATTCACGATTTTTCTCTAACTGATGTTGTGTTACAATTAGTAACATTACAGGTTGCGCACCGTGTTTCTCGGTTCCCCTCGTTCACTTATGTAATGCTCAAATCTGAACTGTCACTATTGTCACTAGGTATACGAAGTCTTTCAATAAGACTACTGAGATGTTCTCGACTATTTGCATTACTGCAATCGCGTAAATATATATTTTAACATACTATCACACAAAACAAAAGTAGCTCTCACGGAAAGACCGGTTAAAATAAAACATTAAAATTGATAGTTACTGAAATAACGTATCGTGAAATTATACCTCTAAATAAATAAAAATAAAGAGAGATTCGTTATTAATTTCAATTTATTATAATAATTTATACAACAAAGTAGGTATATAGAGGCACATATAAGAGATTTACGGCAGAGAGATGTCACGACAGCATAAGATATAATCTTACTCCCAATGAGCACCAAAAAATATATACTGCATTCGAGTAGGATCTTTTGAATCGTCAATTTACACGATTGAATTGAATTTAAATTATCATAGTACTATTATTTCGGAATTCATATCGAGATAAACTGGCAAAAAACTCAGTATTCACTCTTGAAGAATAATATAATTATGCTAAATTATTAAAGCATTTGAACTCATAATTATTTGACTTACAAAACTAATTAATAATTGAGATTTCTGACCTGTTATAAAGTAGGTAGGAGTTGGTGTACTAAATCAATTAGATTATTCGACCGTCAAAGTAATACTTTGAATAGCTGTATTTCTGTTTAAGGGGTAAGTGGGACCAGTGTACTGAAAGGCATAACATCTTTGATTCCATAGTTGGCGACGCATTAATGGCGTAAGAAGCGGTTTATACTTCTTGCCACATTCATACATACACACACACACACACAGACACTCACGCACGCATACATACATAACCGATCAGAACTATTTTGTGAGTCGTTTTAGCGGCTGTTAATTGGCTCACGATGTCAGACCGGCCGTGCTACAGACCCTCCACAGACTATAAAAGAGTTGGCTAGCACACATACATACCTAACATGACATACATACAATCTTTAGATAAAGTAATTATTCTTAACACTAAGGATTCTCATAGTAGATACATTTATTTTTAATAAATAGCTAATGTATCTTCCAAATGTTATTTACAATAAATATTACTCGTAAATACAAAAATAAAAAATAAATCCTGTATTATCTCCGAACGTAGAGATCCCTCAGTTTTTTTCGTAAAGGATCTTACAAAAGCTTTTCTCTGACAATTGATGACAGAATGAATCCGTAAAAATATAAATGTTGCTGGAAGAAATCCCTTAATGGCATTATCACGTTTTTTATACTTTATACTCTTAACATAACAATTTCTATATATTATATATATATATATATGTACGACGAAACTATTTTAAATTTGTGTTTATTATTATTATTAGAACATACAATTGTTTTGAGAATTCAATAGTCTCATGCAGTTGCTCATGATTTTTAACGTCACGCTACAGGGGTTTGATTTATATATCATATCATAACATTTTTTATTTTATTTATATTTATACGATACCTACATATTATATACAAATAAATCGAGCACATAAATACAAATTTTACATGCTCAGTTTTGAACCGCAACCGTCGGTTAAGATTCGTGTTCAAACCACTGAGTCGTGGCTCTCTCACACACACACTAAAACACTACATTAAAATAATCAACATTCATAATTACAAAGTCCAGATATATTTGTTTCAGACAGCCGACTGCTCATTAGTTTGATATTGGTCGAACTTGAAGAAATTTCCTAAGCAGGGATGTGTAACGCTGATATTGATCGGTACAAGCCGGCTCTGCGAACACCACGCTCATTACCCGTAATACACATTTATTTTGCATGTTTACTATATGTATACTGTATATATATTCGTCTTATATACACCAGTTCTTCCCAAACTTTGCCTGGAGGAGATCGCTTCTATCAATAAGGCGTTTTGTACAATATCATTATTGTATTGTTAGTACTGTTATGTATTGTTATGTAATAAAGTGTATTATTGTTATTATATTATATATATATATTTGTATATATTGTTATGTATATTAACACTGCTATTTCGTTAATAATAGTTTATATATTACTTTGACTGTATCATAAATGAATCGCCATAGAAACTCTTACTAGATAGACATAAGACTGTCTTAAGAACATCCGTTATTTATAAAATGATACGTTTAATTAAACTGAATTGAATCAGAATAATGAATATTGTTTGCCACAATTTTAGACGATACGATTTAAGAAAAAAAAAGTAGTAGCACGTTCAATGTAAAAGCATTACCAATCAGAAATGATTTACTTGAGCTTTAAGTACAAAAAAATTATCATAATGTTCAAAGGTTAAATACAAAAAAAAAACAATATCTGCCAATTCACAATTAATTAAAAAAAGCCTAAGCCATTATAAATATCTTCAATATAAATGAATTAAATTAATTTTAGTCGATTTTCGTAAAGTAATAGTTAATTTTCCATTTATTTTATTTATTTACTGACGACTACTTATATAAATATTTTTACACCTAATACATACACCTACGACTACTTACCGTGATATATTACATACCATTACTGACACCCCTTCCGGTTAGGAACCACAGAATATCATTCATTCTACCTCCAAACTTCAATATTTACCGGTATATTTAATATCATACAACTCCTAGACCTTATGGTGGCTTACTTATATAGTACAGTACAATAAATAAAATATTATATATTTATCTCTTGTTGAATGATCAACAGGCTGTGTAATGAGCCAAAATGGCCCAGTGGTTAGAACACGTGCATCTTAACCGATGATTGCAAGTTCAAACCCAGGCAAACACCATTGAATTTTCATGCGCTTATCGTGTCTAATTTCAACCAAATTCTGCCACATGTGTATCCACCAAGTCCGCATTGGAGCAGCGTGGTGTAATATGCTCTAAAAAATTCTCCTTGAAGGACGAGGAGGTCTTGGCCCAGCAGTGGGAAATAAACAGGCTGTTAATATATGTATGTAATGTAACTACAAGTACAAGGGATAACTCATTCAAGGGATATCAGTTCACAAGGTTGATGTTGCATTGACGATGTAAGGAATGGTTATTATTTCTTACATGATGACTACTTACCATACAATGGCCCATTTGCTAAAAAAAAAAAAATTGAAGCCCGTTAATGGCCTACTGCAAATGCACAGAATTATATTCCGCCACGCTGATGCAGTTTGGATTTGTTTCTATAATAAATTGAATAATTATTAAATAATAATCATTAGCTGCTTTATAACTTTATGAAAGGAAATAACATTTGGCTGTCATAATATTAGTGGGCAAAGAGTTAGCTAACTTAGGTTCATACAGGTAACATAGGTCGATGTCTAGCTTTGGAGCCATGCATTTAATTATTTTAATTCTAAGCTTAGCAACCAGCGTATTAAGTGTTGGTTTAAGGAGTGGAAGGATTAACTCGGCCAAAACACTTCAGAGCCCATGATTGCATACATACGATTTTATACTTCCTACAGAGCCAATGTGCGGACGAAGGTGAGATTACTTGTCTCATTTCCCTTGCATAAAGTAAATTAAAACACAAAACCATTTTTGCTGTAATATTTAATTCTTTGTAATATATAATTAATTTGCTTAATTTTTATCGAAAAATTTAAATAATCCGTCGTATTAAAAAAGGTTGTAAATTATACGTTCTGTAGAGAAATCTACATCTACAAAATGGTAAACTATTAAAGGACCAACCCATGAATAAAATATGTCACGCGCTGACTAGACGAACACTCACAGCATCCTATTATCTCCGGGTGCTTTGTCCTGTCTTGAGTCTTATTTGCAACTGTAGTATTGAAGTATATCTTGGCCTACTTTCTGTACTTTTATGAGAGCACAAAGGCAGACGCTTAGAAATCATTTGATTCGTAATCTTATATGTATCACCGTAGTATTGTAATCTATCTCGCGATATTGTAAACTGTCGAAATATTGTGAACGGTGATTTAACTCAAAAATTTCGATAGTTTTATATATTTCGGTTAGGTTAGATTAGTGTTTTTAATTTAACTGAAATTACGCACTTCGATAGATTATTATCTACCGAAAAATAATTCGTTAAATTATAAGCAGTATGTTACGGTTCACCAACTTTCGACAGTTCACAATCTCGCGAGATAGATTATAATCTAACGGTATTTACAATTTTACGTCGACATATACATTAATATCACTATTCTAGCTCATAAGTATTTAAATAAGTTTATAAATTGGATTTCAAAATTATTATGATTTAAATTGGATTTCAAAATATTTCACAGACATATGATTGTTATAGAATACAGCTGGAATAACAAGAAAGTACCTAGATTACACTAAGGTATGATTTTTAAATACTTATGAAAATTCAGGTTTCTTCCACTAGAGAAATTGAGCTGTCAGCCATTGAAAGTATTCATTCACGATCTACCACAATATATGTATCCTAAGTCTGTACATCTTTTCTCATACTAAATAAACCATAAATCCACCAATCGATATTTCTTTTATTAATTTAAGCCTGGTCTACCAGGATCATTTTACCTTTTGAAATTTTGGAAAACTTAGAGCTTTTTGGGTAAATAACACCATTCTCAATAATCGTAGTTTACGAATTAACACTTATACTTTTAATTAAATATTAAAATAATACAATTTCAGGCAAATTTATTCCAAATAGGTCCAAAATATATATATTATCATAAATATTATTTTCCTTTATAACCATTACATTTGAATACTTTAAGTTTATTCAAATACGAAACAATGTTAAAAAAAGTCATAGGGGCATAATAATTAGGCTTATAAAAATCTATTTATTACAATTTAAACAATTACATGTCTTAAGACTAAGTCTGAATAAGAAATAACATAATATTTTGCTAAGTCATGTGTTATTCGGATAAATAACATCCAGCGAACGCATACTGAATTTCGCCTTCCAAACCTTGTTTATAAGTATTACTATTTTTCTATCGTTGTTAAAAATGGAGTTCTGACGTTTTCACCTTAAATAAAAATGTCTAAACAAAACTAAATAATTCGAATAGTTTTTTTTATCCTGTATAAAGTAAGGGCTACCAGCAGGTGGATATTAAATCTTTCAACGCATGCTCCTAAAACTAAATGGAGCACAGATCTTTAGAATATTTCAGTATATTTTTTGAATGGCACCTGCGATATCAAAATGTTAACAGTATCGTTTAATGTGTTGTCCGCAAATATAAACAATACTTTATTAACATGTTACTGAAGTAGTGTTTGTTTGTTCGTACGTTAAGGCAACTTCACTTGAACTAATTGGTATAGAGATATCGCTTTGGTCAATCAAATGTTTGGTGTATTCAGCAATATTATAAACACGTCATCAACCATTAGAGTGAACCCACAAATAAGTCAATATATTTCAACTAGAGTACCAAGTAATGTTGGTTAACACATTTGCCATATTTGATTCCATTGATCTGGACATAGAGGTGGACAGGTAGATGTTATTGGCATTATTTGCCATATTTATGCAAATATAATCAAGTAGGTCCTCTATACATTGTGGTATTCGGACAATAAATGCAAATCAACGAACAAGATATGCCAATTATAATTAACCTTTAAACTTTAAAAAATAATTCGTTTCTGAATTTGACGGTGATATCAAATTTGATCTTATTCATAGTTTACTTATTACATAAACAACTAACTCAATTTCCGTTATAATCAATAGAAATATTATTTTTAAATTCAAATGGAATTCATACATCCAGTGTGGCCTCAGCTTTATAAATGACGTCATAGGCACATTTCGTGGTTTATTGCACATACATCTTGTTTGTTACGGGTTCAATGCCAGTTCAATCATATATCAAAATATATTGGATTTGTGCTGAGTATTTTTTTCTTATCGTTCGAATAACCAAACTCGATTATGAGATGTTCATAATGATCGTCAATAAAGATTTTTCCTGTGTTTACCGACTTAGATCCGGTTGCTATATTGAAAAAATGATTTGATTTGCTTACGGATAGTAGAAATATGTTATTGCCGTTTTATTTTTTATTTAAACGCAGATGATGATATTTTATTAATATTTTTATCCCAAATAGTGAAAATACACGAAATAAAATTGTTTTTCGGCTTGGGAATTTTATTTATTATTTATTTTGTAAGAGTACCTATTTTATGTCGATTGTTTTTACGAAATTTTATATTATTCGTAGCCTTTTGATGTTTGAGTATCTAGTGTATTGTAGTTTTAACCACAGATTAATATTTCCTAAGAAACTTTAATAAAACTCGACCTTCTATATTTTACAATCTGAAGGGCGATTTTGCTGGCGTGAACGTTTTCATAAAGACAAATATATTATAGGATACATAGCATTTATACTAACTTGGTAATAATTTTATTATTCCGTATGATATGTATTGTGTAGTTCCAATGTTATTAAATCCATTAAGCAGTCTTAATAGGCACCAAAATGGCAATTTCAACTTTATCCTGAAAGAAAAGAGGGAACTCTCCATTTATATTTAATTGAATCAAAATATTCTTTACTTAAGTAGGCTCATAACATCACTTTTGAATCGGAAAATGTTGCAGAGTTGAAAGTAGATTCTGTCGAGAATCGGTAATAAACCCAGTAGTTACTCTATTCCACCAATTAAATTACAGAGTATGTCAAGTACAATTAAACTGATATAGTAATATTCTGCATATCGATGAACACTAAGTCCACGCTTTATATATTTCATAAAATCTCGTATTTATTTACAAAGTTTAATTTTTTTAATAAGGCAAATTAAAGATAACTTCTTCTAGAAACGAAATTATATTCTGTGGATCCATTTTTTTTTAAATTTGGATTATACATGCTCATTTCAAGCCATATTAGTTGAAATGGCTAATACTTCATTTGAACTTCATGAAAAAAAGTTTGAAAATCGATTTAAATTGGACTTGTAGTTCGAGAGATTAGCGCACTGAACCAAACAAACTAGCTCTCCAGCTCTATAATATAAATATTCTAAAGATCGGTGGTACTAAAAACGTTCAATACTAGTGATTACGTTCAAAAACGCGAAAGGAAGAGTCTCGAATATGGATTCAAGTAAATACTTAAAGCGATTTAAAATCATTGCATATTCGAATCGAATCATCGAATATTGATTCCAACCACAGAGTAATAAATGTGATTCAAATTCAAAATATTCTATATTCAAATTGAATGTATATTTTTATGTTTATGTATGAATACGTTATTAAACTATCTGTGTCTACTGCTTCAACCGCATGTAGTACCGACCCTGCTAGAAATACAGTCAGGTCATTGTAAAAATATTTTTGTCGAATTCATTTATGATTTTGCTGTATTTCTTGCAGTTTTAAACGTGTCCTTTTTATGACAATGGGAATTGTTTGATTCATCCAGAACATGACAAGCATGATAGCTTTAATGTTATTTATAATAAACAGAGATACCGCGGTGTTAGAGGAACTGACCGAGCCTTGTGACTTTTAATCCGTCTTCGTTAGCGTAAGCTTTGAAACTGGAATTGTATGAAATGATTGTACCTAAACGTTTGTTTAATATCCACGTGTTCTATCTGATAGATCATCACGGATCTTTCAAACGAGTCAAACATAATTCTATTAATTAAGCACTTTCGAATCACGGCTGCGTTTGGCAACCTAAACGAATATCGAAACGCAATTATTTTTATTATATTCAAAAAAAATAACTCAAACAATAATAACCGACAAACCAACTCGAAATAGACACGTTCTAAAATCGAACGGAAATCTTTTAATCTTAATTTATTTTTTTATTAATATCGACAGATAAAAAAACGTTTTATGTAAAACGTTCGACACATAAAACTATTATAATACTTTTATAAATCTCGAACCGTTCCGGCATTTTACGGTACTGAATGACTTTTAAAGTAAGCTGGCTCATACGAGATCAAAGTCAGTCGACGTTCAAGGTCTTGTTAATTTAGAAGACATTATTCCTATACTAGAGATGACGGGAGTATCACAATAAATACATTATCCAGACATCGTTTAATTTGACCCTAGAGTTAACACAAATTGTTTAACCAACTATTAATGCAAGAAGAATTTGAAAATTTACAAGTTTTTATTCAACTTCGCTTATTAGTAATCCAATCTTCTATTTAAATTTTAAACCATTTTCAACCAACTAACTATCAACAGTATAGAAAACATCATTTATATATACTAAGAATAAAAAAGGACCTAAATTGGTCCTTAAATTTTTTTATTAATATTTCAGTAAATTATTATTTTTATTTATTAAGAGCCCAAGATGATAAACAAATAATGTAATTCTATATATACATCAAAGTCTTAAAAATATTACTCTTACAGGCTAACTCATCATGTAAAAACAAAAAAAGACTACTGCGCCTACTAAAGAAGAATAAATAAATTTGTTATAACCCTTATTTCCTATGAGTTATTACTGACTTTCTTGACAATTCTTCTTCCTATAATCTATCCTCCAAATCTGTGTCAACTTAGAGAAAAGTGTTTTTAAGGGCTTGATTTAATAAAGGTTATTTAAATTTTTCAATTTGAATCCTCATACCAACTAACAGAAAACCAAAAAAAGACGGTTATTTGACGTTGCAATGACGAACGTGTGAGTTTTAGAGTAGTTTTATTAAAAAATCGATCAATTATTTGTTTTATAGCGCTGAATTGCGTCAAGGGAACGCAGATAAGACGTAGGAGGGTGTTGCTATAAGAATTATTTATTTCGTTTAACTGCTTGTAAATTTACATTACTTTTGGCATGAAGTTCCTTATCCAGTCACTTGGTGAATGACAGGCAGACCGAAATAAGTGGAAGACTTCGATCGTCGTAAGATTTTTGCTGTACTATGGCAAAAGTCTCGGTTGCATTAATCTTCTAATACAATACGCCTGACAAAATAAGCCTTATCGTTATATATATTTTTAGTAACTTCGTATTCATTTCACAAAATTGTAACCAAAAAAGTCCTTGTAAACTATATCTGATTTTGTTTCTAATATCTTTATTATATATGCAACTAATATACGTTATAATTAAAACTTTCTTTTATCAAAAGTTTTTCAGTTTGTATGAATAAGTTTTTCCTCAGCATGAGTGTTTTTTAAATAATGATTAAAAGAAGGATCATCAGATAGGAGCCCTTAGTAAGTAAAAGCTTGTGTTACGGGTCCTCATCTTTCTTTTCTCGGATAACAAAAGAAGAATTGCTTCTAATACAATACATTTCAACGATAATAGAGCTTCTCGAATATACTGTTGATAACAAACGCACTGTCTTCTCCGCAAAATATGAGGTGAATTATAAGTATTAGAACATGAACACTCAGTAATAAAACCCGGATTCCCAACAAGATCACGGTGTCCACTCTTTCTTAAAACAACGGAAGCTATGTGAATTTGATTTTAATGAATTATGGAAATTGACGATATGAACTTACAGGTAATTATTTTATTTAGTGATATCTTAAAAGTGCTCAGATAACTAATTAAAGATAAGTATTATTAGTAAGAGTAAAACATATTACATTTCCTCAGACACAGCGTCAGACACAGCACAACTTCAAAGAAATCGTAAACTCTAATCAGCTCGGACATATTATTTTTATACGTTGTCGTTTTTTTTATATATATATGTTATATGTTCACCGTTTAGGCACATGACTCCACTCCACCTAATGGTAACCGGTAGTGGAGTCCAACTGCGCAGACGGCCAGTACAGTCAGGGACAATGAACTGCACTAATCTCCCTTCTCGCCTCGTTTAGAAACCCGGTTATAAAAGGAGGGGACCACGTTTGTTGGTAGAGCATTCTTCGAGTTGCGATAAAGAAAATACTAAAAAATATATCTATAAAAAAACCTTTACTAATATTTTATTATATAGTTCGCATCTAAATTCTAAACTTCATCAATTCCCAAGATCAAACTTGACCCATATCACGTAGGTAGAAAGATAAACAGACGAACAATTTATATAAGTATCTACTTATATGTCGAAACCGAAGAGGTGCCAAGGCTGATTACCAGATATACATTTATGAAACCGACTTTGTTTATTTAATTTCTTAAAATGGTTTCCTGTTTACAACGCTGGAAATTAAATCGTAATTTTATTTATTCGTTCAGGGAAGCTAGCTGATCCCTGGATGTTCTCGAAATAGGGTTGTCGCTTAGAAGTTTACAAAATTGTATAAATCCTCTATATCAGTACACCGAATAAAATTACAATTATTTGCATAAGACTGTCTATTAATTAAGAAAGATTACTAATATATAACATCACGCTACGACCTACGGAGGCGGAGCAGCATCGTTTGTCGTGGTGACAACCCATGGTATAATTATTGTGATATAATATTGGTTTGAAAAACTTAAAATATTTTTATATTGACATACTAGTTTTTACAAAATAATTTTATATATATATATTGTTTTTTATTTTACTAATTTTGCCTGGATTAGTAATTTTTATTTGACAATATTCTATGTTTCTATCAAAACAGGATCCCAGAATAGTTTCCATTATGTTCAAATTTAAAATAAAAAAGGACCTTTTTGATGATAGACACAGACATTTTATTATACAAATTATTAATGCATTTTTTTTTAGACAGATTAGACTAGACAGAGACAGACAATTAAAAATAAAATATTACTGGTTCTTGGTGATCGCTATAAGCTGATCTGATAAGAAATATTTTTATATTCTGTAAAAACTATTGTTATTTTACTTGGTGGCATTGTGTAAGCCCGTCAGGTACTACTCAAGCATTAGAAATTCTGCCGTCAAACGACAATAGATACTTACTACTGTTGTGTTTCGGTTTGAAGGGTTAGTAGCTTGTATAACTACAGACACAAGGAGCAAAACATCGTAGTTGCCAAGCTTGGTACCGCATTGAGTTTCTTTCACCAGTTATTCTCTGTCGGCGAGTGATTTCATAAGTAGCTGATATTAGTTTTTAATTGTATGCGTTCACGTATCATTCATCCGATGGTGTTAAAATTTGTACAGTTGATTTTGGCACTTGCATGAAAGTTTCTGGTAGAATATCATCAACGTGGAATTGTTTACAAATCGGATAATTGTTTACAATACAATTAAACTTCACTGCAATACCGGTCGAGGTAGTCATTTATATTTCTGATTGCTATCTAGTTTAGTATACTACATTATGTAACATGTTTATTATGATCATGCTATAGTTTAAGTGGTACAGTTGAGGCTAAAGGAATAATTTCGAAGGCAACCGCAAACGGCATAGCTGGCTGACCTCAAGTGCTAGCAATGGTTCCTAAATATTATCAGCTTGTGACATTTTCCACTGCCCAAAAAATCTCTTCTCCTTTGGAGGGGCCAAAGGAGAAGAGATTTTTTAAACTTATTACACCAAACTGCTCTAGTGCAAGTCTATGGACGTAAATGCTTCATATTTAATTATTTTTGCTTTAACTACCGAATATGTTGAGTTTATCAGTAATCGTCTCTAATGCTCTAAGCTATATCAGCATATCTGGTTCTGATAGTTTTATATGAAATATATTCCGAACGCGGCGACACTGTCGCTTGCCGACACATCTTACCGTCATCGCTGACCGCACTACCGCTAAGAAAAACAATAATGCCTCCCATCGCAATATGTATTCACATTTTCAAAAGTAGCAACGTGATTTAACAACCACGTCGCAACCAATGTGAACAACTTCAAAGTGTGCCTTTATAGATTGTCGTTGCGGTCACAACTGGGATTATTGCCACCGCAGACTAGAGCACTGTTGATATTATTGCGCTTATCGTTTGAAGTTTACCAACTGTAGACTATATCGTGTCTTGTCGTCTGTATCTGTCAATTATCGTTGTAGTCAGTTGCTGTCACAATGTCTAAATCGAAACTTGACATTTTTATATTCTTCATATATCGTGTATTACTAACAATTAACATTTCCCCGTTGAATCGATTCCGATCCTATAGACAACAAAATAAACCAGCCTTACTATCACTATTTAGACGAGGTATTATACTTTTAGTGTAGGTTTTAGCACAATTATTCTATAAAAAAATCATACAATACTAAAATGATCAATAGATTAATTCCGGTTTATATTCGTTCATCTTCTTAAATATACATTTGAAACAGATCAACACTCAATGTATGGAATTAGTTAAATACATAATATGTCATATAGATACTGAAGCGACAAAAGCTGTCAGCGCTCGTCTGATAATAATGAGAAGTGATGATAGATTTTTTGCTTTACGTCGATTACGATTACGTCATATTTTTAGCAAATTCAAATATGGAAATTCGATTTCTAAAATCAGATTCTTTTTCTTTTTTGTAAAAGTATATAGTGTTTAAAAGAAAGAAAACTGAAACACTAGATTCAGTGAGACTTTAAAGATTCCATTTAAATTAGATGTAATAAATCTACTGAGAATAGAACGGGACCGGTAAAATATTATATCTATAATGGATTTAGACTTTTTTTCATTAAGAAGCAAATTTAGAATGCTCACAAAAATTTAATACTAGTTGTCGCCACCAGCTTTGCTCGCATTTTAGGTTCTTCTTGAGGTTCAAGTTGGCTTCACACCAAATTTTAACAAATTCAGTTTAGTAGCCTTGTGAAATAGACAGACAGAGATACTTCCGCCTTTATAAAATTAGCATAGATTATTCAAACTATATAATTAAAATTAAAACAATATAACTATATTAATATTATTAAGATATTTATAATATCTATTAATTTATTTTTGGATTAATTTATTTATCGGTTTTAGTAGTAATAAGACATAACTATTAAACTGAAAAATAAAACCTTCAAATTCGAATGGTAGATTTTGAGATATGCGAGCTTAAACTTTTTGACAACCCTAAAATGAATTATGTATAATTTTTATTTTTACAGCTGGCAGAAATTATGAAACAGTAACGTGCCTACGATCATTTCAGACGTTATAATAAGATAAAAATATTTTTATTTCAGTAAATGTTTTACACTAAATTTATTTTTTGTTGAGACGTGATATTTACTATGTTAGCTTTTAACCTTTGACTTTGCTTAATGAAAAATAATTTCTAGTAATTTATTATATTCGGTTTCTTATGGATTTGATTTTGAACAAGGATTTTCAAAACCAATTTTACAAGTTATATTATATTATTGTTTTTAAAAATATCTACATAAGAGGAAGTTTGAAAGTGGCACCGGTAACTGAGAAGCTATCTGGAAACCGGCTGTCTTGGTATGGGCATGTTATGCGGAGGAATGAGGACCATGTTGTGAGAAAGGTTTTGAAAATGGATGTGGATGGATATAGAAGTAGGGGACGACCCAAGAAACGATGGATGGATTGTGTGAAAGACGATATGGTTAGAAAGAATGTTACTTGTGAGATGACGTCCGACATAGAAGTATGGAAGAAGAAGACATGCTGCGCCGACCCCAAGTAAAATTGGGATAAGGGCAGGAGGATGATGACTATTTAAAAATATCTCATCATACTCTCACAGTCACACAACACAGTTGCCAATATTGTACATCGCTAAAACGAACTTTAAAAACGTAAAATTAAAGAAAGCTAAATAGAACTACCCAGCTGTCAATTCCAAAATATTTATATCAACATGAACGAGAAAAGAATTTGTAAGAGATCAGAAATGAAAAATTGAGAAGAGAATGAGTAATAAAAGAATGACAATAATGACGGGAACGGTAATTGTAATTCCGACCGAGTCATAAATTATTGAGAGAAAGGTGAGTCAGTTTAAATCATTTATGAAATTAATGTATCGAACTGTTTCGTATTTTACCACTTTTTGCAGTAAACTGAATCTAAATCTTTAGTATTTTTTTATTAGGTATTATGTATGTACATATTATATATATATTTTAATAGTAATAAAGACAGGGTCAAAAAAAATTAAATCCCATAGTTAACGGCACATTAATGGCGTAAGTCTTATATATGGTGATCTACCAGGTGCCCGAAACGCTTGATACTAAAAATCTTTAAAAAAAAAATTGGCAAAGTTCCGCGCCACTTTTAGCAAATTTCACGCTAGCTTTCACTATTAAAACTAGACATAATCTTAATTTTACTTCGTAGTGGGGCTTTTTGGAATCCCGTCTGGATAAGTACCACCCACCTCATCGTATACACCGGCAAACAGAAATACTAAGTATTGTCGTGGTCTGGTTTGAAAGGTCAATGAGCTGGCGTAACTAACGCTAGGAACATAACTCCGTAGTGCTCAATTTTATTAGTGCATTGGTGATCTAAGTTGTAGTTATTTCGATAAGAGATAGTCTTTACGATCAATGTGTATGGGTGGTAGTGACTACTTACAGTCATGAGTCAGAAATCTCACTATTTCTGCCACCGAGAAGCACACGAATACATATTGCATTATTTTATATGTCTTTAAAAAGATGAAGAAAATATATAATAAATAATCCAATAGTTTTTGCTTCGTACGTAGGAATACTAATGTTATCGCTTGATTACTGCATAGCGCATGGACCATAAGACACAACAGAAATTCCATCTGACTAATTTAAATATTAAATATTCGCACAGTTTAATTGTAAATAATAAAAACAAATGTATACAATATATTCAAGAATTACGATCACTCTTGTATCGCTATTTCACAAGATTAAATCAAACTATATGTATGGGTGTATATTTTTTCAATGGGATTTTCCGTGGGATGGGCGAGAAGCTCGTTTGCTATTTTTTCCAGAGTATACGGACTCCTTAATTTGATATTAATAATAATAGTAGAAAATGACAATTTAAAAGTACTCACAAGAACCTACATGAATAAAATATATTTTATTTGATTAATATGCAAGGACCAATTTTAGGTCCGTTTTTATTTTTGGTTCACATAAATGATCTCGCTCCCATATTTTTGATATTGAGTTATACTACTAATTATAATGAATTAATGTACATTAATAGTATATAAATAGACAGCAAATAACTGGGCCAAATTAGTATTGCTTACTTTCCCTAATGAAAGAAATAAAAAATATTTGATAACTTTAACCAATGACCGTAATGGAAGAGATATTTGTTATTAGAACACCTTCATAAATTGATTACTTACTATCAAATAAAAGATTGTGTGTCGTTTTTAATTCAATAAGCCTAAAAAATATCTTTGGCATTTCTAATATATATTTTTCTAAGGTTGACAGGATATTTACATACATTGCGTGAAATACGAATACAACGTAGCATTTAGACATATTTCTTGTCGAGTAACACTGTCAGCGGGGGAGTGAAAAATATTTTCTCGAGTATCTATTTAGCCCGTCCCACGCTTCTAGTAACACTGACAAATTAACTTCCTGTCGACATTACAAAAAATATATATCTTTATTTTAAAACTTTTTGATAGTCTTACTTTAAAGTATACAACAAATAAATAGATTTCGTTGTATTTTTCTACTGGAAGCAGAGCAACAAACGGTGAACTAGTATTAATATGCCAACTCTATATGACTTCGATACAACAAAAAGCTTTCATTGGTACGCGAATAGCTGGAACCTTCCAAATGACTTTAAAATTCAGAATACAGAATCCAAAAGGAGAAATGACGAAAAATATTGAACACACATTTAAATAACAAACATTTTTTGTATTGATAATAAGAGGGCAAACTGACAAATGGTGTACGGTCATGTCAGTCATAGATATAGTATTAAGATATATGATATATACTATCTGTGCCTGCGACTTCGAGCGCTTTTGAATTTAATAAAAAAGCGTGACGATATTATTATTTTACATATAATTCTAAAATAAAAGTAGCCTAAGTTACTCCTTATTACATCAGTTATCTGCCAGTAAAAGTCCCGTCAAAATCGGTCCAGCCGTTCCAGAGATTAGCCGGAACAAACAGACAGACAAAAATTGGCTACAGGCTATAGGCTACTTTTATTTTCGAATTATATATAAAATAATAATAATAAAGTCACGCTGCAATGACCAAATACTGTCCGGTACCGCGCGCAGCCTTCGCGCATGCCACTCCGCCGTCACGTCGGATGCCTCTCTCCAACAACTTAATATCACAAAAGCTGCTTCATACAGAATTAATAGTTTATAGTAAAATCTGCAATCTGCAAACTTTTTTGTTCAATTCAAACACGCACGAAGTCGCGGGCACAGCTAATTAGGATTATAAAATTAATAATAGCGAAGATAAAATAGTTTAAAATAACAAATACGACAGCTTAATGTTTCTAAACGTACATCCGCTCTGTGTTTCCATTGTTGTTTGAATGATTTTAGTGTTTTCGTCGCCAAGAAAAAGTGACACACAATCACAGTCGTTTTTCTTTATGTAATGCATTTTTTTTTTGTTACTATCATTGTAATTAGCGTTACATATTATCTTTTATTTTATGGTATAGGCGGACGAGCACATGGGCGACCTGATCGTAAGTGGTCACCACCGCCTATAGACAATGGCCCTGTTAGAAATATTAACCATTCCTTACATAGCCAATGCGCCACCAACCTTGGGAACTAAGATGTTAGACATAACATCTTTGGTAGTGGCGTTGTTACACTGGCTCACTCACCCTACAAGCACAACGATACTGAGTACTGTTTTTTGGCGGTAGAATATCTGATGAGTAGGTGGTACCTACCCAGACGGGCTTGCACAAAGCTCTACCACCAAGTATCTACTATGATTTGTTACTCTGATAAATTGGTTAATGTTATAATTCGGCAATTTATTTTACATTAACTGTGCCCTTACTCCATCAGACTTATACAATACACATGCATTGAATGCCCTACGAGTTATTGAACTTTATGTCGAAAAATTGTCAGTAATAGCCCTAACTCTGGAAGTTGGCTTTACTTGCTCTCCGAGGCAGAGAAGTTCCTTATGCCTGAACTATTTTCGGTGTGAGTGACGGAATAGAAAGTGCACCTGTGTTTGTGCACTATAACATGTTCTGCGTTCTGGTTGGTCCCCTATGAGATTCACCGCCATAACCAAAATCGGCTGGATGATATCATCATAATATACATACATATATGTATTAGAATAATTAAGCAATTGTATTTTTATCAATGTTTATGTATTATTAATATACATATCCACCAACCCGCATTGGAACAGCGTGGTGGAATATGCTCCAAGCCTCAAAAGGAGAGGAGGGCTTAGTCCAGCAGTGGGAAATTTACAGGCTGTTGATGATTAATATTTATTTTAATTCCTATGATTTGAAATGACGACACAGGTGGAATTCAATACAAATTCCTCTGCAGAAATCTGTCGGAAAAACTTATATATATCAATGGACGTCCGCTAATTGGAAAGATGAAAATTTCAATCTGCTCGAGTAGTACATTCTTGCTTTTTCGGTTAAATCCGTCCAAACTGAAATATTACATTCTATTAATATGGGGTAAATATTGAGGGTCGCTGCGTAAAATTCCTCAAATGCCATGTTAGTGATTTCGCTTTTAACCTCTGTAAAAACTATTAACCTTCTAAAAATATTATACCTGATAAAAATCTTACATCGCCAATATGCTACTTACCTTCAAAACTAAGATGTTAAATTCCTTGTGCCTGTAATTATAATGGCTCACTTACCCTTCAATCCGAAACACAGCAATACTAAGTATTATCCTTTATTCAATATAGAAGCCATTTTACTTACTTATTGATAGTCAAATTAAACACTAGCACCGGTTCGGAAAAGGAAACACCCTGACCTGAGAAGAACCGGCGAAAGAAACTCAGCGGGTCTTTTTTTTTGTCAATCTAATTAAGTACATATATTGAATATGATTAGACTCTTTGGCGGTAGAGTTCCGTTCCTTGGAAACTCGTTCCCTTCAGACTAAGGAGCTTAATATCTTTGTTATACACATACTTTTGGTCGCAGTAACCAAAGGCTACGTTGGTCTAAGTTGTTCAGAAGAACGACGTCATCATCCTCACCACTCATTGATCTCGCTTGCAGATTTACCATCCAAGCTTCAAATAGACCCAAAAACATTGTATACGTAGACTTGAGATGATTGCTGGCGTACATTTTCAATCTATTTTAAAATATCTGCGGTTTTTTTTCGCAGCGTTTACCAGAACGTTTACATCTGAAACATAAACAGAAATGATTATAAATAGCCTTTGTTTAGAAACATTTATTCAGTGCGTTTTAAGTTTACGTACTTCCATAATGAACCGGGCGGTATTGACTTCTGAACTGAGAAATGGAGAAGGATTATAGATAACGATAACTTTTTCCTATAATGTTTCAAAATGTGACATTAAATTAATTATTATATAGACACAAGAATAAATCAATAAATTCTTGTTTTTTTTTTTAAATTGGAATTTGTTGTATTGCCTCTAAGTTACATTGGTGTATACTCCAAGTTATCTATTTGGAACATAATGCTTTTTACGAAAATGTCATGAACGGTGCTTCACAATGAAGCAGTAATAATAATCTTTCGTAGATAATTATATTTTACAAATATATATGTTAATTGTATTAATAAAATTTTTGAAAATTCCAAACCTAAAATTTAAAAAAATGTACAGCAGAACTATTCCGTAAAAAACAAACTTATAACTCACCGCAGATCACGATCTTGAAATGTCAGAAAGTGATATGCGACATGACTATAAAATTTATACACGTGTGTGATACGTTGTGAGTTCTTACTGAATAACACTGTATTTCGACGCTGTATTCGATTCTCCACATATTTGACCTGACACGTTTTTCGAAAAAGTAGAGGATATTTGGATGTTTTATTTACGTCGGCTGAAGAGAAAGCAGGTCAAAGAAGATTTATACACTATAAATATAAGACGACCTGTTCCGAGGTTAGTATCTGCCACAAAGAATCCAGACCATATACGCTTTATGATCGCTTTTTGCTGCTCCGCATTAAACGTTACTGCTGAGATGGGGCGTTAATGGGCAGTCTTTATTTTATCTCTTTTAATAAATATGCAAAAATATTTTTTCAATCATCTGATTAGATAGTATATCCTGAGATTAGCACGTTCAGACAAACAAACTGTTCAGCTTTATTATGTATGAGTATAGATTATGACAGTCAGAGCTAAGATGACCAGCTCTTTTTCTTGCCATTTGCAAGGATCAAGAACTTAAATAACATTTTATATTGAAGATTAGACTGTTAAAACTTAATTTTAAAGAAAAGTTACCACTTAGAACCTGCTAATTATTCCATCAAGCTGATCCGGAACGGTTATATGGATGCACGTGTTGCAAAATTTCGTCCTCGATTACAAATACGAATTCCTAGTCGAATACGAGACGAATTATAAACATAAATTCAATACATGACCCGGATTTAACCCGCGTTCCTTGGTTAACAGTCAGTCTTTCACTGAACCACTTCGCTTCAAATTGAACGTAACAAACACGAAAACTTCTCCAAATAACAATAAACTGGAAACACGCAAAATCATTCATTATTTCTGAAGACGTTTGTTTAATATAATTCTTCTGTTAAGTGTTTTCGTGTTATAAAATAAGACATGTGTATCATTAAGGATTTTATTTGCGGAGAAACTTTATAAAATTAAAACATCGACCACATCAGAACAACCAAACGAATGCTAAACGGTTTTTGGGCGTGGTGTTTTGGAATATTTTATTTACATTTATTTATTTATATACTTTAATGCACATTAAAGAGAAATTGCACAAAATCAACCAACTTTTTCTAAAATTTACTTAATGATTTCTACTGTTTCTTGAAATTCTACTGTCATTAACCTTTGAAGCTTATATATTGTATTTGAAACTGTTAGAACGTTGTATTTGAGACAACAAACATAGAAGCTGGTTTTTAATTCATTTGCTCGTGACGACAGTCATGTCTGAGGGTACCTGACGATTTTCTTTTAAACAAGGAACTTTTAAATTATGAATCAGTTACTAAACGTCGCTTTGTAAAATATCGTAAAGATCTGTGTGCAAAATTTTATACAATTATTAAGCTTATTTAAGACAAGACAGACTTTATCGTATATTTGTAATAATTAGTTCTGGCAGAATATGATTAAAAGCTTTTAAATCGGTCATTAAAACATTTTTTTTATAATACAGATTATGAATATGTAGTCTCTCACGTTCTCGTTTTTTTTAATACATCTTAAATGTATTAGGATAACAGAAGCAAATTTTCTTTTAAACAATATATAACATCAACAAATCATATAAAATTCTCACATCATATAAAATATAGTTTTATTATATTCTAAATTATATTCATAAAAATGTAACACTTCATTTTGAATAACATATCTTGCAAATCCATCCATCTTGTAAACTGGAAATAGAATGGCATATTTCCATCGAAAAACATCGTAACCTCGGATTTTTTATAATAGCGTAAAAAATAATGTTGTCACTTTGAAAAGGGCTTAACATTTGTATTTTCAAATACGTTTTTTGATCGTTTATTTTTGGAACAATATCATCTAACTGAAATTCGAAAAGATATAAGAATAAGAATGAATTTTTTGACAAATATCACAAAAATAGACTGTAACGGTACATATGACATTGGAAAATATTTAGCAAAACGGAAAATGCAAAGATTACAAAAAATAAACGAAAACCTGCAAGTACTTCAATCTAGATATCTAGACTATCTAGTTGGTACACCTTTTTAAAATTTCCGTTGTGACACGTCACAAATGTCATGTCATTTATTACTCAATGAACCTGAAATTCTACATATTTCACCAACAAAAAATCAAAACTCCGGAAAATTAATTTAAAAGAAATTATGATAATGATTACGTCCAGATCGATTTCGCCCATGGGAGCCACTCTTAAAGAAGACCAGCTAATTGCGTAGTTGATATGTACTATAGTGCACAGGTGTACGGTCAAACACAGGTTCTGTTCCCTTGCTCTCAAAACCGATTGGATTGCAAATCTGACGCAACCGACGACAAGTTCAGGAGAAGCACTTATGACCTAGCCACTAGAACACTTTAATCGTTAAAAATATATATCGTGGAATTGTTCACAGCTCTAAAGACAAGTCTGACACTATTTGTCCATCTAATTAGTGCAACCCGAGCGAATCCGGAGCGGGTCGCTAGTGATATACAACTATATACAAAGATATTAACCTCCATATTATCATTAAAAGAATTTATGAAACTAATTATATACTAACTTAAATAAAAACATCAAAGGTCATCAATCTCAATTAAACATTTCAAACGGTGTTGAATGTACGAATTGTGTTAACTTCGATATTAAAATTCTATTCATTTTTTTTTTTTTAATTTAACAGTTTCAAATTCTTTCGACGATTCGAAGAAATGAATTAACAAAGCTGTGACAATAAGGTGCGCGGAAAATCCAATTCAAAAACACGAAATGATTCCTTTGTCTTTGAAACGTAAATTATTTTATGAATCGTAAAGATTTAAGTGTGTCATTTTCGGTGTAATTGCTCCGCTAAGTGGTTAGAACGAACACAGAATGATCGTTATGTAATATTTTGGCAACGGGACAGAGATTTGATACTATAATTTTCTATTCAAATGTTACCGATTTTCATATGGAATATATGTATTTATTTTTTATAGACAAATGGGCTACCTGATAGTAAATAGTCACCACTGCCCGGACTGGCAAATTGGCCATCTGATAGTGAGTGGTCATCACTCATCACATTGACACCACACAGACATTGGCGTCTTGAGTAATTTTATCATTACGTCCATTGCCAATGTGCCATCAACTTTATCAACTAGGATGATAGGCCAGAGAACAACAATACTAAGTATGGCTGCGTGGTAGTTGTCGCTATATGCACTCCTCCCCCCGCGGTATGCGTCGCTGGGACTAGGGAAAACTAATAATCAATATGATTTGAATTGTCTTTGAATGTTTAAAGGGACGGTGATTGCTAGTGTGTTCGAATTAAAGTAACTACAAGTATATTTTTACATACACCTTTACCATCCAGATATTTTAACTGCAGTTAGTTATGTTTAAAATCTGTTAATCAGTTTTTGGAAGTATCTTAGAGCCAGAATGTCCCAGTGTTATATAAAATCAACAAAATACTTACATCAACTGAAGACGGCAAGTTTGAATCCTGAAGAAACACTATGTCTTTATATTTTTATGGTATCGGTAGGGATGCAGTCAAATGAGCCAATTGTCGATGACCACTAACCAACAGGTAAAGATCACTGTCGTTAGACATTAGAGACATTTCAAAGAAACGGTGACAATGATTGCCACGAGATATCAGACACGAGGAGAAAAGGTACACTAACGCCTAGTTTCGGACTTCAGTTTCAACATTCCATGGCTATTTCGAAATTGGCCCATTAAAAAATTTAAAGCTCATGTCAAAAAAACATTGATAAATACGGCATATTACTCAATACAAGATTATATTCAAGATAATAAATAACTTGGGCTTGTATTCATGGATTTCTAGGCTGGATATATATTTAATTGGACTTTACTGACATATGTAATTAAAAAGGTGGAAAATATGACTGAATTTCTTGCAGGTTCTTCTATCTATAGAATCTACATTCCGAACCAGTGGTAGCTTTACGTTCAGTACAACACTGCAACATGACGATTAAAAGGATTCTTTTATGAGCCTACTTGAATAAAACATATTTTAATTAGTGACGTACGAAATTTTCCTACCGATTTCCTACAACCTAACTCGCTATGGGAATACGTGTCCACCAAACTAGAGTTAACAGCGCGGTGGAGATGCTCTAAGCCTAGTGCACTCGGCACTCGATCGGGACACGAACAATCTATTTCGTATACTTGTAGCTTAATATATAATTTTAATGTGTCTATTTATATCATGCATAGATGCCCTTTCAGAGAATATGTGGCTACTCAGACGAACTATTTCAAACCGAGACAGCAAGAATAGACTGCGAGAATGTAGGCCGAACTATGTGTATTATGCATTTGAACCAAGTCGTTAAGTTTAATAACCTCTGTAGAACGTTTGTATTAATTTTATCTGATTTTCAAACCATGTGTCTGTTCTATTATTTGTTTTATGTGTCATTTCATAATATATTATATTCATATTACGAGCTTAATTTTATGGAAATTTAATTACGAGTATTTTGCGTTTTTATTAACTTCGCAAGGTCTTAGAAATTTTCTTAGTTTTATATTCTTACCCAATAAAATCTTTGCGATATGTCTTCTGCACGGATCAGAATCATTGTGTGATGTATAATAATAACCTGTAAATGTCCCACTATTGGGCTAAGGTTATGATCTACCTTTGAGGAAAAGGTTTCGAAGCTTATTCAAGCACGCTACTCCAATGTGGGTTGGTGGATGGTTTCCTCACGATGTTTTCCTTCACCGCCAAGCACGAGATGAATTATAAACACAAAGTGAAAATTCAGTGGTGCTTGCTGGGTTTGAACTCGCAATCATCAGTTATGCATCATAACTGATGATTGCGAGTTTTAATACATTTTCGAGCCACGAAATTGTATACATTTCCAAATGCCAGACTCCGTTCTGATACTGAGAATTTTTTGATAGAAAAACCCAATTAAAAAATCGAAATCAAAATATACTTTATTCAAGTGGGCTTTTAAAAGCACTTTTGAATTGTCATTTGACAAACTATATTAAGTGAAGTTACCACCGGTGCGGAATGCAGATTGTACCGAGGAGAACCGGCCATAACTTTCCATCGGCCCGACCTTAAAACCAGGAACTCGGAATCTGCGGCCTTATATCTAGTCACAAGACAAATGAGGCAGACATGATACTTATTTTATAATCATCGTAATCTGATAATCAGACCATGTGAGTCCACTTCTGGCTATGGACCTCTACCATGACTAGCCACTGTTCTCAATTTTCCCAGCTAAAGTGTCCCCACACTCAAGAATCAATATGCTCCAACAGTCATTAATGCTGCGATACACGTGGCCTGCCCATTGAGTCTTCAGCTTGCTAATTCCCTGAGATACGTCAGTAACCTTTGTTCGCTAACGAATAACTTCTGGAGACATTTATATTACCATAATCCTATTTATTTATTTATCATTATTGAATAATTTATAACAGACGAGATAATCTAATGGTTTGATCACATGAATATTCTATGCATAGTTCAATCGTTAGGTAAGTCATTGTACATTTCTGAGTCTTCGACAGGAACAAATATCAGATACTCATTATTTATACGAAACCTATGAAAATATTGTGTCGTTGTTATCCATATATAAAATAAGAAAGAGTCAATAAAAATAATACATTGTGCTGAATATAAATCTTGTATGACTGCTTTACTCGTGTGTTTATAATTTATATTGTGAAAACTTTACAGTATAGAAGCATTGGAAGAAAATTTGATCAATGTTAAATCAGCTGACCCGAAATGGAACATCGTAGTGGAATAAATTCCAAACCTGATTGATCAGGATGATGAATACAAACATTACTATCCATTGTATAATATAAAATATAACATTGTATTTTACCACTATTAAGGACTAATCTTCTTTAAATTGTTTAGAGTTAATTCCACGCTTCCATAATATGGTAGATGTGTGCAGTTTTTCACCCGATACTTGCAGGTTCTCGTAATGTTTTCCTTCGCCATCGAGCTGTGCTTGTGATCCGAACACACAGCTTTTATATGACATTTTAACCATTTCTTGCTAACTTGCTTGCCACTAATCATGGGAAATGAGATGTTACGTGCCTAGTCTGTACCTACACTTGCTCACTCCCCCTTCAAACCGAAACACAACGATACTAGGCGTTGATGCTAGGCGCTAGAATATATGATAGGTGGGTGGTAGCTACCCAGACGGAAATGCACAAAGCCCTACCACCAAGTGCATCTTCTGTCAAATCGTGGATATCCTTGTTGTATACGTTTCAATCTTTTAAATAAACTCCAAAATGTAATAAAATAACATGCTGAAATAGTGAGGCAAGTACATTTTATATTGTACAACAAAATATTTCAAATGAAAACTCGATGACATAAAAACTAGTCGACTTCGACACGTAATCGGCTTACCTGCATCGTATTTACACGATTAAGCACGAAACGGCAGGTCACTATGCACATGACCTAAATTCGATTGTTTTTTTTCCGTCCAGTGAATTTATGATTTTATCAATAACAATAATTCCGTTAATTGGATGACAACATGCGTTTTAAAATAAGAATTCTTATGTTGTTTACATAAAATGTTAATGTGTGTGTTCATTTTAAAATAAGAATACGTATATTCTTTTGAAAAGAATAGGTTAATGTATGTTTTGGTTATGTTATCAAGGCATGTTTTGATGTTATTTTTGTGCACGCAACTATTATTAAATCGAATTATTTACGTACAAAATCGAACTTTTTCAGAATTACATATAAGAGCACAGCCTAAAAAGTAAGAAATTTATAATTCAGGAGGCCTTCGTTTTGAAACATACAGGTACTAGCAGAGAATTTTACGAAATTGTGACTGGAGTTCCTTAGTTTTCGACGTGGCCCGTTTACCATTCTAAGTGTCAATTGCATTAGCACAGTATATATAAATAAAAAAATAAAAAATATATTTGCTAGGCAAACTTTCAAATAGACCACCTGGTGATAGATAACACCATGATCATCACCGCCTAGGCGTTGGCACTAATAAATAAATAAAAATTGCTTACATTGTCAATGTACAACTGTGTACTATATGCTACCAATCTATCATATAATCATTCCCTTAAGACCAGGGCCGGATCTACCATAAGGCTTTTTGGGCTTCAGCCCGGGGCCCTGTGGATTCAAGGGGGCCCCAGTTAAGTCAAGTCAAAGTCAAAAATAGACGATAATGCGAAAGAATCCATAACTTTATTAAATTAAACAGCCCTGCGAGTCCTGCAGTTAATCAAATCCATTTAATTCAAGTGTACGTTCAGATATGTCTCAGGCGGGCCCCTGAGTAGTGTTAGCCCAGGGCCCCCTAAACTTACGATCCGGCCCTGCTTAAGAACCTTAAAACCGGAGAACAACAATACTAAATATTGCTGTTTGACGGTGGAATATGTGACGGGTGGGTCGTACCTTCCCAGACGAACATATTTTCTATTAAATATCGAAAATATTACATAACAAAACTTATTGTGTATAATCTCAAAAAATATTGTGAATCTAGAAGAAGAAAATACCACTTATAAATGAGAAAAGTCGAATAAATATGAAAAATTAAGTAACAAAAGATCTTTTGATACATTATAACTATTGCTGACCAAAAATATTTATTATAATATTATATCAACGGAATCCTAAGGGACACGGCCCGCTCCAGTTGCGTGAGTATTTATATCGACACAAAAATAGCAGACACGCGTGACTAACACTTGTTTTTTTATTATAAAAAATATGTCAAATTGATCTTATTTTATGATCTCAATAATGTTACTTTTGTCTTTTAGCTACTCTAAAACTCGGCGTATTTCGATCCTATCTAAATCAATATTAAAATTTCTTAATCACGAACTGGTTTTCTATATCTATTTAACACATGTTAAGCGTGATGGCTCTAGAGCACATGTGCGGGTTCAAACCCGGCCAAGCATCCCTATCATATTACTTAGTTATACGTGATCATTTATCGACAGCTCAACGGTGTAGACACACATCGTGAAGAAATACACGTGTTGAATTAATTCATCTATGTCTACCAACCGACTTGAAGCAGATTTTTTTAACTTTATAAGTAGGCGGAGGATCGTTTGTTAACCCTATGGTGAGTTGTCATCACCGCTCAGACATTGGGCTAAGATGTTATGCCCCTTATACCTGTAGTTACTCTGTCTCACTTACCCTTCAAATCGGAACACAATAATACTAAGTATTGCTGCTTGGTTGAATATGAGATTTAGAAACAGTGGCAGGACATTTTATTATAGTCGGAAGTCCGGAAGGTGGTTGAAACACAATTAAAACTTGCAAGATCGCGTTCGTCTTACGATCAAATCAATAAAACGTAACACGTTTCGAACTTATTTCGTAGCCCTGAAAATAAAGAAAATTTGAACTTCAGAAAGATAAAATATTGCAAAATGCAAACTCATGTAACAAAAATTTTTATTATCTACATAATGGGTTAATTTTAATATCTCTCGTAACTTTCCAAGACACGGCGTTTAGTAAACAATGTGTTATTAGTGTAAAGCAAGGCCGTCTGTCTGTTTATATGTTTATATTACACTTTGATTTGGTTTCTCGTTTAGTGGAGGTCGGATTTTTTACGTTATCGATTTGTTTTAAAGGAATGCTTGGAGTATCTTGGTGTTACGTCACTCACGCTAAAAATAACCCGTCATACACTTTTATAGTCATAGTAACTTTCTTGATAGTAGTTTGATAGAATAAACAGACGAGTATAAATGAGACGGTTAAAAAAAAAAGGTTTTCAAGTGTTTATATTGTTGCATGATATATGTTACCTTTTATCAGTCTGTCGATAGCCCGCTGGTAATATAAGGCCTGTTTTTGTGTCACAGGTAGGCGGACCGGCAAATGGGTGACCTGATGTTAAGTGGTCACCACCGCCCTTAGCTATTAGCGCTGTGAGAAATATTAACCATTCCTTTCATCACCAATGCGCTACCTATCTTGGGAGCTAAGATGTTATGACCCTTGTGCCTGTAGTTACACTGGCTCACTCACCCTTTAAACCGGAACACAATAATAACAAGTATTGCTTGGTGGCAAAAAATCTGATGGGTGCAAGGTACCTACCCAGACGAGCTTGCGCAAAGCCCTACTGCCAAGTCAGATGGTAATCTTGAGGAGAAGGCTTATCTAATACCATCACGCTGCTTAAATGAGGAGTGATATTCATGTGGCAGTTTCATCAGGCCCATTTTTTCTTCACCCATCATGATTATACCACACTAATAAAAACATGATTATGATTGAGCGTCGCTTTTCCAGTAGGGGTATTCTGTAAGAAGAAACTCGATTTTCACCGCAGAACACTAGTGTAAAATGACAGAATGTAATATGCGATATGTAAGACTCAATTCGAATATTCGAAAACCTTATATTAAATATTATATGAATTATTATTATCTGTATATTACAGACGAGTTTCTGTCACTTTGTCTATTAAACATTATAATGTTATATTTTTAATCTGTTAACACGAACATTGACAGATACTCGTCATGGCGGGAAAATTGATTCTCGATATATATACATTTTTTCACTGTGAGATGTCATTTTCATCCAGTAAAACATTATTTAAAATTCTTATCAAATTATATAAGAAAAGCTAGTAAACATTGTTTGATTTCTAAGTTAAGACTAAATTATTATAGAAATTGTATATAATGATTATAAAATTTAAATGACGCACGTAACAAAATGGCGTATCACCGTGAGTCGGATGTCGTAAGATACGAAATGAAATAAACAAGATATTTAAAAGACAATCTCATCTTTTAAAAAAACCTAATTTGTTTATTATTCTGTTTAACGATATATCTGTCAGAATACACAGTTATATTATAACAGCTATATCCCTTGACCCATATATTTTTAAAGGCACAAGTTTCAATAGTCACGTACCGGTATTTCTGTTCGCGCTGTAAAAGATTCTGATATGCCGTCACTCCGACAGTCTATTGTTGCGTTATTCTATTGAAATCGATGTCCAATGCATTTTCTGCAGAGACATGTATTTATATATTAATTTTCTTCGTTTACTCTAACGTCATATAAATATAACATATAATTACTAACATTAGGCACTAACAATTCATAGAGTGCAAACGCAGATATTGAATTCTATAAATCTTGATATCTGATGGAATGGTAATCTCTTATATTTCTTTGTAAATATATTTTATGAGGACTGAAAAAAAAACAGTAAAAAAAAAATTCAATAGCAGAACGAAGACAGTCCCTACATCCCCGTGTCTCGGAATGCCCTAAAGCAATTTCTCCTAAGCTTTGAATCGTCAGATTATAAGAGTGACATAATAAAAACTGCCCTATATTGCGTACACTTTTTCTGCGTATTTAGTTAGACTCGCTTAAGAATGTCCGCTGTAGCTGCAATCGGTCAGAGAAACATCATCATTGTGAGAAATAGTTTTTATAACTTAACATACAATAACAGTTACATCCCAATCGTATTAAATACAAATATGAACTGTGGTATTTGCTGGTAGAAGTATGAGATCGGTGAGGCATAACGGGGTTACGTTAAATACAAATGGCGTACTACTAGTCAGCTTTGCTTATAACCCTTATGTATTTCATCACTGATGAGATTCAAAAGGAGAAGATAGAGTATTATATGTGTCTCATCGATTTTGGTCACGGCTTCCAATCTCAAGGGAGAAAAGCCAACTACACGGGATATGTTATGGTTTACAAGTGTGTGTGCCTCCACAGGTGGACTCTCTATTACCCTAATCTCATAATCCGATGGGACAGTCATCGGAAAGAGTTCAGGTATAGAAGCAACGGTTTTACATGCTTCAACTTCAGACACTTGGCTGTTACTGAGAAGTTTTCAAAAACAAAATCAAACAACTTTTTACAGGCCCGACCTGCGGTCGGACCCAGAACATCGGAATATGTAGCTTTATATCTAGCCATTACACCAACTACGCCTACGAAGCTGTTTATGAGATATATTGGTAAAACTGTATATATTTGACATGATGGTGTTCATCACATATTCTACCTTCAAATAGCAGTACTAACAATTAGCATTGTTGTGTTGGTTTGAAGGATGAGTGAGCCTGTGTACTGTAACCTTAAGGGACCTAACATCTCAGATCCTCAGGTTGGTGACGTATTGGCGATTTAAAAATAGTTAATACATCTTACAACACCAAGGTCTGTTGGTAACCACCATAAGGAGACCTATTTGCCATCCAGGAAGGATGGCAAATCTTGGCAAAATAATTGACCACCCATGTAACTAAGCAGAAACAAAGAGTCCTATCATAATACTTTACGATCCATCCAAAGCCGCAATTTCGTTTCAATAAAAATCTTTCACGTAAAACCAACATTCTTTTATTAACAATGGCTATTAAATCATAATTATAAACAAAACACTTTATCCGGAGCGATCATGATCGCTGAAGCGCCATGATTCATCGCATGATTGAATCTCGGCCAAAACCGACGCCGTAAAACAATCACAATACTCAATGGCATAACACCACGATCGTGTTCAATAAATTATAATGAATGCCCACAGATACCTATTTAGCTTTCAGGTTGCATTCATTTTCTTAGCAATAAACTTTTGAAGTGTATCCAAAGAATACATAAGGAATAGATGCTTTGTATATCCGATTACTGCCTACTTTCATTGTTTGATGTGCTTTTACATAAGCTAAATATACAACAGAGATTCTTTGATTTATTTCAAATAAGCTAACAGTTTTCATATTAAAGTAACTAATTTAAAACTCGTGGTTTTATTGTTATTTATCTTTTCAAAATATTCTATGATGTAGATTTTTAATTTTCGAATTCAAAATAATGTTAATTCATTCACAAATATTTGCCTGTACCAAAAATAATATAAGAATAATATTATTTTAGTTACGTTTTTCAATCGTGATTCTATAAGCTTTGTAGTAGTCTAAGAGCCAGTAATCGGCAGACTTACGGTAAAGTAGAAAATTGCATATTACTGCCAGGTACACTGCTTCATCTGCTGTTGGGGAATTGGAGGTTCACTATTCCCATCGAGGGTTCCTTCGAGCGTGCCAAGGCATAAAAATTGACTTTCAAAACGTGATCGCAGCATGTCTGCCGTTGTGATATCTTAAAATATATTAGAAATAAAATATAGAAAAAATTAATGGCAGACACTACTACTAGTTCCTACTATATTTTTTATAATTTCAAAAGTTTGATACATTATGATATGATACATTTGATACAAAATTTGCGTTATTTCAGCAAAGTCTATATTTATATTATATTTTAACACCCACTCATTAGATATTCAACCGCCAAACAAATGTACTCAGTATTTTTGTGTCCCGGGTTGAAGGGTGAGTGAGCCAGTGTAACTACAGGCACAAGGGCCCTAACATCTTAGTTCCCAAGGTTGGTGGCGCAATGGCAATATAAGGAATGGTTAATATTTCTTACATCGCCATTGCCTATGTCTATATATCTTATACCGCTCGGTGGTGACCACTTACCATCAGGTGGCCCATATGCTCGTCCACCAACATAAATAAGCAACATATTAACGGAATAATGTCTTAAGGTATATAAATCTAAAGCCATATCTGCGATTTTAGTAAACTTTCCAAATGTAATTGATGGTATTATTTAAATGCGAGGTGAATAACCTGCGGGAAATATATACGAGTGCATCAAACACAAATTTACATGGCTGAGGATTAATAAAGTTTATTTTTGAATCGCTTTATACAATACTAGCAAAACCCGGCTGACTGTCTTGCCTGTATAACATAATAATATTAATTATTTATTATTATTGAATTAACAATAACTTTGCAGATTTTTTTTTAACAGATCTTCATAGATTCTACAATTTATCTGTACAAAGTATTCTGATATTTATTACTATCAAAGAAACTTTCTCTTGACCATTTCTCCATCGACTTAAATAACGGGATAAAATATGGCCTATCATCCTGAAGGATAATTTTATATTATTAGAAAACGAATTTTTGAAATCGAATAAATATCTTCGAATATTACCATTACAACATACAATATTAACAATCTGTGAATTTCCCACTGCTGTGCTAAGGCCTCCTCTCCGTTTGAGGAGAAGGTTTGGAGCATATTCCACCACGCTGCTCCAATGCGTTTTGGTGGATACACATGTGGCAGAACTTCGTAGAAATTAGGCACATGCAGGTTTCCCCACGATGTTTTTCTCTACCGCCGAGCACGAGAATTATAAACGCAAATTAAGCACATGAAAATTCAGTGGTGCTTGCTTGGGTTTGAACCCGCAATCATCGGTTAAGATGCACGCGTTGTAGCCACTGGGCCATCTCAGCTCGGTTTAACGAAGTTATTAATCTTTATTTCACGCTAGAGATTACAATTGAGACAACCGAAAGACGTAGAAATTATTTAAATATAAGCCCTGACGTCATCAAAAACACAGAGTAAATCTTATTCGTAAATAAGCAAAGACAATTTCAGTAATTTTTTCTCCTCTATTAATCGTTTTTTTTTTGTTTTGTAGCTAATCATGGCCCTTAGTATTACCATTAAAAAAAAGACCAAAACATGCATATGAAAAAAGTTTAAAATATTTATATATATTAATATGATGTTGTGATGATAATGAATTGAAAATTCCTTACGTTAGCTCAACATATTTTTGTATTCATTTTTTGCCTTTTCGTTATATTTTGTTAAAATATTTAAACATAAAATTTAAACTCAATAATAACTCTAACAAATGTAATCAATGATAAGTGACTTCACTGGCCCTTAAGATACGTGGTCTCCTAGTTTAGGGGTACAGGGCCTCTTTGATGTATAATGTATCATAATAAAATATTTGTATTGTGTTGTAAAAAATATGGGTAGCCCCTACTCAGATGAGCTTCCACGTACCACCAAGTATCTATTCGTTAAAGCGCGGCTAAGGATAATATACCTCGTACCTTTTATACCCTAACTCACTCACCATTCACGCAAAACAATAGATATGAGTTCCAGACGAATATAGCAAGCTCTACGTAACATATGTAATTCGCAATTATCGATTCAATATAAGCAAGTGAGTAAGTGGAAGAGTAAGTAACTTAGAAGATATGCGAGTACAGTTGAACACATACTTAGCCTGCTGAAGTCATACATACCCTGGTCATAATCATAAATACCTTAGTCGTATAAAAATATATTTTTGGTATAAATAAACTTCGACATAGAATTTATATGGCGCATGTTTTCGTACTACCCATTTTGTTATAGTCACTAGATGGCGCCACAGCACAACCACTTTTGTATCGCTGAACCTCGCTCAATATTGGTATAAATACATAGATATATCTCTGCTTATCTATACTAATATTATAAATCCGAAAGTAACTCTGTCCGTCAGTCTGTTGCCCTTTCATGGCCAAATTACTGAACCGAATTAAATGAAAATTAGCTTAGGTAGTTTCTTGAACTCTAAGGAAGGACCTGCCTAACACCTGACGACCAACCCCTAAAACGCAGGCGATGCCGCGGGCGACAACTAGTCGTATATAATGGCTACTTATAATAGTACTCTTTTTTTATCAATAGGCAAATTAAAAGTTAATATTATTTAAATTAACAGTTGCTTTTGAAATGTTACAGCTATCAATAGATAACTTGTCAGCAACGTCTTCAATTACCGCTCCGTTTTAACGTTACACAATAATACTGAAATGTTTGGGTTCAATTGTAAACAATATGTCATTTTAAATTATTCAAACGCAAATATTTGCAATTGGGATAAACTTGTACTTCTTAGAATACCAAATATTGTTGAATTCAGATGTTTGTTGAGTGAGTTCGGTTATGAAATTCTGATTCGATCATGATTTCCACAGAATTACAATACAGTAACCGATCATTTTTGAGTTACGAGTAAGGAATCGTTTATATGATAATACATACGATATGGAAACTTACGAAAAAATTTCATAGCATTTAAATTACGAAAAGAACTCTGTCGGTCTGTTTGTGGCTCTTGCTATGTCAAACTATTGGACAAGGAAGGACATAGGACATTTTTATATCTAACATCTAACCCATAAAACGCTAATGCACCGGAGACAACTTGTTCAAAATAAACCTGGAATATTAATCTTATATGTAACTCAAAATCATTAATATACTTTCCAGAACATTGTATTAAATCATGTAACTATAGGCACCAAGGACATATATACAATTCAGATCACGTGGTTGGAAGTTAATTGACCATCTAATGAGATTTTTATACTTTTAACCGTCGTTAATATGAATAACTATTTACCACCAGAAATACGATTTATTAATCTCACTTCCTTAAATAAAAATAAGAACAAAATAATTTAGATAATGAATAAAATAAAGTCAGCAATGATTACGATTGCTGATAAAGATGTCATGCTCAAGGTTTTCAAAATATTAGATAAAAACGTAAACCAACCAATCGATTCTATTGAAGTTGTCCGTCGATCGCATTTGAAAGAGGATTGGATCGTCAAAGGTCAACGTCACTTATTATCCAATTCCATTAAATACCTGCTCATTTCAAATGGCGTTTAGAGAAACAACTGTTTCAGCATGATGCTTTCTTGAAGTTTCATGAATATTTTCGTATGTATCTGTCACGTAGTATTATTTTTCCTTATTTACAAAAGCCCAAATGACCTAGTTTTAGCTAATGAGAGTGTTCGGCGCTTAGCAAAGCTGTCAAAAGGCTTATAAGATTACTTTTAGTTTGTGGTTGGTAGTCAATTTTCTGGTAAGCTAGATAAAGATCCAAAAAGATATAATTCTTATAGTTTTACGTCTTTTGTTGGTCTTTTGGCTAGAACATAAGACCACAAAATATGCTAATGTCGTTGTTTCAACTCCGGGTCAAACCAATACAAACGAATTGGATTTTTCTTTCGAGAAATTCTTAATACATGGCAGCTAGGAGTCTGGGCAGGCCTGTCTTAAACCAGGTTACAGGAGGTTCGAAAATTCTTGGGCCAAAGGTAAGGCACCCCAGAAGGTCTTTTTTTAGGGTGCTGTGAAGATGGCGAGACATTTGCAACGGTTTTTTATACTGTTTTCACCAATGGACGGAGTGATTCATGATGGTCGTTTGGGGGTATTTATGTAAAACGTGAAGCTAATGGTTGAAGATATCGGAAAAAAATATGCCGACTGGGAGCTTTTGCTAATCGTTAAAACCAATAAATTAATGTATTACGATATAAACGTTCTAAGTAAACTCTTATACTTAGCATGCAAAGCCGTGACGACAAGCTAGTAATATTCGCCGAAATATTCGCAGGCCGAAATAAGCATTTTGAAAAACAGGCAGTTAAAATCGTATCATTAATTAACATCTCAATAACTCCCAAAAATCTCGACATGATAAGAGATAAGGGCGTATCTTACTCTGACCCAGTTTTATAAAAGCGCTGATACCGACTCTTGAGTCATAATCGACCCTTATATAATAGAGGTATGAAGGTTACACATGATTGAGACTTGAGTAGTTATATACTTATACATATGTATGAAGTAAGGTCAGTTTTGCACATAAAAGAGCTGAATTACATGAGGAAATTTATTCTCAAATTTGATTATTGATCAAATTTCGTATAGTAATAATGCCGTCCTTATCGATTTCGGCTACGGCCGCTAATCTCAAGAGAGACCGGCTAACTTAAAAGGAGTTATTATATTCAAGAAATGTGTGCGTAAACACAGATGCACTATCTATTACGTCAATCTTATGATCCGATTAGATGGAAAATCTGACTCGATCGGAAAGATTTTAGGCACAGGACCAACGTTCTTCCCAAGGCACAGGCACACACTTCCAATTTCCAGACTGGGATGTTACTGAGAATTTTACAGATAAGCCCAATAGTTTTTTATCAGCCCGACAAAAAATAATAGTTAAGCGCACGAACTCTTTAATTTCATGTCTGATTTTCCATCCCATCGGATTATGACAATAGTTGTATTTGCGCACACACTTATGAACTACAATTTGTCATGCACAGTTGGCTAGTCTAACTTGAGACTGAACACTGAAGCTAAAATAGGTCAGGAGGAGATCACCAAAGATTTATAAATATTGCTTTTAAATTCTTGTGACTTAGACACGCAATAAAGGTCGGTTCAATAATATAGTCGTGGTACGATAACATACGAATATAAAAAAAACTTAGCACGTATATTATTAATAGTCTCATTCTAAATAAACCGTCACTAGGATCCATAGATTACTTACTCACAAAGGCGCGCCCCTCCACATCAAATTAATATCGGCTTGCATTAGTATGTGTGTGTAATATTCTTGCTTGCACGATGTCTTAGTGTGTGTGAGGTGAAAAATAGTAAAGACAGATAAAAATAGTTTAGATGACATTTATTAAGTAAAGTTTACTTTATTAAATAATAATTCATTTAACGTGAGTTAATAGTTCTATACATGGTTACCAATGCATATGTAACCGATTAGCAAAGCATTAGGTCATTCACACTTGACAAAGTAACATGCAATATGAAAATTAGATTCTTATCTACAAAATATTGCTACGATTCTAAGAATTACTTAAATATTTTCAACAATAGGACTTTTAATGTAATAGAAATTAATTTCCCAAATCTCTTTCAACACTTACGTATCGAGAATCTTTGTTGAAAGCACCTTTATAGAATTAATTAAAATTTACTTTATCCAAATCTTTACAAGCACTTTTGAATTGTCTTTTTACCGGATTATATTAAAATCCGCAGCTGAGCCTGGACGTACCCTTTTCTTCATTTTTTAATGCTCACTACTTATTTAGGACTCGTCATTAAAATATTAAAGGAAATTTCCATCGCTCAAAAATATAATAACGTAGCTTAAACAAAATAAAACAAATACATGTGTGTCTCAGGACGCCTGACAGAAATGATAACTTAACTGTCAGAAATACAGCTAGCGCTTTGGGTTAGGCTGAGAAAGGAGCCTGCCTCCCGCTGCCGTATGCGTAAGAGAAAGGAAAGCTAAGCAGACTGGCGCCGTAACGCGTTACGTAACGAAGCGGTTTAATCGGTTTTAAGGTGTCACTTGTACCTGGAGTTACACTGGCTCATTGTATCAAATAGGAAGAAATAATACTAAGTATAACTGGGTTTGATCAAAGCTCTACCTTCAAATAAACATGGTTGCAACATAAGAATTACAAGCAAGTATACGTAATGTGTAAAATGGAAAGAAATAATCATAAGTCATATTTATTAATAGTAACATTTTATTGTTTCTTAAATAGACCATTCTATGGACGATAATAATAAATCATAACGATAATACGACGCTCGGTACACCTATTACGTAAGAACACACTCGAAATGCATCGACAGAACACGATCGTGGAATGTCAGGACATCTGACAATGATTATAAAATTCGTTAATCCTCTGGAGATAGGAGGACCGCTCCATTTTTCGCTCTCACAATCAGAATTGCGATTCAACAGAGATGCTGACATCACCGTTGCCACCATTCCTCGGGGTCATTATACATCAGCTATTTTCAATTTGGATATATTTATTTATGTATACAGATTTATTCATATATTTTATAAATCTATATACCACACTCAATAAACGAATCAAAATAGCTTATCACCGCTAGTCTGCTATAAAGATTTCACGAGTGAAAAACGAAGCGAGTGCTTACAGAATAACACTGTAGATTTAATATACCCAACTGCTACGAACATTGTAACTATAATTGATTCTTGCAGTGATCTGAATCGTATATAATTATGAAGATTTACTGGACCAGATTAAAAGGTTTAGATGCTAAAGGTAATGAAGAACTAAATCAAAGATTTGTTATAATATTTAAATAAATACACAAATATATTGTACATCAATTTGGCAAAGTTTCTGCATAATATACATAAGTGAATACTGTTTCTTTTTGATCGTGCGACTGCTGTTAACGTTGCTATTCTATAGGAATTCGCTTCGTATCTCATTAGTGCAATGTTAAAAACCGATTTATGTTGAAACATTATTCTGATGTCTGTATATTTTAAATGTTGTTATTATTAAAGTCAGTGTCACATACCACCTTCTGACATTTCACACCGTGTTTCGTGTAAATTTCGAGTTGGTTACAGAACAGCTCGCCTGGCTCATACTCGTACAGGTATGTAAGCGAGCTGCCAATGACGTCCATCTTAAGAGAGTCTTATGAGATCGTACCTCAGTATACGGCGTGAGGTTCAAATTGTACAATTCTTTCTTTTATATCACCAGGCCTTTATATCCCCACTCTAAAACTGAGTCTATGTTTATAAAAAAAAAAAAAAAATCTTACATAGAGTAACTCTAGAAACAAGAGAAAATATTGTTACTATATTCCTCATTTGTTTTTATGCTTGCTAGTAATTAAATGTTGAAAAAAGTATCAAATTTGTATTAGTTTGAGACTTTAAAAATATCTTTTAAAACAAGAGAGAAAACAATCTTATTGCTATTTATATTTTAAGAAACAGATAAGATCTATAATTAAAGTTATCGTTCTATCAAAACACTCATGTCTATAAATGAACTGTCAAAAGTCTCAAATATACTATTCCAAAGAGTTTTTATTATAGCTTGTACAAAATATAAAAAAAAAAACAAGAATATTTTTTTTTATAATATACTAATATAAAGAGAAAAGGTACAGAAGCTAAATGTTAGTTAGTATATTCGTTTTTAAACAATTTTGGGGTGTATTTATTTTTCAAGTGTTAATAAAACATTGTAAAGACGTACTTGAATAAACTTGTAATTAAATATGTGACAAAAAATTTAAAATAAATATCATAAATCTAAAAATATTTACGTTCAAGTTTGTGCATTACAAAATAAACAGTCTTTTAATGATTTCTAAACGTTGTAAGATATCTTACAATGGCCCTGATTTTGTGGTACCCAATATCTAACCTAAAATAAAAGCACGGACTAACCGATTTGCTATCCTTTTTAACTTCACTCATAAGAATGAAATGGCAATATTTTAACGCCTTAGTTTTCTTTTATTTCTTGATCTCAATTTTTGAATGGCATTTATCCATAGAATCTACATGATATATAATTAAATCGACTCAGTTACCAGTAATATAAAACATTAACGTTTGAAATAACGGTTAATCGAGTAAACAATCAGGCGAGCCTGGATAATTCACTGGTAAATTTACTTAGATATCGTGTACAACAAAATCGGGAACAATTTCTACTTATGACCTTACTACATCTAGCTTGCTAACTCCTAGCTTCTAATTAACATACCGAGTCAATATTTAAATAGTAAACCAATGCAGCAGATGCTAGAATTATTATAACAGTAACAATCAGTACCAACAAAGGCGTAGCAATTATTTCTTGCTAGGTACCCCCTCTCCCTCTTCCACACATCTTACAAATAATACACGTCTATTGCTGATCGATCGCAAACAGATAACTAAAACTATTCAATGTTTCTGTAGTAGTAATCTTACCTCCAGTTTCTGAAATACTGATCAATCATGTGATTCAATTTTAGTTTAATCTGAAAGGTCATTGATTGGACAGCTGATGACGTAATAGACGGCCAAAAGCGTTCGATGTTCAGATCATTTAATCTTACTTTGATCATTATTTCAGAAACTAGAGGTAACATAACTTCAATGTTATTCATAGATTTATGTAAAAATGTGTAATGTTCAATCAATATGATAAAATTATTTCTGACAATAAAATAAGACACTTATTTTAAGAGTAGTCTAAAATATAACGATCTACATATAATATCGACTTCTCATTTTTATTTATCATTAATCAATAAACTGTTGATTAACTTTCAATAATTGTTTATGAGTGATTAACCACCTATCATAGTATATGATAAAATAACACAAAAAATCTATACTTAAGTTACTTTTCTCTTACATCGGTTATATATTGCAGAATATTCGTTTTTATAAAAATTTTAATATTTTGTTTTTACGTAATAATATAACATTATATTGTTCTGATGATGAACCCTTGATTAATGGTTTTATCAATAAACAACAATAGTATGACCTACGTCAAGGAAGTTAAGTCAAACAAAGTCGATTCAAATACCTATTAAATATCTCAAGAAACCAACAATCCACTACACCTTTGTCTAACACTTCAATCTACCATTCTGTAAGTAATTATATTGAGATAAAACACTTTTTCACTTTTCTGTTTAGAGCAGTTTTATGTTTATAAATTGTTCAAAAGAAGCACCCCTAGGTCTTCTTTATTAAGCCGGTCCTAGGTTTCGTTATAAACCGTATTATACACTAGTTCTTGGATCTTCATTCTCAACATTAACTTCTTGGCTGGCCCCAGTTTTTTAACATGCGGTATAAGACTGTTGAAGAAACCTATATCCTCATCTTTGGCTACTTCGGGAACATCATTACTATTGCCAATGCTCTTTTGAGCTTCGTCGTCATCGTCGTAGAAATCAGTCTCCATAATTATTGGTTTCGTGTCAAATTCGTCAAATTCATCATCTTTGACGCTAACTTCGTTTGTTGGTGGCTCGATATAGTAGCTACTACTCTGATCAGCGGTCGTATCGAAGTCTGTGTCCTGATTGAAATGATCATCAGCGGTATCGTTGCCTTCGTAATCGTTAAACTGATTTGTAAGAAATTGGAGTTTTGGTAGATATTCCCATTCTGATCCTTGTTTACGAACTTCTTTTCTTGCTTGATCTCGTAGATATTTCCACTTCAATCTCGCTTCGTCTCCTGTAAAAAAATAAAACTGGTTTAAATTTAACAATTATGTTTTATACTTCTAGTCGGTGTAGAATTTTTCATTTGTTAGTCCTGTATTTACTTTAGTCTTTAAAAAAGTTATGTAATACAACATCATTTACTTTTAATAAATAATATCTTATAACGACTAAATTAATAAAACATTGACTAACATAAAACTTACGTGTAACTCCTAATTCTCGAGAAATCTCCTTCCAGCTTTCATCTAATTTGTACCAATTGTGATGTCCTTTTAATTGTCTATTCCATATAATATCTCGCACTTGGACTAATTCAATCAATTTGTTCATATCAACATCTATAGTTCTCCTTTTGTTCATGAGTAATTTCTTTCTCATTGTATAGCCAAGTTTTGGCCGTTTTATAGATTCATCAAGAGAATTGAATACTTCATCTGTTGTGTCATCGTCGCCTTCTTCATCCTCCGCTAAAAATTGGTGATGAATGAATTTTAATTTTTGGAAATGTGGCCATTCGGATTCGTTGGGATTTTTCTTCATTTCTTTTCGACATTGATCTTTGAGGTTCTTCCATCTCTTTCTGCAATTTAAACCTGAAAAAAAAATGAATTACGTTTAATATGTTTCCATTCATAAGAAATGATAATGTTTTACTACTATATTTTATAGACCTTGAAAGAGAAAAATAGAAATAATAATAAAGAACTGCTTCCACTACGCTTTACCTTAATTTTGATTCGTACATAGATACTTCTTATGTCTCTAATTTAATTAAGGATTTTATAAGCGATTAATTCTTACATTTTTAATGAGTTGTTAGCAATTAGGTAAAACGAGAGCACGGTTTCACGGGCAGAAGGACTTAATCTGAATAATTCAATTTAAAAAAAAATCCTATTCTTCTTACTAGTTTTTTTGATACTGGACAAATCACAGATGTCTTGTTCCGTTATATTTCCAAAAAATCCTAGATTAATAACTTAAACCAATTACAAAAACTATATTCACAAGACCAGAAATTTTAACACTTAAATCAAAGTATTTTTTTAATTAAACATATAGCATTCGGCATGCTATTGATAGATAAAAAATTACCATCAATTCGGAAAGAAATATCTCAAACCTGAGAACGGGCGAAAAATACTTAACGGGGTATTTTTTTCAGGAATTGTGGTTATGTATAACTTTTCATAGTTTCATATTCGGCATTTTCTAAAAGAAAATATATCATAATTTACTGACATCATATCATGAGGTTGTTGATACTTTTGTTTACCGGCGGAGGTAAACTTGCCTGTATATCATACAAATATTTGAGTAAATTTTTATATATATTTTATTTAAATTTTATCAAATTGTAAATAAACCGTAACATATAATATACGTTGTCGCGGACATTTTTACATTGTGAGTCTTACTTACGTTGCAATTATGATCACCAAGAAAATATATCCTATATGTCAATCCAGAAGGGTACAGTCTGAGTATTAGTGAAACAATTTTTGAAATCGGATGAGTAATTTCGAAGCTTACTTCCTACGTAAAACTTAAATACATAGAAACTTAATAACCTGACCTGTTTATAACATAAAATACTATTAGTTACCCCTAGCAAACATAAAATAATGGACGTATTATACAGCTTAAAATGGTCACAGAAAATAACGCGACAAGATGTGATGTGATTATGTGGTAGTCATACTATGTCCCATCGTTAATATATTAAGAAATATGTACGATAATTAATCCGCATTTAATAAAGAATATTAATTTCCATCAAACAGAGTAATAACATTTTACTTTACCAAATCAGAATATACCTACTTTATTCGAGTTGGCTTTTACAAGCACTTTTAAATCGACATTAAACAAATGTATGTTAAAAAAAGTAAAACTACTAAAATAAGTAAAACTACTGGTTCTGAATGTAGATTCTACCAAGTACCGTCAAAAAATCAGTAATTACTCTTTTCCAACATTTGAAATACATAAAAAGTCATTGTAATTTTGAGCTTCGGAAGTATGACGTTGGGCGCGCCTTACTTAGTATTAGCGTCTGGTTAGATGTCTAGTTAACTTCGGGCAGCCTAAATCTTTTGTCGTGATATCTAATTTATTTTTCACCAAATTATATATAGAATAGAAATATTTTAAAGAAAAGCTGTCCTCGAAATATAACTCACTGGAAATCGAGTGTAAGGTGAGACACCCATTATTTTCTAGGCGTTAAATTATTCAAAGTAATAATTAGTTATAAATATTTTGTGTTGAAGTAATTATCATAAGTTTAAACTATGCATGGCTTAGGAATTTAATTATTGTATATGTATATTCTCTTTTACCGGGTAATATTATGAATTATTATCTATTATTATTCGATTTGGCATTTATTCTTGTTTAATTTAAATTTATAGTAATATTCAATATAAATGTCAGTTATTTGTCCTCTTTTTTGTCATCCAGGTGCATATATAGGTAACTTTAACTTTTAAATACTCTTATCTATCTTTTATAATCTTGGGCGGAACTAGCGCCAAGTCAGTGCAACGCGCCGACTTATCTAGTCGAATGCGCGTCGACTTGCGCGCAACAACAACAAAATATGGCGCCATCAAATATGGCCGCGCTCGCAGGCCGTTCACCTTCAATACTCACTAGTGGTCCCAACTTCCGTGGCCACTTCGTTCCAATAACGCTCCAACTTGAACCGATTTCTGTGCCCTCTGTAACTTTTGTCCCACAAGCACTCGCGGGCTTGGACTGCCGCGATCAGCTTGTCCATGTTTTTGGCACGGGCGCCTTTGACTTTCACCTTCATAGCGGAGCGGATGCGCTAGCGGGAGCGGCAACGCGCGATACGAGCGACGCGTGGCGGCGCACTGAACTCAGCCCGCTTCTCGCTCCCCGCCCGATCCGCTCGCTCGGTCCCGCCACCGCTCAAGTCTATCGCCATCTTCCTCGCTCGTCGCCCCGCTCCCCTCTCCGCCAACGCGACACGCCTCGCCGATTTATCCGCTTTTATTACACTAGCTCAACCCTACTTTAGCATATTTCATACTTCGCTTACCTTTACTGAACTAATTGAACTTTGTTCCTTCTTCGTAGAATATTGTAAGCAATGTATTTTGAAACAGATTTAATATCATGATACATTATGCTTTTTAATACTTTAATAACTACTATGGTCAAAGAAGTAGCGATTCTGGCATTCTTAAATCTTAATATAAATATGGTATTGTTCACGTTTTCATTATTGTTCTAATTCTATTCAATTCCTTTTCATTCTAAGGTCTGAGCTAATATAAGCTTAGATTAGTCTTATTTAAGTTTTATCATAATATTATATATTTAAAACCAAATTAAGTAAGGAAATCCTTATTAATAATTGAAGTAATGCGCTTAATAAATAATAATAATAACAATAATAACATCACAATTATGTACTGTGTTGGTAAACGCATGAATACTTACGTAATATACCTCCTATTTAGCAACAAAAATTCGTTTATAAAAGCCTTACAAATTCAACGCTTTCGGGGTATTTTAATAAAACCTTTTACTTGGCTTCCTACCTGCCTTCTATAACATCTCACGTTGAATTACGACAACAAAAAGTTAAATTGCTATGACGTAATACGTCTCATGGATAGTCATGTAAGTAATACAAAAGAACACACATAGAAAAAACTCTTTCAGTTGCTCAAACATGCAGAATAAAATACAGTGAAAAAACTTAACACATAACATGTGCATGTTCCATTGCTGTGCTAATACCTCCTCTCCCACGCTGCTCCAATGCGAGTTGGTGGATACACGTGTGGCAGAAATTCATTGAAATTAGACACTTTCACATCCTTACGATATTTTCCATCACCGCAACACGAGATGAAATATAAACACAATGTGAGCAAATGAAAATTCAGCGATGCTTGCCTGGGTTTGAACCCGCAACTATCGGTTAAGATGCACGCGTTCCAACGACTGGCCCATATCAGCTAAAAATAATTACTCTACATATATACGTTATCAAGTATACTTTAACTGTAACGAAATCAAAATAACAAAAATTAAACACGAAAGAGTTATAGAGTTTTAAAGAGTTTAAAAAAAAAAAAACATATTTCGGCCCAGGATTTCCCCATCCACTCAAGACTTATGAAATAAATCGGCCACGACACAATTAAAAACAGCCTTATATCGATAAATGATGATACGTGTTTTTTGTATTACCAAACTGAAAAATTTATAAATCAATTTCAAAATTACTTTCCCTGCCTTGCTATCCTTTTTATCCCCACACGAAGTAATCAATGTTTTTAATATTTTTATAAAACTTTCAATGCAGCATTGTCAATAAGAATCATCTTAAAGTTTTCAAAAGATATCGCCCTTTAAGATAATCGGGGTATTATCCTCCAAATGCGTTAAATATTAACGTGAAATAAGATATAATGCGATAAATTTAATCTTTAGTGGCTTCTCTGCGTGCGGAAAACGTGTTGTAAACGTGACGGTATGACGCTGAACTGAGATCTCGTGAAATGTATCGTAACAAATATCCTATTTTACGTACAAAAATACACGTAATCAATTTGAAATAATCTTGACTCGTATTGCTTAGCAAACGAAGTACTTTCAGGTTTTCAAAGCTAGTGTTAAATTCGGAAAATAAAGTGTTTTCGTATTGTTACCGATTTGAAAAATATTGTTAATCTCGAGCAACAGTGTGTTTGCTAACGGAAAATGTATATGGAAACAAATTATATAGGAAAATATACATAGAGGGCTTAATCAGCACAAATCAATAGTATATATTATGACTGACTCATCATAAAGTCTCCGAAACTATAGATCTCATTAACTTGAAATATATCATAGTTTCTCCTTTCACGACGCAGACACTCTCTATGAAAAAAAAAAAAATAAGAAAAGATTTTGCAATGAAAAAATCAAAGTGGTCGTTTTATGCGATAAAATCGATTTTTTATGCATTTCTCTGTATTATGACGTAATGTACATACATGTACTTTATACGCAAAAACGAATAAATAGTAAAGTAATTCGAATAATGAAAAAAAGATTTTGATACGAGTACATACATACGAGTACATACTCCTAAATTCCGTAAAATCATTAATGTGCGCCTGTCAGATACAACGGCAGTCTACGTGACAAAAACCCATGTTAGAGCGACTTCTTAAGACTTTAGCTATGGAGACTCATATATAGGGATATACTTTTTTACATAATTAAGTTAGTCGGGCACTGCGCATGAGTAAAGTCTAGAGCAGGTCAAGAGTGCTCAGCTAGAGTCAGTTTTACAGATTTGCTGGTCGGTGTCTCGCGTAATCTAATTACACGCTATTAGAAGCCAGCATTAGTTTTATTCCACAAGTAAGATTCTTATTTTAATTAATTATATTTATAAAATGATACCCGCGAAGTGTTTTTATGAACGGCTAATTTATTTTGTGCGTTCGAAATTCCAAAAATGGAATATGTTCTAAATTTAAACACGGAATTTAATGGCTCGCCTTATTAATTCCAAAAAATGGATATTCATTTATTTTTAAGTGATATAATTTGTAATTAAGTAAATTTGGATCGGTTTTAAATGTAATTAATCATTTGAAACTTATGTTTTATTTAATATTTATAAAATTTAAAATAGTTACTTTTGAATTTCTAATCTATAATATAATATAGATCAATGTGCAATAAATTGTGTGCTCTATATTTTTGATTAAAATTAAACATATATTTAAATTTATAATAAATATCGTCACGTGTCTTGTCAATTGTTACTTTATCGTTACAAACGTTCTAAAATTGAACTTTGAAAACGTGTTCTTATGGGGAAATATATTATGGTTAAAAAAAAAAAACTCTTTATAGACATACTATATTTGTGCACAACATAAGTCATACTCCACACAGAGCATTAGTGCAGTTCTATGGATGAACAATCTGTTTGGTACGGATATAAGTCCCGATATAAAAAAAATGTTATATTTTGCTCAAAATTCATTATTTTAATTTGTGTAATATTTACTTCATTCGGCGACCACGTTTTATTTTTAAGAATTAAACGAAAAATTAAAACTTATATAGTATAGGTAAGATTAAATTCGGAACTCAAAAAATTTAACGTTAATTATAAAATGTATCGAAATGTGACTTTGATTATAAATCTAAACTAAAATTAAATTATCTGGAAAATTTCTTCTAATGAAAAACAAAATAAAAATTTAGTTTTCCAAGCACTTGAACCGCCCGCCATTGAATTTAGTTACATTAGAAGGTGTATTAAATAAGGCTTAGGTTAAGTATCAAACTCAATAATTACTATCTTTAAATGAAGTACATAATTATGTTAATCATTTACAATTAAATGTGTATATCTTGCATTAAATTAAAAAATGCTTTGGTAGTGTTTTTATCATAATAATAACTGTTTACAAAAGATATACAATTTTAATTATTATCGGGATACACAATAAGACATTCCTATCGCTAAGTGGCGATCTCTTCCAGATAGACTTATGTGATTGAAACAAACAATATAAATACAAAAATCAACAATACTAATGTTTATAATAGAACGAAGAGTTTAATTTTTTTCCATATATATAACGTCCATATAAAATTTATAAAATAGTGAATTTTTTTGGATTGATTGTTTGTATCTTCGGAATTAACGAACAAATTAAATTAAATCTCATTATATAAATTATATAATTAAGAACTATAAAATTTTTGTTCAACCATCTATACCTCTATATTCAAAAATCAAAATATAGTCTATTCAAATAGGCTTATACAAGAACTTTTGAATCGTCATTTTAGAAGTATACTAAAAGTAAAGCTACGACAGATTCGGAATGTAGATTGTACCGAGAACCGGTGAGAAACTCAGTAGTTATTCTTTTCCAAAATTTGAAATTAATTTTATTCAATTGAGCCTTAAAAACGCAATCGTTCTATTGAAATATTATGATTCAATCATTATTTCCAATTATTTTATTATATATTATATTATTACATAGACGATATGACCTTATATACTTAGAAATCGTAAATTTTAACGAAAGTATGCTCTTTCAAACTCGGTTTACTAAGTTTTCACGTGGTGAATTTATGCTTAAAATACATTACGAGGAAACCTACTAGTGAAACAACATTGTGAGATAAATCCACCAACTCAAATTGGCTTAAAGTCCAACCTACTCAAAATGAGAGGAAACGCCCAGTCACAGTTGTGAATCGTCTACAGTATGTTACTTCTACACATTAAATTTTAATTAAAAATATTCTTATACTTATGATAAATAATTAAAAATAAACTCTAACGGTTTAATAATAGGGTTTAATTTTTAAAAATCACGTTTTAAGTCACATTTTTTTCCACAATCAAAGTAGGTCTTAGCTCACTATGTGAGATCGCTCACATGTCTACGGATTACATATTAGTTATATAAGTATTCCTCACATGCCCCGGATTTCCGTTAAATATAATATCTACGGCAGTAAAAATGGTGGTATAGACACGATGATTTAAATATAGAATTGCATTTAGATATATTGTTTTAATATTTAAAGAACCTTTTTTGGTAGAGTTTTTATTTTTAATATACTTTGCGTATTGGTTTTAGTTATTAGTGGAAGTTATTTGTTAGCTTGTTATAGTTTATTGTATATATATTTGATGATAGACGAAAGCAGACGGGGCGTATGAGCACCTGATGATAAGTGGACTCCATCCTGACACATTAGCGCTGTATTGTTAACCATTGAAAATAGTAACTACTGAGTTTCTTGCCGGTTCTTCTCAGTAGATTCTGCATTCCAAGCCGGTTGCCGCTTTGAATTTAATTCAACACTGTAATTCGATTCAAAACTGCTTTTATGAGTCTTCTTGGGAAAATTATATTTTGTTTATATTTCCGTACATCCGATGAGCTACCAATCTTGGGAGCTGAAATGTTAAGTCCGTACCTGTAGTAACACTGGCTTACTCACCCTTAAAAGTGCAACTTATTTATTTACTACTTAATAATTTAATGGGATTCTAAAATTAATTTGAAATGTGAATTTTATAACTCTATATCATATAGATTTATTTCTTCTCGCGAAATAATGTAAATTAAAAAAAAATCCACAAGAATTATTGGAGAACATTTTTAATTTCAGCCGTACTTGTTTTGTTTTGATACAATCCATTGAGAAAATTGAGTTTTAATATATTTCCAGGTATTAATCGACGTATGGCGGGGCGGCAACATGTCGAGCGTGACGGGAGCGAGCATGTTGCGCACGCGCAGGAAAGATGTCAACGTCAAACCGAACCGGAAGTAAGTTACAATATATTGTTATTTTAAATAAACAATTACAATTATTTTTGTAGTGCAGGAGTGCAAAATGCTAAAGTAATATATTATTTACTTTTAATCCGTTTACGAAGTAATTTCATTTATGAGTAAAATGTTCATTGAACACTTTAGTAATATTGGTTTTTCTTAGAAGTCAGTGATAATAATCGCTGGTATTTTCAAAAGCACGAGATTTATGTACAATAAATATATATTACACCCGGAAGCGATGCGGCGCTTGTCTAGATTTGAACCCACGCTCTACTTTCAAACTCACGTATTTCACCGACTTGTCCATCGTGGCCCTTTTATAAATAATAAAGAATTTCGCCACCTAATACCTTTTTATACGAAGATGAATCAATTTATTACACCTTAAATAGGTTGGATCGGAAGTCGTCGCGGGGTATGCTATACGAGAACGAGGAGCTGCGCCTGCGCACCATCAACATAAACGCCGAAGTTGAAAGAGGTTTGATAACATACTTTTTAAAATTTACAAAAATGTTGCATCCTATAATTGACTTCAATATTTACAAAGGTGTTTAATTCAGATAATTCCTTCGGTATTGAAGTAATTAGTCAATATGATTTTTGAACTATATTAATATCCACCTATACATAAGTACCCATAAGGAATAAGATTCAGAGAATTCCGGTCACAAATTTGAGCGGAACAACGATATACCTTCATAATGCCAAGGCAATCGAACTCGATCAGTGAGAATTAATAATAGGGTATCTACAGCTTTATCTATTTTCCAAGGTGCAGAAGTGAGAGCCCACTGACACGACCAAATTCCAAAACAGGCTGTTACATTGAATTTTCCGACAGAAACTCCATTGCCTTTTCATATTCGGGGTGTAAAATGATTGGCATCAGTGTAAGATTTAAATTACGAATCTTCTTCCAGGTCAGTCAGATATAAAGAAGCTGAAGCGAGAGAACGAACAACTGAAACGGGAAATATCAGCGCTTCGCTACGAATATGATAGACTGGACAGAATGCTGCGGGAACGTCGCTCATCACCGGAACATTCGGACGTAGGTTGCTTAGCATTTATCATTAAAACAAGCTTCCTCCCGTGACTTTGCGTACGTGTAATAGGGGAAGGGGCGGATTTTAAGCAATCTATATGTTCAGTTTATGTTTTCGAGTGTCGTAAACACCCAAACTTTCACTTTTAAAATATAGTAAGGATGATTGGTTGTCCTCCTGAGTGATTTCGGTTACAGCAGACTCAGTTAAAACTAGCAAACTCTGAAGAACGTATTCAAACGTGATTAGCCATTTATCTACTTAAACATGAGCACACGATCTACTTCCTCAAATCCGTTGAACAGAAATATCTGAAATGCAAACGGAAGTAGAAAGAGTTTAGTCCAAGAACCAAGGGTTTACGTGTTTTCTGAGGCATAGCTGGTTAAACAGTGGTAACTTCCAAAATCGGTACTGTTAATAAGAACTTCTTGACAAAATAACTAAATATATCTATATTATCCCGAACCGGGGCTAGGACCTGGGCCCAGGACCTTGAGATCTGCAGCCACATAAGCTAGCCTATATACTATACATTTCTCACAAAATAGATCCCACATGAAAAAAAAATTGACATTTTAATTGAATGCTTACTCCATGATATGAATATCGTGCATTTCAATCGTAAACTGATATAAGAATAGCCTTAACTATTTATGTTATGTATGTCCTTATGGCTGGAAATAAAAACATGGAGACTCAAAATTATGTTTTAAGAGTAATAACATAAAATAATATCAAAATTACGCCGAAGGTACGGACAACGGTACGGTCACATGATATATATGTATATGTCATTTAATAAAAAAACAACTAACCTAACCTAATCCTAGTTTTAGTTCCTAGTCCCAACTAGGCTCTAAAAAGGCCACGCCTTGTTCAGGAAGAGCCTTGTGCAGGACACAGACGAGGCTCAGCCTCATCCTTAGTTTATACGCGTAATATTAATACTTACAAAACAAATTAGCACTAGCTTATGTGCTTTAAAGTACAAACAGTAGAAATAAATTAAATCCTAACAAATTGTTTGTAATGTAGAGCATGTTTAAAGGCACCGAAATCACTTATCTCCCAATTTATCTTAGAAATTAAGGGCGTATAGAATATAGACTTAAATTACTTAATTACTTTTTAGTGCTTTAATAATTTTATTATTTTACTCACGCTGTAGCAGTCACAAGCCGACCCTTATGAATCAGAATACCCAGATGTAAGTACAAGGAACCATCTTCTACTTAATTCAATTGCATATATTATCAATCAAACACATGGCAAATAATTAGCGATTTGATATCGCCGTTTGCATGATAATTTACTCATAATAGAATCCATTTTAATTACAAAAAATACCTTAAATAAACTTCTCCATCCAATTTGAAGTTTCGGAAAATCTACTTATTTAAAATTTCATTCATTGGATGACAATTTATTTAAAAATTCATATTTAATTTTAGTTTAACTAAAGATATATATTTTATTTTGCATCATAGTATCCACCTGATAATATCGAGCCAGCTGAGCATAGTGTAAGTGACACTATAACTTGTTATATATGTATATAGAACTAGATCATTCTAGATTAGACGGTCTCACTTTGTTATGTTTCTTATGCACTTATCACAATATTAGGAAATAGAATTCCATTTGTTTCTTTTAAAATTATTTTCTTCTGCTCTCGATTACAAATTGTAAGTATTTAATATGGGAACGCTATATTTTATTAGAGATTGTTATTATGGTAGGGTTTTGTGCAAGCTTGCCTGGGTATGTACCACCGTCAGATATTCTACTGCCAAACATCAGAAATCAGTATTGTTGTGATCCGGTTTGCGGGGTTAATGAACCATTGCAACTACAGGTATGAGGGACATACTTACTTCCTAACGTTAGTGCTGCATTGACGATGTAAGGAATGGTTAATATTTCTTACTGCGCCATTGTCTATGGGCGTTGGTGAAGACTTACCATTAGGTGGCTCATTTGCTTGTCCGCATCGTAAAAAAAAGAATGCTCCCAATTTTGCGATATATTTTATTCCCAGTCGAGCCGAGATGGCCCAGTGGTTAGAACGCGTGCAGTTAACCGATGATTGCGTGTTCAAACCCAGGCAAGCATCACTGAATTTTCATGTGCTCAATTTGTGTTTATAATTAGTGGTAAAAGAAAACATCATAAGGAAACTTGCATGTGTCTAATTTCAACGAAATTTTGCCACATTGGAGCAGCGTGATGGAATATACTCCAAACCTTCTCCTCAAAAAGAACAGGAGGCCTTAGTCCAGCCGTGGGAAATTTACAGGCTGTTAATCCAAAAAATGAGCCTTAATTGCTAAAATATATACGAAAGTTCAATTTAGCATACGATATATTTATTTCAGTTACGAATACGCATCCCCATTCCCACTGCTGAGCCTGAATGACTCAGAATGAAAAAAATATAATATTCTGTTATATATTATATAACTCTTTATCTGAAGTTCTATCTTGTCGAATTTATTACCCGGGACAACATGCTTGTAACACAGCAACGCTCACTAATTAGTAGTTTTATCTTCACAATAAATGTGTTTTACGAATCGTTAGAATCGGCACCGGTATTATTTTCATTTCATTAAATTTCTAGCATGTTGTGCACATCTTAGTAAATTAGAAAACTACGCTAGTAATAATAATTTACCATGAACAGCAAATCCACTCAACATTGTAAATTTCACAGATAAACAATATTTTCAAGAGACGAAAATCTCTTTAAATGGGCATTTATTATCTGTGAACTTATATATAAATAAGTTTATCGTTTTGATTTATTTATGTAGTTTAAGATTTGAAGTCCCAACGTAACATAATGTAATTTCCGCTTTTAATTGAATTATTAAAATAAATAAATTATAGCCCAAAACTTGTATATATTTTAACCTATTCCCCTTCATGTATCTCTATGAAAAAAGTCAGGTTATTAAATTTGAGCAACTAACACATCTGCAAATAATAAACTAACTTTAGTGAACGTTAATAAAGCACAGTTTTGTTTGGCAGGACAGCGCGTCAGTGTGCAGCGCGTGTCCGGAGTGCGCAAGCGCAGACGGTTCTGTTCGAGCTGTTGCCTTTCATGATCTGAGCGTCGTACCAGAGGAGGGGGAGCAAGAAAACAAGGTAAAATTGTAAAATGTAATCAATAAAAAAAAAGATATGATACTTAAATAAAGATATTTATATTTAATGGTGATACCGGTTGTTTTTTTTTTCGGTAAATGGTCACCATCGCCCACAGGCAATTAATTTTCTTACAGCGCATAAAAAATATTAACCATTCCTTGCATCGCCAATGCGCCACCAACTTTGGGAACTAATATATTATGTCCCTTGCGCCTGTAGTTACACTGGCTCACTCGCCGTACAAACTGGAACACAACAATACTAAGTACTGCTGTTTGGCGGTAGAATACCTGATGAGTGGGTGGGACCAGACGGGCTACGTAATTTGGCGCTGGAAAATGACTTAGGGCAATTTTATGATGTGGATGGTTACTTAGACGCTTCAGAAGTAATAAAAACTAAACGACGAAGTGATACATGAAATATGATCAAAGGCCCTGTTCCTTATCATTAAATTTATGGCTTAGTTTTATCTATGCGGCTTATATTTATCTACATTGCGGTTTTAATTAAGTTGACTTAGAAGACAACTCCACAGATTTTATTAGTATATTAATTATTTGTGCAATGAAATGCAATAAACATAACCAGAGTATCTCATTAGCAATCAAAATAGTTAATATGCTAAAGCATAAGGTTTATTAAGGTTGAAGCATTAAGGTGATTTTTAATAATAAATCGTGAATGAAAAGACTTAAATTCTTCGTTATTCCATTATATACTTGTTCCTTCACTTAAATACTAAAAAAACATGTAGACACATATTTATAGGAAAATGTTTACTTAATCTTATATTAAAAAAAAAATATTTTTTAAAACTTACCTGAATGAATGAGAGCTAACTTCGGCCAATGATTTACAACAATTTTTATTTGATCAACAAATGTCAGAATTGCGTTTCATAGGGCAGAAGATTATTTAGAAACACAGACCTACAAAGCTTTAGAAGCTATTACGTACGAAAATAGATCCATTAGCAATACCAAACCGCGGAAAACTGTTCGAAATCAATAAAACGTCAATAGCACGTTGAGAGGGTCCATCCGAATACGATTTGTCTGGAATCTGAGTCAAGGGCGGACACCGACGTATGAAAATATTGTACCACCTAATGTAAAGAAATTATAAATAAACTCAGTCCAGTCTCGCCGGTCGCTTGGACCGCACAGTGAGTGATTCGTGTAATGTCTTCCCCGGTTCAGGAGATATGATGGTGATTTGTTTATGATCATTATTACGCTTGTGTCTCAATGACTGTTGGATATGGTTTGTTGAAATAATTTCTGCTATCATTTAATTTCTTTTTATCATTTTGTTTTTCAAACTCTATTATGTATAATTTCAATCATTGTCTTTGCTTCTAATATATTATTAATATATGTGTTCGTATTTAAAAATGTGTAAACTGATTACGAACGACTTTTTATAAACGATTAATTCGTGGTGTTTTTTAAATTGATACTTAAATGTAGCTCTTTTTGTAACTTTTACGAATATTTACAATTTTCATTATCACTTTTCGCTGACAGCACTAGAAAAATCCTTGGCACTTATGACATGTATTATAATAAGTTTATCTTTCGTTCTAAATGCAAAATGTTATAAGCAGACGCCAATTACTATTAGCAATTAATAAATCCATACTATTATCCATGGATCTCAATCTGTTTTGCAATTCAATCAATGTCTGCGGAAGCGTGACGCACGTCACGTTCCCAAATCATAATATTAACGCGACAAATCCGTCGAGGTGACGCTACACCTAATTTTGAAACGATCAACGAACAGTTGGACAAAACCACGTCTGTGTCAATTAAAGCAGAGATAAAAAGAATTTTTGAGAATGTTTGAACACGTAAGTTGCCGTAAAAGAGATTTAAAATAAACCTTGTTTGAAACTGTTTAGACGATGATAATAAATAAAACAAAATGGGGTATATTCTTATGTATTTAACATTAAAATAACAATTTAAAACAAATACAATCACAATGCACTGAACTTAATTACGCACAAATAATTTATTACAAATTGTATATATATCACGCGTGCTTCTAATTTTTAATGCATGATCTGTAATCAATGAAACCAAATATATTTTCTTTAATGTTTTATGACGATCACATTATAAACACACGCACGCAAAACGATAGCTTCAGAGCGCCGTGGGTGTAACCGCATAACCTGTAAAATAATTTATTGTTTCAGAGTGGTGCCGCAACGCCATGCACTTGCGATGAGTGCCAAAAAGATGCTAAACGAGATGAAGAGAATAAAAAAACAAATAAGAAAGAAACAATTTTAGCTAAAGAAACAAAGCAATCCCTACTCAATGTGCCAACGCAACCAAATACGACAAACAATAGCTCTGATCGAACTGTCGACGTACTTGTACACGATGCTCCGAATATGCCAAGATTTTTCCAGTCTGTGACATCAACGCCTTTTCACGTGACTGGACCACCTCCTCCGGGATTTGTAATAGCTCCCTACCAACCTCCTCGTTTCCATACAGGCGGCAATGTAGAAGATTTATTGGGAGATGTCCAATCTGCTACTACAATACAAACTACATACATTCAACAAAACTCCATATTCATGTGCAACACGCGTAACATTGTTCAAAATAAATGCTGTTGTCAGAATCGCGATTCGAACGCAAAGACTGAAGTTTGTCAAGAACAAACGCCAAAATGTTACGTTACAGAAAAGAATATTGAATTAACCTATGATTATCCTAGAACGACACCCATTCCAAGTAGTCCTAGCCAAAAATCTGGAGATGAAATAAAATCAACCACAACGGAAGTGGCAAGCACAGTTGTTTTCGTCGAAAAGAAGATGCCAGTAAAGCCGAAGAAATTCGATTTCTTTTTTAGATCGCGTTCTGCACCAGTCGGAGAAAATGAAGAACCAATATATGCAACAGTTAATAAACTGCCAAAAAAGTTAAGAAGAATGGAACTGGCAAATCTTGAAAAGGAGGTGGCATATAAAACAAGTGAAATAGAATCATCCACACGGACGGAGATCACTCTGAAAACTGATTCAGAGTCGCAAGTCCCACCTCCAGATGACGACACTAGCCGATCAGAACGAGAAAAGTCTACGATACCACAAAGACAAGAGTCACCAAAGGCTAAAAAACGAAAGCGATTTTCACTAACATTCAAAAAACGAGAAAGAAAAAGACGTGAGAAGAAAGCAGAAGTCAAAAACGGAGTGAAGAATGGTGTACCAGTTCAAGTAGAGAGTGATAATGAAAGGCTGATAGAGGAACAGGATCCCAAGCACAAGCACTGCACAAGGCATCGACCGATGCCGCGTAGCGCCATGTCGTCTTCGAACTATAGCCCGCGTTATAAGCGGGATAGCTATCAGGTACTTACAGGATTTTTTATTAGAAAAATGTTCTCCGATGCAGCAATTGTCTCCATATCTGAAGATTGGGGCATTCACACGCTTTGTCACATATCATTCTATTACTAGTTTCATGTAAGTAGTTGTCAAGTTTTAGAATACCCATGCTCTTCTTCCATAAAGCACTCATATGTATACATTTTATTTTATGTATTATTGTTATTATATTTAACTATATGTGTATTACAGTATACTCACCAACATTTTGTATTATTCTGATCCGCATCCTGACACCACAAAACACCATCATATTCTCCATTGCCATCAGATAAATGTACGGGCAAACGTTTGCGTGTGATTGCCCTACATCATAGCGTATATCTAGTCTTGAATTAAATATACATAAACAAATATCAATGAACCATACAATTAGATCCATTGCAAATATGTTCATAGTTGATTTTATGATGTAAATATAGGTACATATTTCATTCGTCGTAGTTTTAGGAAAAAATTGAGTTATTACTGAACGTTTTTATTAAAACCTTATTTACAGGTGGAGTTGGTTTCTCCCAAATAGTCTGAATTATAATTTGATGGGTTGAATGTTCTATATTGTCTTCTATGATAATTAAATTTACAGTTATCTTTTTACAGGAGATGACAACATCACATTCAGAGCACGAACGCACTAACAGCATGTGCTCGTCTGTGAACTCACTGGGATCAGCGTGCACACACAAATCGAGGAAACTATCAGTAGCGCCTCAAGACGGCTCCATACCTTGGTGCGGTTGCTGGGGAGCTGGTTGTGTTTAACCGTGAACTGGGAACAAAGATTTTGATACCGCGTGAATTAAAAACATTTTCTGTGAAAAAGTGAAGTTTGTCGAACGAAACTTTACCTGTGCTTGTACAACACACATTTTATAGATACAAAGATTTTTTAAAAGTAAATAGAATGGTATAGAATTCTAGTTATAAACGGTTTTGTATTTCCACCAAATGTTTAATAGTATTTCACATATGCATACATTTCGAAGCGATTATAAAGATTTTGAAAAAGTTGTCACTTGTCAATGTTAAAAGGAACAGTTTGTATGATAATGGATAGACATTCGGTGAAACAAAATGGTCTCCGACGGCAGATTTTATAGTTTTCCACGTTGGATGTAAGGTATGGTGACCTACAGATAAAAAACATCAATCAAAAAATTAATAAAACCTTAGAAAACCGTATTTCTGACTACATACATTTCTTGGGTATTTGTTCCAAAATATTTTAAAAGATTTCCTCCGGACACTGTCATGTCTGAAAAACTCGCATAATTCGATAGAACGGTAATCCGACACTACCCAACCTGTCGACCTTTAATGGAAGTTTTTTTTTTTTTTTTTTTAATCTTGCTTTCATTTGTGCCTAGAGGCCACAGATTATTTCGTCAATGTCACGTGCGATGGAGAAGACACGATGGAGATTGAACGGTACGGTCGAGATTACAGGCTTCATTCAATTTTGAAGGCATAATAGTAGTAGACTCTGTTAACCCATGACTTAATCGAAGTTCGAGCAGCCCGCTAATATGTCGATATTGACTTTGACATATCATTTTGCGTTCATTTCATTTATCTCGCTGACAACAGCACATACAATGTAAGTACGTCTATATTCAAATGCTGTGTTTGTTAATTAGTATAGAAACATCTTGGACAGATGTGCATTATGTGTAGTTGTGTAAATAACGTTGTGACTGTAAATTAGTGCGCTATAAATTATAAATGATTAAATTATTCAAATAGCATTAAAAAGTTCATTATTTCCACCTCAAATATATTTTAATAGAACACTATTCATCTAAAATAATATTATTTTTTTTTATAAAATGATTTGTGCAACTTAGTACACTTGACAGAAATGATATGTGACGTCAGAAACATTCCGTTTCCGAACATTACTACATATAGTGAATTATATTTTACATTTATATAAATATTCATAATACATGGAGGGTAGGAACATTGAGAGCTACGACTTATATTTTCAGAATTCTAATAAAAAAATGTAGACTACATTATTTTCTATAATAATAGGCTTCTGAATAAAACAAAATATTATTACATAGATGGTTATTTATTATAAAATATGACACATTCTTTTGAACTGTGTTTACAGTTATTTGAGACGCACATAGCAAAATTGTCCTGACAGAAACTTCAATGGCTGTTTCATGGATTGCAAATCGATATTAATTCACAAGATACTACTTTCAAAGTCTGGAAGTGAGATAATTGTATTTATTAATTTCAATGTTTTTAAATTGAATATTTATGTGGTAACATTATAAAATACGCGCCAATTTTTGTATTAATCAAATTTGACATTTCCCAACTTTGCATTTGAATATTATTTTACGTTATTTAATATACGTTAAAAATAACATGTTTATAAAAAAAAATCATGTAAAAAGCGTTTTCAATTTAAGTAATAATCTTCATAACCTTATTATTATTAGGATTTTGTTTCTGTTAATTAAGCAGCCATTGAACCTCCAGTCATCGAAGCGTACATTGATTCTACTTTAGAACATTCGAGAACCTACTAAAAAATATTTGGACGCAAACACAACGCATCAAGAATCCACATCGAATTAGAAATACCGAACTATACGTTTTCAAATAAAATGGCACAATATAAATTAAATTCAATCAATGCGTTCGTGTTTTCATATAAAAAAAATAATGAAAAATATATAAATCAAAACACTTCGATATATATTGTATTAGATAACAAATATATGGCTTTCAAAACTTTTACAATAATAAAAAAAAATATTTTAATAAATAAATTACGAAAAATTAATCAATGTACAATATTTACATCGAATATTTATATATGAATTACATCGAATAAAAAATAATAATTAAGGGGAAACATCGATCATGCGTCGTAACGAGTAGGAAAAGCGATAATTTCTAGAAAATAATAATTATTACAAACGAAAGTAGGTTCTATGTCTTTTTCGATTCATAGTAAAATATAAAAAATTCCCTCGCATCATTCCCCTATTGGACACGATTATTTGCATCTCTTTCGCGCACGAGAACCGCTGAAATAAACGTCCGCGTGCGCGACAGAGACGGATGATATAATGATAATATTATATCGATAAAAACTTACAGTAAATACACCTTACCTATGCTTAATGGAGACATCTAATATATTAATCATTACTTATGAATAATTACATCGATTTCATATATTGCTGAACGCAAACAAATATATAGAAATTGCATTTCTTTAGATACCGATTTTTAAAAAGCTTTATAGGATACACTTCATATGTTGCAAATAAAAAAAAAAAAACAATGACTCAAAAATTGCACTGGATAGGTTTTTTATTAAATTTCAACTAAATATAATAATTTAAGACAAATGCAATAAATTATTTATTAGACGTATAATCGTCACAATTTTATGTGATATGCGTTTTAAAGAGATGAAATTTTAGTCGCCCTACAGATAGCCTCTTTGTATAATATTGTGAAATCGACTAAAAAAAAAATATATAGTGACTTAATAATTAAACTATTTTCAGAGTAAATTATGTTTTATAAATTAGATAAAATTATATTTAATCGATATTTAATGTTAATTTTTTTTTATTTCAAACCGTACCGTTTTTTTTTAATTTAAATGTCAATGGTTAGTCTATGACTGAAAAAAGGGAAGGTTTTAAATATAGTTTGAATTAAGAACAAGAGACTAAAATTCCATTCCTTTGCAATTCAAAAAAAAAAAAGCATATAATATAAAAATATTTTTTGCATATAAAGAAAATAATTTCTAATATCAGTCTATTCATAAAACACTTAAATATACAAAATAGGCCATCCGCTTTATAAACGGATCACTAATTTCGCCTTAAAATTAAATACATGTGATGTATAGGTACAAATAATTAAAAAAAAAATTAAAATTAAATAAAAAAATATAATCATTTAGTACATGAGTTACAATAAATAAGCCGACAAATATAATATCTTGGACGCTAAATATGGAAGTGTTAAGTAAGCGATAAACAAATTTATCGAGATCTGTGATATAAGTTAGACATTTACAATAATTATTACGCCTCTTCTCAACTATATATTTAAAAAAAAAAAAAATTAAGTTCAGGCAAAGATCGCGTCTTGATAATTACAACCGAATAAAAAAAAAGTTAATAGACTTATTTTTTACAAGCTTTTATTTAACTCAACCGCTCAAGATACATATGTATATAGTATTTGTATATGATAATATATACACATATATATTCTTAACTAAATGTCAAGTTAAATAAATAAAATATAATATATATAGTTTAAATCTTGAAAAAGAATTCTAAAACAGTTTCGAAGCAATTGAGGTGAATTTTTTCACAATTTTTTGATTCTAGTTACGATAAAAACTAGCATATTAAATACTGGTTGGCCGTCCCGACTTCGTACGGGTAAAATTGATACAAAGTTACCCCTCCCACTTTTCCCCCTTTAAAATTTAAATTTCCAAAAATCCTTTCTTAGCGAGCGAAAGGAGTAACTTATGTTAAATTCCAAGTCAATCGGAATTATTGTTTCGGCGATCTCGTGTTTGGTCAGTCAGTGGTATTTCGCTTTTTTATATATATATATTATAATTTAAATAGACTATCAAACAAAAGCTGGTTTTAAACATTCTCCGTCTTCATAATTATTACACAAAATCTTTCGAAACGGAATGTGCATGTCTGCCGCCATATAGTCTTTTGATACTTCCTACACGCTTAAATGAGTATCATTTTTAATAAAAATTCCATTAAATACTTTTTGGATTGATATTACAATTATTATAAAACCTTATATTCGATATAAATAAGTTGAAATTATTAAAAATTATATAATTTAAGCACGCGGTAGTAGCGCCAAGTACTACAAAAACAAAAATATTTTTTAACGAATATTGATAATTTTCGACTTATACCATTTTGTCTGTAATATTAAGTTTTTCGATTACTTTGCATAAGTTTAAGCATAAATCAGAACGATATGGCGTTGATTTCTTTTAAAAAACATTTAAAATAAAATGAAAATCAGTCTCTTTAAAATAATATATTCCCCAGCTGCCATTTAATTCACTTTCGTATCATTAATTTAAAAAGTTAAATTTCATACATAAACAAAAACAAAAAAAAAAGTTTTTGGCAAGTATCAACTTTAATTGATATTAGAAATTTGTATTTCATCACATATAATATAATAAGCGTTTCCGGCAAGAATTTATTTTTAAAAAAAATATTTAAAAATTGCATTGCGGGTATCAAATTGAGGAAAATTTAACTAGGCGATAAATTCAAACGAAAACACATACATTCGACCAATAAACCCACATACGCGTATATCTATATATATAATATTAACAATAATACAATAATTACTTTAATCATCGACTGAACGGAATATGCTCATTACGTGGTGTTGCCATTAATTGATAATTCAAATACGTTATACATACCAATAATACTTAGATTATACATTTTTTTTATGTCATTAAATACTTTTGTGCACGAATCTCAACCTTACGCCTAATAGAAATACGATATCATTTAATAAACACCTACCTTTAAAATACTGATCCTTGAAATCAATCCAATCCGTCGAGTCCGCAAGTTTTCATTCAATAATCCAACCGACATAAAACAAAAGCGCTAAATATCGATAAGAAAGCGTAGCCGTGTTATTCTAAGCATAATATGATATGACACTTGTAAAAATAAACCGTCATTTTCGTCACCGAATCAAATATATCTAAGTTGCAACAACGATAGCGACGGTAGTCACGACGAAACATCTAGAACTTACAAACGATTGTTCTAGCGTTTACTGTCGACGTTATATAAATATAGACACTTATACGGAACCCATAAAGCCTAGAATCGCGTGTCACGCGTAGTGTCCGCGCATGTAGCCTTACGCACTATTCGTACAAATTTCACTGGAACGGTACACGGTGATATAAACGTTACAGTTTATGTGACGGCGTTAAAACTGAGGTCAGACGTCGTCCATCACGAATGCAACGTGCATTGTGGGTTCCTGTAGAAAATAAAAACAATTAATACTGTAAAATAATTTTAAACAGATAGAAGTTTTCAAATAAGATTCGATTATATATTTATTAAGGCATATCGATCAACTATATCGTTGTAATTGAAACATACATATTTGTATGAGTTCATAAAACAGCTTTCACTGAGGTCAAAAAAATTGTGAACGCAGCAAGCAGTCTTTTGTTTCTACGTAAGATTATTATTTTTTATGTTATAGGTAGGCGAAAGGTAAAATGGGCCACCTGTTGGTAGATTACCACCTGTAATACCACCGGATGGTAGGGTACCACCACTTACAGAGAGAGAGACTATATTGTACCAATCAGCAGTAAAAAAATAAGTATCTTAAATGCCTATTGCATTATTTCAAAATTATAACAGTATTTTATTGAGATATGATTGCAATAAAAATTGTAAATCTATTTTACATTTCGGAGCAAAGTTGGAAACAATTAGCATAAGAAAGTAGCATACTCACACACGGTCCTCACACCATGACAAAGGCTTCCTGCCCGCGGAACAGAAAGGGGTGCTGGTCGATCATGGTCTGCACGATGTCCTCGAGGTAGGGCCGCGTCATCTCGAAGCGGCCCATGTCCGAGAACTGGACCGGCAGCAGCGTGGGCCACCAGCAGATCGCGAGATTCTTGCTGTCCATCGAGTTCAACTTGGAGTTATCCGCCACCCTGAAATATTGTTTTTTGGAAGCAAAAATTAGTACAAATCATGATCGTAATTTATTCCATACAAATAAAGTATCAGACATCGTATATTTGCTCCGAGAATTTCACCAACTCATTCGCTCACTCAACTACTCGCCTTTTCCTTTGCGTATTACTAACTCATTGAATATATACAAATTTTTGTCACTATCACGAATCAGCTGCCTTCCATCCCATGCATTCACAAGCCCCCCGTCCCAACCCATAGGGCCACGCGAGCCGCGTCGGGCGCTCACCGGGCGAAGTGGTCGAGCAGGTAGTCGAGCGTGGCGCGCGCGGGCGCGGTGAGCGCGGCGGCGAGCAGCGCGCGCAGCGCCAGCAGCCGCCAGCTGCGGTCCTTCAGCTCCACGCCGCCCGCGATGCAGCCGCGCATCGCTGCAACACAACGAAGGCCGTTCTACTGTCGCCGCCGATGCCTACAGGCCGAGGCCTACATTTCTCACTTGAAATAACCGAATATATATTTTTAGCGATGGGCCGAAATTCGGTTTTAATGTTCGCCAGCTTGAGCCAAACTTCGCCGTCCAGCATTCGGCCAAGATGAGATAAAAACTAAATAAGATTTGTTATTCTTAAAGTATTGTAAGGGCAAAAGTACGGGCTGAGTACATCTAGCAATAATTGAAGCAACTGTGTAAACTAGTCACTCTCAAGAAATTGAACCAAAAATCGTACTCGGTTCAACCCACTTGCGGCCTATCACTAATATTTTTGTAATATTTAGAGAAAATAGTATGTTGCCAGTTAATATAATTGTTTTAATATTTTAAAACAATTATATTTTAAAAATTAATACGTACCGCATATTTGACAATACAAATATAGATTTATAGAATAGTCGACAAACATGATGATTTAAATGATAACTAACCCGCTATATCTTCTAGCTGCGCCATACTAGCCTCATCCAGTAGCGGGGGGAGTTTCTTCGAAAAGAAGTCCTTGAGCGCAGTCGCTACCGCATTCACCGGTATATCCAGCGAGTCTAGGTCTATGTTAGGATCTAGAACATGAAGATATCACATGTAGGAAATATAATAATTCAAAAATATATTTAAAAAAAGAACTATGAAAACAAGCTCCCGGCTATTTACCAGTTTTTGGTTTAAAGCCCAACCTAAATTTTACCATTCAGTCGGATTCAATAGTACAAGTCAAGCCATCACTTGTCTCTAAACAAAAGTCAATTCCACTTGCCATTTTTGGGGTTTTTATAATTACTTATTTTAATTTGTCATCTTAGCTCAGAGTAGATTTCAAAAATATAAAGTGTAATTCCATTACTAGTGAACACATTATTGATGACCTTTAGGGGCTAATTTTATTCTCCCAAATTGTTTACCTTCATAAAACTTGCTAAACAGCATATCAACGTGCGCCCTGTTGCCGGGAACTCTGTACAGACCCTCAGAAGCGAGACCCTCTCGCTCTATGAACTCGACGCACTTCTCAACAAAGAGAGGTACTCCGTGGGGGCCCTGAGGACAATAACATAAATAACATAATGTACAAAACATTCATGTTTAAAATTTTATTACATAAAAAAAAACATCATTCGACACCTCCCTCCGTCTCTCTTGGCGCCTCCTCTTACAGAAACAGCGGAATCATACAGAAGTTTTATTAAAAAAAAAAAAAAACAATCTTGCTCGCAAGATTTAATAGCATGTCCCATCGACTGGGCCTTCTCGGCTTTCAACTCATAAACTTCGATATAATAATTTTATTACTATATCAATAACAAAGACCAATTCAACTGTATCGATAATTACCTGAGGTCCCCAATTCTGAATCGCGTTCGCGTTCTGCATTTGCGACGAATTCTTCTTGTCTTTACTCTTCGAAATCTCCTGTTAATAATAACATAACATATAATATCGAAAAAGTTGTTTACGCACACTTTAATAGTACTGTTATAGTATATAGTATCTTTACTTAGTATAATTAATAAGAATGTGTTAGTTTTCTCTTTTGAAGGTAGCGACAACAAAACAATGTATCGACTGGCTTTTGACATTGTTAGGCCCGGTTAATGCCTATGGCTCATTTTTATCCAGGACCAAATCAATGTGGTGTATAAAAACGATTATTTCAATAAAGCATTGAATATAAAGATGCACATCAAAAATAAAGCCAGTTAAATAATAAAAAGATACACCAAACGCATGGAAACACGTATGTGGGACTTATAGCAATAATGTATTTTGTATATACTTATTTATAATTATATAGTACCTTATGTCTTCTATCGTGTTTACCGAACGCTTGCCGCCGCCTGGAGTCGGCTGCGCTCGACGACGAATTATCTTGAGCGGACGACGGATACTCACCAGATAACATCTATCGAAAGTTAAGTCATAAAACACCACAATTTTTTTAAGGGTAAGTAAAAGATTAATAAACGTCGTGCATTAAATCGATAGATTTTCCGATGACATAATAAAAGCCAAAGTTTTTCTTCATCTACAATAATATGTCAATAAATTTCAGTAAATACGTTTCGTTGCGGTCACTATACATCGGGTTATTTTATTACAATCTGTTTTTAGTTACATAAAGAATATCAAAGACATGTCTGCATGCTATTAAGTAAGGTAAAAAGTATGAATAGGCACGTGAAAAGTCGAACGGAACTACGACCTTGTGCGCGGGCTCGTGCGGGGCGGGCGGGCGCGCGCGCCGCGACTCGCCGTCCGAGCTGCCCTCGCTGGAGTCGCTGCCGGCTGCGGTCGGCGCGATGGTGACGGAGCGAGATCATATTTGATAGACAGGAAAATATTACAATATATTAAATACACGTATATACACTTAATATAATTGCGGTCACGAGAAATGGTCCGGCAGACGTGCCACATCGAAATTGATACTTATTAAAAGGCTATATAATTGAGTAAATAGATGAATAAATCAAAATATACTATATTCAAGTAGGCTTTTACAAGCACTTTTGAATCGTCATTTAACAAACTATTTAAAATAAAGCTACCACAGGTTCGGAATGTAAATTCTACCGAGAAGAACCGGCAAGAAAATCATTAGTTACTCTTTTTCAACATCTAAAAATACAGCAATTTCAGTTAAATACAATTATATATGTACGTTATGTCTCCTGCCTGAAAGTGAACAAGCATTAACTCTACGCTTTTTTATAAATCAATAAATACAAAAAAAAATCCGTTTGTAAAATATGCCATTCTTACAACAGAGGCACTCAAACGTCAAAATTAATATACAAACCACAAAATGCATTTATTTCAAACCATTCTTTTTTTTTATTGAAAAAACTAGTTTATTTTTAATATGGGTGTATCTAATTACTATCCATCCGTTCCGACTTCGCATGGGGGCAATTTATAAGTAAAATTATATCATATAAATATACCACCCAACCTATAGCACACATGAATAATCTAGCTTTCTACCAGTGAAAAATTTTTTTTAGAATTGATCATTAATTCCACAGGTTACCCCTTACATACAAATAAACAAATTTTACCTCTTTATATTATACACAAATAAACGAAAAGATCTTTTGTGTTTCTTAATTTTTCTGTTAAACTTACCTTTATCTTCTTGTGTTCTCGCTCGGTACCCGGTTGGCAGTTCGGGTGGACCGACAAACATACCTAATTTAGGCACTCTAGGACTCTGGACAGCGACTAGGTTACCCAGTGATCTGAAATATCATTTTAACTTTGATTCTCTTCTTGTATTGAATTACTGAGTCAAAGACGGCATTTGCTTGAAGTTACACAATGTATGTATCTTTATTGAAAGGCCCGAATTCATCAAATATTAAAAATATATTACCGCTTCTTGTAGTGTCTGGGCGCGTGGTGCGCATGGTGCGCGTGTCGGCGGCGCACATGTGCGCGCGCCCCTCCTGACGCCTCACTCGACCCAGAACTGTCCGTCTCTGAGAATGCTGGAAATATGCATATTTTTATAATTGTTTTATATGCATATAAAACAATTCTAATAAAATATATATATGTATATTATAGTAATAATAAATATACAACATAAGTAAATACATAAGACATACATGGCTGATGTAAAGGAGTCTTCTCATGTCTCCGATGTCTCCTTAACCTTGTCATAGAGGGCGCTTCCATATACTCATTCGTTTCTTTTATCTACAAATATATGACACTATTATTATTTGTATCGAATTGTTATAAAAATATGTTATACATGAAAAATTAAAAAATGTTTAGAGGATCTTGTTGTAAAAAAAATGATAATCATGAAATAATTAAGACTTAAGTAAATACTAAATTAAACTCTAGTTTCTGAAAAACTCATTAAATTAAAATTAAATAAAACTAACTAGCTTTATTCATAAAGAATGAGCGTTTCAAAAATTTAAATTAATATTTTTGTAATATAATTTGTCTTGTTTCCATAAGAAAAACTATAAAAACCGATATTAAAGTAATATTTATATCACCTGTGCGTATTGTGCGTCCAATTCAGTCTCCGAACTAACACCGGACGGATGGTGGTGATGACCACCTTGCTGACTACTTGAATGCGACCACCCAGATCGCTGAGACTGAAAGAAAATCTATATTTAAAAATAATACTAGATTAAATTCAATAGATAAACTTAAATTGTGTTTGATGCCATTTTATATTTGCTTTTGTATATTTAGGATACTTCGTACAGTATATATCTAAGCTGTTTATACTATAAGTTCTGTATTATTATTAAGGGTTAAAACATAAATAGCAGAATTAAATTGAAAACATTTAATGCGATACTTAAACATGAAGATTCAAAAATTGCTTATATGATCGTATTAAAATAAGCAACGACAGTTTTGAAACAATATTCTTAAAGTAAAATTAATTTTCTGTGTAATACAGACTTTAGCTGACTGAGGCATGCCGAATTTTATATGATTATCAAATTTAAATAATATTTTAAATGATAATTATATACCTTTCTTTCCCTAGGATGTGGGGGACCGATAGTGATATGCTGTAGGGCATCGTTGACCATTGTATAGTTGTTCATATCCAATTTGCCAGGTTGCTAAAATAAAAATAACAAAATATTCTTAATGATAAAATTATATTGTGAAATTACTGTTTATTTTTTTTTCAAACGCAATAATAATAACTAGATTTTGTATGGTTGCAAAATATCGATTCAGAAGAACTCTTAATTTAAAAAAGAGATTTCATTTGTGGATGGTACCTTAAGCGTCTGCGAGTGTCGCAGTCGCTGGTGGTGGGGAGGGGGGGCGCGCGCTCGGCCCGTGGTGAAGGCGCGCTGGCCGTAGCCCGCCGGCTGCCACAGGCCGCCGCCATCTGCACGCACGCAACCATTGCTAACCTTCGTGTCCACTCTCATACTTTGCTATTGAACTACGCCACTATATACATACTATTCGCAAAGTAAAGACTTAAGTGATAAAGTAACATTGCTTTACAAATCAACTTGTTGGATACAGGAATTTTTATAACAAATAGTACGACTTATTGTAGAATCAAGTAGAACATGAGTTGATTTGAGATTTGTGCTAAATATTAAATATATACAATATACATAAAGCCAAATAAAAAATTACTATTTATCAAATTTATTTATGAATGACATAAACTTAAAGACATAAAAATTATTAACAAAATTAATATCTAATTAAATCATGCAAATATTGGTACAAAAAAAAACGACCTAGGACAAACACAAGGCATTCCTTAAATCTGTTTGACGTTTACGCTATCTACACACAAAAATGATCCGTCCCACAATTTTAATAACGTGTATAATCGCTTGCATGCAATCACCTGACTCGTGCGTGCTGAGAGAATCCTCCGAGCAGTTGAGATCCGCTGCGTTATAATAATTTATTTATACATTGTGTTTAAATAATATAATTACATATTTCGAGCTGAAACGGTCCAAATAATAAATAAATTGTATCTTAAGCGAGGATTACGAATCCAAATCTAATGTGGAAATCCTATCTGTGTTTATAATTAAACTAGTGCTCGGCAAAGAAGAAAAGATCGTGAGGGAAGCTGCTTGAGTTGGATGAAGTTCTGTCACAAGTTTTCCACCAGAATATCGTAAATAAATCATCTTTATATAACGCATTCTAAGTAATTTTAACGTCCACATTTCGTCTATATCTTACGATAACTTCCCAGAATATTATAATTAAACCAATATTATTTATGTACTCATTTAAATTCCGTTGATTTTCAATAATCATTTAACGCATAGACAATAAATATTCTAAGTGCACAATGTTTGTGATAAATTAGTGGTCATAAATTTTAATGTTAACGTTACTTGTGTGTATATTAGAGGCAGGCATTTCTGCAAGACCGTATAGATGTATGGTATTTTAGCTGATTATTTAGTGAAAGTGATTATTATGTCACCAATAAAAAATATTGCTATGTTCCGATTTGAATATGAAGTGAGCTAGTGTACTTACAGACACATTTTAGCCCAAGTGAAAATACTATTGAGTTAGAAATTGTTTGTTCATCTTACAGTCTCTATCTAAGTGACCACTACTCGGGCGGTATAATTTACTAAGTTTAGTTTGCCTTTCTAAAAATTGTAGAATCAATAAATACATAATTTCATTACTAACGTGATAGATCGGCGTGCATTCTGTGATCTGGCGGTGCGGGTTCCGGTGGCGTGCTCGGAGGCGGATACACACTGAAACCTGAGACAAACGAATTATGTCAATACATACTGTAACATATAACTGTTATGTTACCGTCATTTCGTATAGTAATTTAATATGACGTACAAAATCATATATAGAATAGATAGAATAGGTCTTATATATCATAATAAAGGAGTCTTGGAATCTGTTCCAAAATTGAACAAAGTATAACATAAAAAGAATATAACTGTAATTTTAAATGATTATATGAAAATATTAAAATCATTATAATGAAACTATATATGGATAATTTATATGAACACAGCAAGTTTACCTTTCAAGAAACCTCTATTCTTAGAATTGTTCAACGTATCGCTGTATTCGGAGTCCATGTCAGCACGGGAGTCCGGTCCGATGAGGAGATCCAACGAGTTGGTGAGCTTGTGGTCCATTCTGTTAAGAAAATTTTCAAATATGAATAACAGGTATAATTGTTGGAGAAGAATATAAAGTTTATTATCCTTTCCAAGCACTGCTTAAATGGGATATTTTTAATTTGAGCTTTATCCTACGTTATGTCACCTGTTGGTAACGATAGCAACACTGTAATTTTTTTTTAAAAGTTTTTCATTTAATTAATTCGTAGATTGTTTCGTTATTAAAAATATTGATTGTAAAGTCTCACCATTCCATACAAGACTTATATGTACGGAATATACGTAGGTGCGACTATGTGCAGTGTACTCACTTGTGGTCGAGGTGGTAGGAGTGCAGACGGGGGGGCGGCGCAGGCCTGGCGGCCGCCACGTCGGGCAGGTTGTGCGGGTTGTGCGGGTTGTGCGCGTTGTGCGCGTTGTGCGCGCGGGAGTGCGGCGCCTCCAGGCGGAACGCGCGCTCGATTTCGCCTTTGCGCTCCCACACTTCTTTGAAGAATGGTGTGTAGAAGGCAGCTGTAACATATATTAAATTTAAATACATTAACAAATTAACTCAACATATATTTTTTCAAAGAAGATGCTATCGTATCAGATATTATTATGTAACATACTATTGATAGCTTAATTATAGTGTGTTTTAGATTAAGTCCATCAACACAGTTTGACTGCTGCTCATGAAAAAGAGCTGATATTGATATTCTTTTAAAAGTTGAAAATTTTTGGTCAACTTTGCTGCAACTTAACGATGCTGCAGCAATTCGACTTCCATAATTTTATACCAGTACCATGACAATTGATATTATATACATAGGTATGACAACATCTACGAGTTGTGAGAAGTCAATAAAATGAGCTTTAAGATTAATTGCGATAAAAAAGCATTTAAAATATAAAATTAATTTGTTTACTCACATTTATTTTCAGCACTCGAGGTATAAGTTGTGAAATGAGCTCCCAGTCTGTCAGCAGTAGCATTTCCCTCAGTGATGAGGGCGTGTCCCAGATCAGTACCGAAGAACGCATTAGCTGCCGATCCACCGCCGTCAGTCACGGCGACCATTTGAATGGGTAGATTTGGAATATTCATTGAAAACGCACTGTGAATAAAGTTCAGAGTTCAGTTAAGTGATATAGTTTTGTTATGTGATCTCGAAGTCGTCTAAAACGGACCTAAAGGTTAATCAGCCATAAAGCTTTGTGTAGTACAATAATAATTATTCCTGAGCATTTTTATTGTTGAACTGAAGGTTTAATTATTTGAGAATTCTTCAATTCATATGAACTTACTTGAGTGTGGCTAAGCTGGCTTTCCTTTTAGCAGAGTATATTAGAATGAATCCATGTATGAGCTCCTCCCTGAACTGACTAGCACCATGGAAACTTGAAATAATCACCTGAAAACATAAATAGAAGTTAAATATAATGAATATATTAAAATACAGATAAAAAATATATTTGTTGTTTTTAATTGAAAGTGAGAAAGATAATAAGGCTTCGCAATAACACAACAGCTAGGAATAGCTATACTGTAATAAACATCATCAATGAAGTATTGAATGTAAGTAAATTAAATTAGTAACAATATGCCTTTAAAACGTTTGGTGGTTTTATAGCTGTAAGGATGTTTGTTGCAATGAATGCACTGGACTCCTAGAAGAAGTTAAATTTGGCAAAGACTTAATCAAAATCAAAATATTCTTTATTCAAGTGGGTTCATAAAAGTACTTTTGAATCATCATGTTAGTGTTGAATTAAATTTTAAGCTCCCACCGGGAAAACAGATTCTACCGAGAAGAACCAGCAAAAATCAGTAGTTATCTACGGTTTTTAACGCAAAAATGAATATTACGTATTGAGGTTTACAGTATAGCGTATCGGATTAGAGAAAGTACAAAGGCTTTAATAATGTATAAGACATAGTTAATATATCATACAGTATCAATGTCTATGAGGAGTGGTGATCACTCACTTATCGGACAGAATAGTAGCTCGTCGGCTGTACTATTACAAATGTCTCACCTCGACCTTCCGCTTGGAGTCCCCGAGGAAGGTCTCGATGAGTATGGAGCGGTCCCCCGTGAGGAAGCAGGCGCGGTGCAGCAGCAGCGGGCTCAGCACGCGCTCCGGGGAGTACGGGTCGTCGCAGAACATGCACACCATTATACTGAAACGTAGATAGATGTAACATATTTTATTTTTAAAACGAATTAGCGTATATTTTGACATGCTTTAATACGAATTATATTTCGTTCTTCACATAAACAGTGTGACGTCATAGCAGTCCCGTGACACGTGTTTGATATTTGAATTAGTTCAACTTATTTCTTTTCTACACAAAAAGATCACGTGTATTAACTTACATACGTCCACACACGAAGAGCATACATTTTTATTAAATAATAAAATAGATATAAAATGTGTCTAGCAAACACTTACCGTATATCCGCATCGAAGCAAACAATCAAATCCCGATACAAATGTGCATAGCTCGCTTTCTCTCTATTGGCACGTATCAACTCTTGTACCGCGTCGGCTGTCAGCGCTTCAGTGCCCAATTCGTTAACCGATGCTTCCAAGTAGGAACAATGTAGACTGAAATAATATGTTAACATTTAATGCATCGAAAATATTAAATATATCAAGGAATAAGTATTAGAAATAACAACCCGTGCAATGGCCTCCTCTTTTCCGAAGGAGGTAACATACGTCATTTTTTTTTTAAATACTATATAATCATTCTTTATTACCAATGGGCCGCCGACTTTAGAAACTAAAAAGGTCATAATGACCATTATGCCTGTAGTTACATTTTATTAATAATACAAAAAGACGTACTTATCTGCGAGATTTTGTCCCTCTTCCTGGAGCCTAGCTAGTTCCTTCTTATCCATCCCTTCGTCTTGAACGAACATCACTACTAAGGGTAAGCCCTGAAACAATATTCTTACATTATTGACTACTTCTAAAAATGTATCCTTAGAAATATGGATACTGAAAAATATAACATGTAGGTACAAGCAAATGGGCTATGTGGTGAGTGGCTGGTACCTACAAAGACAACCTCGTACAAAGCCCTACCACCAAATTTGTTTCACGCCAATAATGCTGTTACAAACTTGTGTGAAATGGATAAAACCAAACCAATCGAACTAGTTTCAATAAAAGTACATACTATTATACAAATAATGTTGACAAAGACAAAATATATACCTGAAATGGAAGCTTGTCTTCTTGTTCTAGACTAGATAATAATGTTTTCTCAGCGCAGCCTCGGATATATTCGAACGATTCCTGGTCTTGGTACACACAAAAGTATCCTGCAAAAAAATATAAAAAATGTTACGTAATATAATTCAGTAAATAATATTTTGAAAAGAGTTAGGCTGTCGGTCGCAGTACCGTTGGGCGCGAAGTCGCGCGGCGCGTCGGCCGCGAAGTCGTCGGTGCGCAGGCGCTGCTCCACGCGCCACGCGCAGCCGCCCACGCTCACGCGCCGCTCGCCGTCGCAGCCCGCTATCAGCCGCTTGCCGAACTCGCCCGCTATGCCCTCCACCTTAGTGCACACGTGTCATTCGAGGCCATCGGATTCGTTGCCAATTCAAATTAAATAAATTCAACTGTTAAGTTTACAAAACAAGTAGAACACGTGTAAGTCTGGGCACAAGAATGGTAACTTAATATTTAAAAAACTAAAACAACCATAACAATAATACTTACCATACTTACAAATAAATTTACGGACAATTTACCATACTTATAAATAAATCAGGAAATGCAATAAAACTGACCCCTAATATAATGATGTTGATATTGTTCGCGTCCGCAGTGAGCGCCCAGGGCGCCGCCGGCGGACCAGCTTGCACTTGAGCTTCGCCCGATGACGTCAGAGACCTGAACAAAACACATTTAGATCATTTGTGATGTGAAAAATGATAACAAATAATCAAATATTAATAAAGGACTGTTTGTAGTACATAATATAGCAGACCTATAAAAAATTCTCATGGATTGTATGAATCAGAGGTATAAATGTTTGTCGCATAAGGGCCGCAAGTACTGACCCGACCCTCGTGTTGAGGATAAGCGGCAGGCCGGCGTCGAGGCAGGCGGAGGCGGCGGGGCAGTGCTCGCGCATGGGGCAGTGCACGAACCCGAGGTGCTGGAACAGCATCAGCTTGCGGTCCTGCTCCATGCGGTCCAGCATCTTGTATCTGTAACGGAACACTAGGATTTCAGGATACTAACAAAACGCATCAATTGCTTCGAAGGTTCCTTTGAGATACTCCAATCCACAACTTAATCTAAATAGATACAATATTTAAAAAAAGTATGTTTAGTTTTTAAACAAATACACACAAGTATACAACTTTGTGTGTTTTGCGAGTGAATTAAATATTGAGTGTACATGAGTTACATAGAAATGGCTTTAAAAAAATGTCCTGCTTTTATGGCTTTTTCCTAACTTAATAAAATCGCATTATACTTTTAATTCTACACCTTATTTACCAGCTTTTTAACTTTTATATAATTTTATATACATTTTGAATATTTAAATAACAATATTTGACCTGAAATCGTCTTGGAGCACATCGGTGATTTCTTTAATATCTTCCTGCGTTATAGTTCCAGTAGGTGATATTCTTTTGAAATGGTAGAACAAGTCCGCGTGTTCTAACAGGAGTTCCTTAAATTAAAAATAATATGTAAAACGATTTGCTGCCATTATTATAAGAATAATAAATTATACGAGTAGTACTGAATTTATTATCAGATGTGTTCAAGGCCACGATAAAATTCAACCGCTTTGCGTTGTTTTGCAAACATCCAGAATTCAGTTTGCGGCAAAACGCGCACGTACGTACACGCACATTTTTTTATTAATAATTTATATATAATATATATAGAAGTATAGATATTAAGAGTGTTACATCTTTTATTTCTATTTCGTTCGTAAGAGCAACATAAATATAACAACAATAACAATAGGCTATTTGACAATGCGAAAAATAGTGTCAATTATTGCAATCACTATATATTATGAGTTTAAAAATCGTTATTTATCAGCGAAAGTTAAAAATAATAATTAATTTATTCAAAAATCCATAAATAAAAATGCATTTTTTTAATCGTTTGTCACGTGACACAAAACGCTTCTGATTGGTCGGGTTTATGATGACGTCACTTGCTTGTTAACCTCGTATGCCTACTGTATGTACCACAGATTATAATACAGGCAAGTGACGTCGCCGACCCCATTGCAGCGCCATATTGTCAAAGTAGCGTTTTCGCGCGCTATTTAAATATCGAATTTATAATTTGATATTTTGCAGCAAATATGTACTAGAATTAAAAAAAAAAACAACTTCTACTGGCTTCCTTAACGTCTACTAAATAATATAAAATTAATTTTAAAAACCAGTCAAATAGCCTATTGTATCACAAGCTCAGCATTTTGCTTTTAATACTATGTTAAACTATCTAAAGGGAAAAATATTAATATATAATATAAAAAAGTTAAACATGCTATCCCAGCGGCGTCAAAGTGGTGACAGAATATTCATATGCTCCATTTCTAAACTTTACACCATTCATTGAACGTAACACAGTTCAGTCATGGCTGTTTAGTTACAATAACCAGTTGGATTGTTGTATGTTGTGCTGTTAAGGGTACGGTTATTTTTACCTGCAAATTATGCTTCGCCCGTCTCTGTATCTCCCTCTGATGTTCATCATAGACCCTCTGTTGTTGCTCCTCGGTCAAGGCTTCGTAGCACTCGCGACCCATTAAGAGAACCCTCACTTCGGACAGCTGTTTGCCGGGAGTGACGTATCCGGTCTCTTCTAGCAGACGTTTGAATTGTTGACACCACCTAATAGATAATTAGATATTATGGTTAAGAAATGAAATTTTGAAATGATCTACATGATAAATAACAAATATCTCACTCATAATTTCTCTGCTTTTCTTGCGCCTCGTGGAGGTACGTTTTGAATATTGCAGCCGCCTCGTTAGTTTCTAATATTTCGTATGGGATCTTCTGCGATTGCCCCAAGGTCTGAAATAAGATGTAAAAAAAAAATATCGAAATAAATATCGAGCATATATATTTTAGAGTTTATAGTGACATCAAAAATCATCGTTACATTTAATGCGAAGTTAAGGATACGCGTAAATGGTGTGGACTATGAGCGTTATTTCTCGTGATATGAGATGATATCTCAGAATCTTTAACACTGCTATAGTAAAAATAAATTTCTTTAAAATTTTCGAAAAATTCACCGTAGCGTCTATTTAAGACATTGCCTGTATTATAAATAATAATAAATAAATATTGGACAACATCACAAACATTACTCTGATCCCAATGTAAGCTAAAGCACTTGTGTTATGGAAAATCAGATACCACAAACACCACAAGACAACGTAAAAAACTAATTAACCTTTTTCTACATCGATTCGGCCGGGAATCGAACCCGGGACCTCGGAGTGGCGTACCCACGAAAACCGGTACACACACTACTCGACCACGGAGGTCGTCTTACTAATGACTGTATTGATAAAGTTAGGAGCATCGACCCTTAAGTTCTTAAGTCCTTCTATCCGTTGATATTCTTTTAAATACACAGAATAGCAGGTGCCTGATAAATAACGTGCGCCTCGGATCGGGTGTACCAGGCACACTAAAGGTTGCAGGTCCAGAGCAGCAGGCCAGTCGCGCGTGGTATCGCGTACGGGGCCGGTACCTGGTAGCGCGCGCGCTCGCCCACGCGCAGCGTGGCGTCGGCGGCGCGCGGGCTGTCGGGCTCGGAGCCGGAGGGCGAGCGCGACGCGGCGCGCGCCTCGCTGAAGTACACGGAGAAGTCGCGGTGCGCGCGCAGCTGCCGCACCACCACCGCCCAGTCGCTGCGGGACCGACATTCCATTTTGACGTTGTTCTTCAACAAACTGTTATTAATCGGTCTACCCTAGTATGTCATTACGCTGTATACGTGCGACTCAATTAACATTAAACGAGTGTGTAAATGAAAAAACTCACTTCTCTTGCAAATCATCAGTGGGTAGTTGCATTCGAGCGAGAACTTGCGGTAACTTGGCCAGCTGCTTGCGGAGTTTCTTAGCTGAGCGTTCCTCTTTCAACCTTCTTATATGACGACGGAAGACAACCTGAATAAAAAACAAAATAGACACAAAAAAATAATAATTAAAAAGGTGATATATAAAAAAAAAGATAATATGAGTAAAAAATAAAAATAAAACATACCTGAGTACCATCATTGCCGAACTGCTGGACAAATTTAATCCACTCAGGATAATGACACAGCCTCTTACTGACTGCTGACCAGATTTCTCTGAAAACAAATGCCATTAAACTAGAACTATGTATTTAACAGATCGTCATTTTGTCGTTTACGCAGAAAATAAAATGCTTTCATAGATTTTAGAGAAATAAACACCACTGAATCTATGTACTGCCTGAACGACTAGTTTTTCTTACGGATCGTTGAATGGCCTTAGAGTTAAAAATATGCTTCGTTAAATAAAGGAACTGTACATAAAATTGCTGCTGCTGAGAGTACAAGATGACTGATCATTCATGGTGAGTAAAACTATAAGTACTTAAATGGAAACGTACATAGAAAATAATAGATATATAAATAATAGATAAATAGGGAACACAAACAATATCCAAATTATACATAAATTTGATCTGTACTGATGTTATAAATGCGAAAGTAAGTCAGTCTGTCTGTTCACCTGTTATGCTTTCAACGCCATACCACTGAACTGAATTTGATGAAATTTGGTATGAAAAGCTTAAATTCCGAGCAAGCACCATTTTTTTAACTGAATACCAACCCCAAAAACGCAGGTATAGCGCGGACGACGACTAGTATAATGAAAATGTGCTTTCTTGATTGAGTCCAGTTATTATACAGGATGTTTCACTTAAAGCAAAACCACTTTAAAAACAATAAGAGAACATCACTTTTAAAATAGAAAATGATTCATACTTATGATCCTGGACGTGTATTCTTATCAGCTGCGTAAAGGCTTCAGTTACGAAATCTAAAGTCTCCCTTCTGATACGTAACGCCTCCGCATAGTTCGCTACCTGTGAATTACATACAATTAGTAGGAATAATTTGTATCTTTATTTTTTTTATATCCGAATGTATCATAAGATTACAAAACACCATAGTCAAGTCGACTCGTATAAATGGTAGTATTACAAGTTTTCGTGTCAGAATTATCTCCTGGAAGATAGTTTACAAAACTAAACGTATATCAACACATGTGTTTAGCTAACACAAATGTACCACAGAGAAGATCAGTCTTAAGTGATGGAAAAAATAATAGAATAAGAACAAATATAAGATCTACAAAGAATGGTTTTACCTTCAAAATCTAAACAACCCAAATAATATAGACATACCTTAATTCTAGCCTTTGATTTGTCCACCATCTGAGCCAGCAGGAAAAACGCCTGATCCACGTTAACATTGTCGTGGCTTGATGACTCCACAATAGGTATTGAACCTTTGAATTCCTTCCTCTGAACCAATCTCTCCGCCTCCCTAACTCCCTGTTCGCAGGCTTCGTCGTTTTTGGACGTTACGAGTACAACCGGCTTCTTCAATTTTAGTATATTTTGGAGTATCGCTGCTAGGGTTTCGTTCTAAAACAATATATATATATCCGTCTATGTATTGTATATAATAAATATACGGACGGATATTGGACGGACAAATGAGCAACCTGATGGTAAGTGGACATAACCCATAGATAGTGGCTCTGTAAGATGTTATGTCCATTGTGCTTGCAGTTACACTGCCTCACTCACCCTAAATATTGCTGTTTGGCGGTAGAATATTTGATGAAAAAGTCCTACCTAACCTACCTAATCGGGTTTGTACAAAGCCGTACCACCAAGTAATAGTAAATATACCGACATTTTGAAATCTAAATCCTTAAAAACTCCATACTTTCGATTGTGTTTTAAGGAAATGTATTCGTTTGTGTATATATTATAAACTAATACTCATATTTCTTTGGCAATTGCATTTGGCAAAGTTCATTTTTAATTTGCGACACAAATGAAAAAAATACATAATCATATTGACACCGAGCTATTTTTTCTGATAAATAACAAATTGAATAAAACAACAATTAAACAAATAACAGGTTTTTTTAGTTAAGGTGGTGGTTTCGAATCGTCGATTCCAATTGGAAAGATAAATAAACAACTTTGACCTTGATATAGCAAAATGGCGTTTTAAATATCAGCAATTTGTTTTTTTTTCGAAACTGTGGATGTAAAATTAATGTCAAGCTGCCAAATGGATCAGCTTAATACTATAAAAAAATATATGTTTTAATAAAGAACTGTTTGCAAAATTTCAGAGCATAATATAACGAAATATTACGCAAATCGCATTTAATATGTAAGTCTCAAGTTTTTTGTCTCATCACTCCTGCCAAAGTAATACAAAAGTAAAGTAAGTCTGTTAACGAGGAGAGGAATCTCCTCTCCCCTTTGAGGAAAAGGTTTGGAGCTCCACCACTCTCCTCAAATGCGGGTTGGTCCGGCACCACGTGCTGGTTTTCTCACGATGTTTTCCTTTAGCGCCGAGCACGATATGAATTATAAATACTAGTCGGGCACTTGAATTTGAATTTAGTGGTGCTAAGCCCTTGTTTAAACTCAGAATCATCTGTCAAGATTCACGCCTTGTAACTGGACTATCACTGCTATAGAAATTAAATGTCACTCGCGTTTTAATCCACATGTAAATTATATATATGAGTTTATTTCTTTCAAGCGACGTAGCTCCAAAACCCCCAATAATAAAGCACCTCTATCTAAATTAAGGGTAATTATGGTTATGCACTTTTTAAGAAAGAAGAAAACTATATTACCTGCTTCTCCCAACTACGCCCTGGCACCAGACTGACATCATATACGCAAAGGAAACCATCAACGGACAGCTTCCCATCTGCCATCAGTTTCTGCTCGTATTCCTTCTCTATCCCCAGCTGATTTTTGCACACATACATCAACTTCTCAGCGGATTGTAACTTCGTTGCAACACATCTTTTTACATATGTCTCCGTTTTACCCACAGCTAGGACAAGTAAAAATATATTAATTATTAAATTAATTAATTTATAAATAAAGGAAGGTCTTGAGCACGGATGTGGATGGATATAGAGGTAGGGGACGACCAAAGAAACGATGGATGGATTGTGTGAAAGACAATATGGCTGGAAATCATGTTACTTGTGAGATGACGTCAGACAGACAGGTATGGAATAAGACATGCTGCGCCGACCCCAAATAAAATTGAGATAAGGGCAGGATGACGATTACTTAATTTATAAAAAAGATAATTGAAATTTTAACAAAATATGTATATTTTATATGTTTAAATAGATAGGCAGAGAAGCAAATGGACCTTAAAGGTTAATGATCGACACGGCTTATACACATTAGCATTGCAAGAAATATTAACAATTTCTTACATCAACGCACCATCAGCGTTGAGAACTAAGACATGCCCCTTGTACTTTTAATTAGACTATCATAAACTTACCCTTAAACGGTTGGAAGCACGCATCGTCCACGAACTCCGTCTGTTCGACCACCTCAAATCTATATTCCTGTTCATCCTGCTCCTTCTGAACACTACCCCAGTATAAAAAGTGATCGTTGTTAACTACGCGCCCGCTGAAGTCCGACTAAAATATAAAAAAGCCATTTAATGTAATTATAATTCATTTTACATATTTTCAATTGCAAATATTGATTGTTGCAGTCTTATAACAAACTATTACGCTTTATAGGTATTTTGATCAGCAAGTGCTGTGTAAATATCACGCCTCTATTAAAGTACCTTGTCTTCTTACAGAAATTGGGGAGACCAATTAGTGATTAGAAGATGACGGTCTTAGTTGTTTGTCTTAGAGCTTTCTACGTAACATGCAATCAAGACTTTTTTTTTAATTTAGCTGTTGAAAATCCGAAAATATTCTGCTCGACCTATGTGACTTATTATTATATATATAATTAAAATAAATTGTACGCACTTATAGATCAGTAACCAAAATTAAATGAAATCAAAATTCTTGTGACTTACTTGACTCAGAACAGATATGTGATCGACATTGTAGTCATCGGCGTCTGTACGTACAAATCTATTGCAGAGACAGGACTTTCCCACGCCTAACTGGCCTTTCTCTTTCTCAGTACCTGAAAAGATATAAAGACTCGTTAATTTTACTGCAAACGGATGAGTAAAACTAATTAACCATTTATACATTACGCATTAAATACATTTATTGATTTTATATATTAATTGTATGGTCATAAATTGGAAGAAGGGCAAAGTTACCAGGTAAATGGATCAGATGGCAAGTCGTTACGTCCCACTGGAACTAAGATGAAGCAACTATTTAAGGTACTACGAGTTGATGTTATGGTGTATCAGGCCAACGTTTATAGGATGATTAGTTGTGACCAACTCCTACAAATAGTGGCACCGTCCAACCAATACGCCGCCAGCTATTAGAACTAAAATATTCAGTACTATATCTAAACTACCTCACTTAACCTTGAATCGGGATATCCAATTCAATAGAAATTGGCCATTAAAACTTCAAGTCTTGAAACAATGTGCAATACTAAGATGGTCCCTAAAAACTGCGCGTAATAGCAAGTACAGCTTATTTTTCTTTTCGCAATACAAATTAAGACGCAACCATTAGTAGACCGGTAGAAAAACAAAACACTAACTCCATCAAATCTCTACCAAAATTCAAGAGACTTTCAGCAGGCCTACTACAGGCCAGCACATTGACAATGTCCCGCTAATATTCTATGTGAAAAATAATCAACCACCAATGGCACATTTGGTAGATGACCAAATATGCCATTGGTGGTTGATTGGTGGTGGATAATCTTACAACTACTTATCTATAACGTTACAAATATTATCCTTAAAATTTAAGTTTACATTAGATGTTTAGACTTTTATTATAATAGTAAGTAATGAATGGTTTATTTAATTCACATGACAATGTCAACGTCATGGCATCTGTATCACGACATACTTATTATACTAATAAATATATCATAGTGTATCGAAATGTCCTATTAACTTAAGTTCAGCCTGCAGCCAACTGCACAGAAGGTATTATAGTGCACAAATCATCTCCCATAAACCGATCGAGCGGCAAACTGAAACAAACGGAAGTTCAAGCGCAGGACCAACGGCTTAACGTCCTCGAAACATACGAACCACTTGAGCAGCGTGGTGAAATCAGCTCTAAAACTTCTTAAGCAAGGAGCATATTTGTCTATGCAAGATCGAAGATTGAATCAATCATGATATGAAACAATGCTGTAATATTTATTTATGGTAATTTTAGTAATTTAAAGCACAGGTCATGACAGACGGATAGACGACGACGAGAGTATTCCTTAAGATAAGGTCTGATAATATCAAATAATATAGGTACAACAAATAAATAAATATTTAGACCATGAAGTTACATGCTAAGTGATGCGGACTGTGTTTATGTTTATGATTCATTTGAATGAACACAAGATCTTATAACAAGAATGACTATTATTTCTTATGAAGGTTCTACATAGCAATTATTTTATTATGTAATACATACTTAAATATATATGATACCAATATAGTTGTATGACTAATGGTAATATAATATCTTTCAAAACAAATATGACCAACATGTCTTTTATACAACATATTTTATGTTATTTTATTTTTGTAGTAATATTTATGGGCACAGCTTAACTATCTGGGATAAAAATGGAAGTATTAAAACAGCAGATTTTGATGGCTAAAGCTATGATAAAATGTCTAATTATGTAAAAGTAGTATTATATAAATATGTAGTTTTCTACATAATTTGAAATAATAAATAATAATGTTCTCTTGAAAGTGTGCCTCATGTATGTACTGCTGTATACACAATATATATATACATAATATCATGCACAACGAAGACACATTTTGGAATAAGTTTTTACTCTAGAGCAAACCTTTACCCAGCAGTAGAACATTTACAGGCTGTTACTATACAATCTCTATCAGCCCTCTCGAATGAATTACGGCCATACGTGCCAATTATGATGCATAAACACAGATGCACTTTATACCCTCGCTCTCATAGTCCAATATTACGGCAATGATTGAAATGATAGATAGCACTGGTCAAGCAGTAACAATGGCAACTTCTTAAATACAAGCTTGTTTGTTAAAAATTGTAAAAAAAAATAATAAAATTTATTCGTCTACCCTGATCCGAACCTTGGTCCACAGGATCAGCTGTACCATGTAGCTACACCGACAAAGATAATATATATGTCTAGAAATAATTAATTTCATTTTAAAATCATCACTAATTAAGCATAAACAGCCGTACCATATATCAATTTTTTTATAGATAAGTAAATGATTTAAAGGAAACATGTGACATACCAGGAAGTGAAAAATAAGATGTGATAACATTACAATAGAGATGCTGTACAATTGGTTAGTTAAGGGTCATATATTTAAGTACCTTTGTGATTCATACTGAATGTCTTTTGATTGAGAACATCATTAAATTACCAACTTAAATAGAAAGGAATGTTTAATTTCAACTACTAGTAAAATGGTATGTTTGAAACGTACCTTTATTTAATTTTAATTCACTGACTTATGTTATTTCTGTAATTGATGAATTAATTTTTTTAACTATCCATTTTTATTTCAATCCACTGATTATAAAAAGATAAAAGTAATCACAAGGTAAGATGATGAACATAAAAGAAATTAAAACAATACAATTAAATTCATCATAAATATTCCTGCATCTCATTATTTTATTAACATGAATAATGTACAAAACATAATCGTATCTCATATAATAATACGAAATTAAGTTTGCTTGCTACTCCTCCATCATGCTTTTGCATACATCTAGTCAGGGGTACATAGGATACTTAACACTTGCTCACTCACTTCACACACAGGGAAGCCACTGGAGAAAACTAGTTTACAATATAGATAACTAACTATTTGATTTTCCTATTGAAAGTTTGTGTTAGTAACATCATAATTTATTTTCAAAACAATTTAATTATAAATTATTATTATTATTAGGCCAACAAGCAAATGTGTCACCTGATGATGGATGGTCACCCATGCGCATTGACAATAATTCTTTAAAAAATATCAACCGTGCCACCAACCTTGGAAACCAAGATCTTATATCCCTTGTGCCTGTAGTTCACATCCTACAAATCAAAACACAATAATACTGAGTCTTGCTGTTTGGCTGTAAAATATCTACATTACACACTATATTGATCATTAGTCTGTGAATATATAAAAAAAAAACTCTTTATTATTGTTATATATTCATATTTAAAAGTCTTTTTATAATCCATGTGATTTGAAAGGATTCACTATTATCCTATAACTTATTTTTATTGTAAAAGTAATGTTGAGATAAGTGTAGATAAAAAATACTATTTTACTTTAATAAAAGATTTGAGTTAATAGTACATTGTAATTTTTATTATATATAGGTATATGATATATTTAAAATTAATTAATATTATATTATGGTATTGTTACTAATCATAATACATTATTTAATTGAACATGGGGTAAGATATAAAATATATTTCTTTTGTCTCATTCAGTTCAGTCTCATTTTCGGAATTACTAATATTCCTTTTTACCCCTCTAGTTAAGACTAAAAATTGTGCTAAGAGTGAGGATAACAAAACCCAAGGAGTCAGGATCAAACCTGTAACTTTTAACACTGCTAGTCAGCCCGTAAATCATTACATCATTGTCACTCTTTGTAATTAAAATTAATATAGTAATCAGTAATCCTAAATTTAGATTTTGATGTTTTCTGTATAGTTAGTGAAAACAAAAGACTGGATACATCAAAGAAAACATGTATAGAGAGATTATTTGAGAAAAAATAGCTGTAATGCTTATCATAATAAACAATTCATCATTGTCTCAAATGTTTATTGTGAGGATTCCCATACTATAAATGTATTAGTGTGTTATACACTGTAACAATATCAAACACACACAAACTTCATTATTAAATACTTTACTATCTATTTGTACGGAGACTGATAAATTGGGCACCAGATGTTAAGTGGTCACTACCACCCCTAGACTAATGTTTACAACAACTCATTTTTTAACCCTTTAAACACAAAAATACTATATACAAGTGTTTGGCAACTGTTTAAATTATATGTTAAGTGGTGTTACCTACAGTGATTTCAAATACATAGATTAAGATTGGTAGACAAGCAAATGTATGGAGCAATAAGTAAGTGAAATCAATCCTCACATCACCATCCTAGGGAACTGCAATGGTATATCCCCTGTGCTTGCAGTTAGACCGGTTACCCGCCATTCGATACAACAATACCAAGTATTGCTGCTTGGCAGTATAATATATGAGTAGTGGATCTCCAATTTTAATAGCTCGCAAAGCCCTATTACCAGCTTAAACTAAAACTTGTTCTTCTTGTTTATAATATATGTGAACTATTCAAATGTTTAATTATATATTTTATGTGGTAGAGGGTGTGTGGCATTTGGTGATGTTAATTAAAACTATATTTACTTACAAGTAATCTTACTTTTTACTAACATTAAAAACAAAAAAGTTTTGATGGATGTTCCTTACTCAATTACCAATGGATCTGAAAAGCTGAATGGATCTGAATGAAATTTAGCACAGAGATAGATTATAGTGAAATAACATATAGGTTACTTTTCATCCATATAAACAACCATTATAACTTAATCAAACAGTAGTTATATATTCAAATTACCAAATACTATTCAAATATAACTTAACTAACATAATTGTTTCATTAGGCACTTAAAATAAGACTAATCAGTACACTTCCTGATTCACTAAATGATGTAATATGACTCCAACAATATAAATGAACATTCAAAGAAGATGCAAAGGAGTTACTGAATATATATTTTTAACATTTTTTTTTGTTAATTAAATGCTCAGTTACTTCTTGGTATCTGCTTCGGATTTAAATTTATATTGTTTTATATAAATATGTAAGTATTTATAGTTTTTACATTTTATTTAACCAATACAAACAAACAATTAAATATGTTTCTACATTAAAGATAAATAAGTAACAATATTTATTCATTTTTAATATTAATTGTAATATATGTTTTTTCGTAAAAAAAGATACTAATTATCTATAATAATAAACAACAAAAGAAAAAAAAACTATATACAAACTAAAATTACTTTAAATAGTCATACATATTTTTTATGATATAACATTAATGGTTGAGGAATTTTACTATAGAACTGTTAGTGAAAAAAATATAATTCATATAAAATATATAAAACTTGATATAACTTACCAGATAATCCTACGACAGATATAGTAACCAGCTTGCCCCCAGTGTTCTCAGACTTTTTAGCCATTTTCTTATCTATCACTCCAATGGTATATTATAAAATAAGGTAAAATCACTTATTACACACATCACAACACAATAACCACTTCTCTTTAAATAAACAACACCGATAATTTTGTATATAAATCACAACAAATACAGAGATATATAGATAGAACTATATAAAGGCTTTAATAAAATGTAATTAAAAAAAACATATAAAATATTTTAAAGTAGTGTCAATCTAAAGCAACCTGGTAGTGAATATATGTATCAGAAGATTTATTTTATTCACCAATTAATGAAAACGGAAAAAAAATCGAGTGAGCGTAATGACTTCCAGATGTACGGATATTTAACTAAAGTACACAATAAAGAGATTGATATAACGTAAAATATATTTAATGGTCACTAAAAACGATAAATACAATGCATATACCAAGACACCCTTCGAAATAAGAATCGAAAGAGATAATTTATTGTGTTCTCGGTGGTATAGCCCTATACTTTGACACATCGAATCAAATTAGAAGACCTTTTATAAATAGAAACGGAATGAATCAAATAACAACAAAAAATATTAACATACATAATTATCGGTTTAGAAAACGCATAAATTACATTTTTTTACACTTTAATCTTATTAATTTTAGATGAAAACGTAATATTCTTTGACTGACACTACTCGCGTTGCTTTGTACGATTCAGTATAGCCAACTCTAAAAATTATATATCTTTATTTTCAATGCAAAATATATTTAATGTAGCTCTACACATAGATTTTGCAAATTTTAATTTTTTAGCTATACAAAAACATTCCCAAAAAAACTTTTAGTATTTTAATTATAGTTAAGGGTTCGAATGATTCAATTTGCGTTTATAGTATTTTAAGAAACATGTTTATTTTTATTAACTTACCGAAGCTAAAAGTGATTATATAAATTATTTATATATTATTTGGCAATTAAATAAGGTAAAATCAAATTAAAAAATCATATTTCAAACATAACATATAAAAATCTTATTAAAATAACCTCTAACTTATTATCGTTTACAGGTTTTTATAACAAAATTATAACTATTAATACTTTGCAACCATTTTTGAAAAGATTTAATGAATTAATGAAATACTTAACTAATATTAAATATTTACATATAAATATAGCAATTATTTGGATAAGTGATAAAATTGTTGGTAAAAGTGTATAATTTAAAATGCTTTTATATATATTTATTTATATATTTGTGAGAAAAAAGTTACAAAGAAATTTTTTTATTCATTTTTAACTTTAGTGCAGACTGTTAAATGGCATCTAAAAACGTGATTCGAAATAATAAGAGATTTCAAAATTTGTAAGATTGTTTTTTTTTTTATATATTTCATTACTACCTTTAACTTTAATTAAATTTTATTATTATAGTATTGAAAATATTATGAAAATTAAGTATTGCTATAATAATTAAGAAATGGTAACAATTAAGAACAAATAATTAGCAACACTAGATATAACTTTGACAGCACCATTACGAAAACACAAGCGCATAAATGTCTCTCCGCGATATTTTCTTGAGAAATGACTTCTACAAATGACGGAAAAGACGTGAAAAGTAATCAAACAAGTGGTCAGAAAGGCAAGACATATTATATTGAACTTTACAAGGTAAGTGTAATTCTTTTATTTCTAGAGATATCAAGAAATACTGTGACGCCGTTGTGATCGTAAAGTTCACTTTATGTCCGCCATATTTGTCTCCTACTAAGTCTTGTTTTCCTATATTTTTGTAATTATGAAAGTAATTTCATTGTATACAGGATGAAAATACATTGAAAAAATGTTTTCTATATCTGACATATAAGATTTATCTGTTTTAAGTTATATTTTGAGTTTGATATTGTAAATACCAGTAGCTAAAACTACATCTATTTTTCTATATTATTTGGCGATTAGTGATACTATAAATAATTTAGGAATGATAGATTCCTTAAGAAGCCGTAATAAAGCAAATTGCCTTTCTAAATACAACTTTATACACAGCATCTATCTATATATACTTGTGTGATGATCATTTGTTTGACAGCCATACTTCTTCACCATACAGTCACGTACTCCACACATATCTATAAATAATGTTTAGTTATGCCAATATGATATCATTGTTTTTAGCTATCCACTCAATATGTTTCCACAAACACAACACACACAATACATGCACTTCTTGAATACATAAAAAAACCTTATCTGTTATTTCAAATATATTTATTTGCTGATGAAATATAAGCACTATTGGATATAAAAATAATACAGCACAGTAAGTTTTAATAAATAATGAAGTTTTATATTAAATTAGAAACACTTAAGTTGAATTTGAAAAACTCAGTATATTTCTTAAATTGATAATTTTCTGCAAATTATATGATAAATAGTTTTCATATTAGAGTAAAATTCTCTTATTTACTTTAAAATGTCTATTTGATAACAATCACACAAAGTAGACTTGATTGTTAAAGAATACATTAAAAATTTTCTTTTTTGTCATTAATTAAAATCAAAAATGTACTTAATTCTTTAAGTAAGTTCTTTCAATTAGCTTAGAAACAATTTAAAAAAATATATTTAATTTCACATCAAATGTCCTGAAATTTTCTTTTTCACCAGTTATTTATTAAATAATCATTTATGCATTACAACTTTTCTTTTTTTTAAATTTAATTTGAGAACATTTATATGAAATTAAGTAAATGTTGTATTTTTAAAAACAGTTTTTACATAATGATATATAATAAAGATAATAACATGTTCTTACATTTATTTTTCAATATACATCTATTAGTCTTGACCGATTTATTGACTATGGAACTTAAAAAGCTGGGAATTTTGTCTTCTTATGATATATATATTTTTTTATGTTGAGAAGGCATAGATTATTTCACCAATGTTATGTGCGATGGAGAAGAAACGATGGAGATTGATGGGTACGGTTGAGATTACAGGCTTAATTTAATTTTAAAGGCATAATAAGAGTAGACCGATTGTAAACTTTGATATGTATGTATATATATAGATGGTAAAAGTTAGTATGAAAGTTCTACTACCATAATATATCTCAGTAAATGGGTAACAATATATTTGAAATAAAGACATAAATCTTATTAAAGATTTTGAAAATGGAACCTTCTGAGTAGTAAAATAGGGAGTTAATAGTAGGAGTGTAGTATTGTTAGTTTTGAAGTTATGGTCGGTATTTTAGACTGTTTTTTCAAATACAGACTAAATTCAGGTTGTTTGAAAATTCAACTATGAAATAAAATGTGTATAATTGGAGGTGAAATTTTGTATAGGATCAATGTTAGTATTGAACTTTTATTAAAAGTGTGTTTTGGGTTCTTCTTCTAACAAAAACACATGTTTCAAGAATTTTGAACATACACCTCTGGGGATAAAAATATGTATTAAAATTGTAATTTATTCACACTTAGTAACACCAAGCTGTTTGATAACAGATACTAATATGCTATAAATAATTAATGTGATATATAGTACATTTCCATTGAAGGAGGAAAAAATGAACACAAATTTATTTTCGGTGATATTAAAATTAGACATATTTATCGGTTATTGCTACAACCTGAAACTGAAGTCGAATTTTAAATAAATCGTAAACTTCAGTTCAAGATTGACTGAAAGTGATTTTCTAAGTCTATGGTGACTGTTTACCTATGATGGAATGAGATGGTTAAAGTTATCTTGCAAATTGTCAAACATAATAACACTTTGAAATAATGTCAAATATAATATTTATTCACAATAAGTTTCAGTTTTTTCAAGTCTTATTTTAAACTACTAGATTAGCAAAATAAACTCTTTCTGATCTTTGATCATTAAATTTTTTTGAAAAATTGAATTCATCTTAAAACTAATAATTTGGTATAATTCATATTTATTATTACTAATTAGTGTTTCATCAAGTACAAGTTACATTCATGTAACTCCAGAAGTTTTTTTTTTAAACCTATTGGAGTAGAAATTTAATTCTGTAATGTTAGACATTGATGTGGCAGTTTCAGCTGGTACTACTCCAAGGATCCTCAATGGTTAAAACTATCCAAGTCTAACTGGAAATTTGGTGATGATTTTAAATCGTTAATATATTATTATATTTCAAACGTTACTTTGTCGCAAGTGACTCACGTAAAGGTTTGAACACGTCTGATACCACCCACTCATCATATATTTTATCGCCGACCAGCAATATTTAAAATTTTTCGTTACGGTTGGAACGATTTGCGAGTCAGTGTTACTATAAGCACAAGGGACATACCATCTTATTTCCCAAGGTTAATGGCCATTGGCAATGTAAGGAATGGTTAATATTTCTTACGGTACAACTATCTATGGGTGGTTGTGAAGACTTATCATCAGGTGGTACATTACCTCGCGGTGGAGGCCAGCTGGTGCAGCTTAAAATTTGAATCACCATTCCGTATCTTTTGACAGTTTATAATCACGCGCGATAGATTATATTTACAATCTTACGATGACATATGTTTACATAACAATGTAATAGTATGGTACTAAGGAGGTAGCCATTGAAGTCCCTTATTTACTGAACTTAACTCTATCATTTCTTCGTTTAAGGGTAAAGCTTATAAGTTTATTTTTCAAAATGTTTTTATATTTATTTATAGATTAAGGAAGTTTCTCAATGGAGATAATCTACGCATGATATATAATATACTAGTTGTCGTCCGCGGCTTAGCTCGCGTTTTAGGGGGGTTAGTTGCCATGTATTAGGCAAAAATAGTAGCCTATGTCCTTCCTTGGAGTTTAAGTTTGCTTCATAGCAAATTTCATCAAATTCGGTTCATTGGTTTGGCAGTGAAAGAGCGACAGACAGACAGAGTTACTTTCACATTTGTAATATTAGTATAGAAGTATAGATTTTAGTGCACATGTGTGTGCACAAACACAAGTGCACTATTTATTCCTTCTCATAATCCGATAGTTTTCAGTTTACCACTGTTGGCTTACGGATATAACAAAATATATATATATATATATATATATTTTAATATCTATATCCTATTATTGCAAGAAAGCCCTTTAATAATTTTAACGACAATAAAACAATATTGCAGGGTGGAAATTACATTTCATGTAATAAAATTTATAAATAGATATTATATTATGTAATAAAATAAAATGTATACAAACAATGATATTATTGTTAGTCTATGGTGTTCCGAAAAATATAGTATAAGTTGATCCTGCGTCTGATATATCTTCGTTCGGTTCTGATTTTCGTTCTCTCGCATTATTAGAACGCGGGAATAGAGACAAGCCTGCCTTTGCGTTTAAACAATTGCAGTATAAAGTTTGCATTTCTCGAAGTGATAATCGACAGAGCTATAGTAGACCATAGTTAAATTGTTGCCATTACCACTACCCTATAGTTGCTTTATATGTTGTTCGAATTCATGAAGTTATGAAGAAAGTTTATCGTGATTGTATATTGCTGCTTGAATAACAAATAACCTCTGTATTAAACAACACTAGAGTATTTTTTGGTTTGTAATTTTATTCCACATAAATATGGACCATCCATATTTATGGAGCATGTACGGACCAAAATAATCTTTCGTCGTTGCCGTTCATAAAGTCGGTCGATCCGAAAGCAGTAATATGCGACAGACTCAGACAGAATTTTCGATTTGCCTACGAGTTACGAGATATATAAAGTAGAATAAACCTTGTCATTAATGATTTAAGAAGTTAAGTTGTTCTGGGCATTTGGGATGGTTTTTGAGATCGGCAATGGTTGGTATTCGATATAAAGGATACGATAGGATTGATTATTGTAGAGCATGTATAAAACTTATCTGACCATAGGTCTTATTGTTTAATATAATTTTTTGTACGTTTGCAGTCACTCGAGGCGCGGTTAAGCGCCGAGTGCACAGGCGAGCAGCGCACGCGACTCGTCTGCGAGGCGTGGCGCCGCGTGCACAGCCTATGTCAGCACTCGGCGCCCACCACGCACCCTCACCTGCTCGCCTGGCTTCAGCGGCACACCTCACATACTATATTACAGGTAATTTTTTTTCTTTATATGTTTATTGTTTACTAGCTTCCTTTCCGCGGTTTTATCAACTTAAAATAATGTAATACTCGTACAATTCATGTGCATGATGATTACATAATCAACGGCATATTAATGAATGAACCACATAGTGTGTCAAAGTTCTAGTTTTAGGTATAAGAGGTACCTTTTGTTAAGTGATAGTACCACTTATATCTATTTTAATCTTACTTCCTAAGTTTTAGATTACGACTTCACCGATATTAATTGAATGATAACTTTTTATAAAGTGATAACAGTAGTCAAAATATTTTTACTTACAGACTGAATGGCAGTCACCCAAAAGCAAAGATCAACATGTCTGGCTGGAGGAGGCTATCGACACATTCATCGCGGAGTGTCATACGGCGATCTCCGCGCGAGATGGAGTCACTCCATCGTGGGAAAGCCAACTACTTCACAGAGCCCAGTGGTTTAGAAAAGTCTTGTCAAATCCTTGGGGTCATCCGGTCCTCAAAGCTCTACTAGATTCTCGAGGAGTTCAGCCAACTGACGAAGAAGGTATTTTATAATACTAGTATTTAAAATATCATTTAGTATGTATTGCTTACCTATAGGATGGGTTATCCTAAACTTATTTATTTAAATAAAGATAAATTATATAATATTATGTTATAAACTATTGTTGGTGAGTCTAATCTTTTGAAATTGTTTCAGTTCTAGGATGGCTGAAAGAGGAGAGGGGCGTGATGTTCGTGACGCGGCTCCGGCAGCTGGCCGCGTCCAAGTGCGACGACCTGGCGCTGCTGCTGGCCACAGCCGTCATGCTGCGAGCAAGGAACTCCACCGCCGTAGTGTCAGACGTCGACCAGGCTGCCGATCACAAAGGTGTGTATTTAATTTATATCTAATTTATATTTATATTTACCTATTCATTTTACAATAATATATTTCTACCTCTTTGTTAGCGTGGATACAACTGGAAAGAAACTCGATATTCACTCTTTTTTAAGACATTACTAATATAGGCATTTTCCTCCCTTCCTTATTAACTATATTTTTGATGAGACTTATGGTTTAACTTTTTTATTCTTCAAATATATAGAATGAGCTAACTAATGATTTTTTTTTAATTCTACATGGATGATGGTAATATGCCTTGCTTGTTAATTGAACCTTATGTCATATGTTAATATAAAGTTCTTTGGTCACTGTTTAATTTGTCAAATTTTGTTTTCATCAACAAATATATAATGCGTTTCAAATTATGGGGATATGGACTATGGAGTAAATGTGCTGTTGTTGTTACACACATAAGAAAGTACTGGTTTTCTAGTGGCATAACGATCTAAGATATAAAAACAATTTCAATATGATAACGAGACAGATTGATGTCTTTACTTGAATTATTAAATTTATTTATTAAGAACCATAAGTAACAACTAAACTAAAATAACACGATACCTATTGTGCAATATGCTGCTTTAGCCACAACAATCACATGTAATAAGAATGTTCTATAATCTATGTACTTAAAAGTATGAAAATTCTCCCAGATCAAGCGGAAACAGCTCGAAGCGAGCCTACATTCGTGGATATACTCCGTAAAGACGCCGGATTCACGGTGGACGTATGGGAACTACTTACCGATATTGAATTTGTACTTTTGCACAAGGGAGAGTCACGTTCGCGGTGCATTGAATTGGTAAATATAAATTTTAATATGTGATATAAAACAAATTCATTCACTTGTAAAAAAGTCTTGATAAAATATCTTAACTATTAAAGTATACATTACTTCTAATCATAAAAAAAATACAGCCAGAATTCTTCAAAAATTATATTCATTCATTGTAGATGTTAAATGTTAGCTGTATATATTTAGCTGTGTTTTTTTTGTATCAGGCTAAACAAACACCACTACGCAATGGCTATCAGCTGGTGGAACGTTTACACAGCCGGCTCGAGATGTCGCCGCGAGACAAGAAAATGTGGAAAAATGCTAAAGAAGTTGCCACACTTATTGCACAGGTTTGTTTATTTTTTTATAAATTAATTTAATAGCATTTCAAAATACATAGACTTCTGTAGTCCTTTTGAATCGACATTTTACATGTATACTCTTTTTTTATAAAGTCTATAACCTTCTGATTAATGTAGATGGTAAACTACCTGGACCATGGAGGGTGATCATGCTACTAATATACCTAGTCTCAAACTCATCAGATGCCGCTTTATCTCACCTACAATTAGACTGACTAATGTCTATCATATATCTTCAGGAAGCTAACAATCTGTGCCTCGACATCAGTACAAGTTACTTTCGCACTAAATATTATATGTGCGAAATAAAACTATGCGAGGTATTTAGGATTATACTAAAATTGTCAACTAACTTACCATGCATGCACACCAGCATATCAACATCAGTTACAAGTGGCTATTGTACAGGTTATTAAAACACTAAATTGTCAAATGATAATAAGTAAATCTTCAAAACGATTTTTAGAGCAATATAGAAATATGTTAAAGTAGAAGTAGAATTGAGTAAGAATAAATTGTACATGCAGGTGGTGATCGCCCGCTGCATGGTGGTCCCGACGTGCAGCGGCGCGGCTCGCGTGGCGCTGTACGGCTGCGCGCGCTCGCTGGTGCGCCTGCTGCCCGCCGACAAGCTGCCCACGGCGGCCGCGGCGCTGGCGGCCCCCGCCGCCACCTCCCGCCATCTGCACACGCTGGCCTCTGCCATACATGCGCAAGTGCGTACAGTACAGTACATATTTAAAAAGATTATAAAGCAGGCTGGAGTTCGTTTTTTTTTATTTCCATGCAGGGCAATACTAATATAATAGTTGAATTGTATTTACAATTAATTGTCGGAAAGAGTAATGATGTGATTATGGGCCACCTAGTGATGTAGAGTCGCAGGTTCGATCCTGTTAGCCTAGTCTTCCCCACTAGCACATAGCATAGCACAAGCTTTAAGCTTAACTGGAGGGGTAAATAGGAATACACTGCTACATTTTATTATAAAAATATGTAATAAATACTGATTGTCTTGCCAGTTCTTCTCGTATCTGTATAAGGGGAAAAGTGGTAACTTTAGCTTATCTTATAAAATTATGATTCAAAATTATTCAAAAGTTGTAGTTATACTTTATTTTTACAATATATTTTGTTATTATTTGTTACAAAATATATCAAATATGTGAATTATAATATTTCAGTGCAAAGATGAGCGGAAATCATTTGTGTGTGAATTGTACGTTCGCGCCATCACTGCTGGTATGAATGAATTGGAGAGACTCAAACTTAAGACTGAGAAGGTTTGATACAATTTTTACAAAAAAAAACTTTCGAAAATTCCCTTACAAATAATATAAAGATGTTACATATATGTGATAAACATTAAATTGGCGTGTAAACACAATAAAAAATCTTTACCATATATTTTTGTTTCTTGAAATAAAGTTCTGTAAATATAAGGAAAATTGATAAATATTTATTTTATTATAAATTATTTCAGGAAGCAGAGGCACGTTTAACGGAAGAAACTTTATCAACATGGTTCACGCAGCTTGGATCATTATTATCAGCGAGTTCTCGATTGAGCAGCGAATGCGTCCTTACAGCATTCTCGGTTCATCCTTCATCATTTATGTACGATAGGGTCAAAGCAGCACCACTGCTTGCACCAATACTCAAGGTATGTTTATTTAAAATAGCTCATTTTCTTTAAGTTTGTGTTTATGCAATTTTCATCTACAGACATATTCTTGATATTGCTTCACAATTCACGATAAAAATGTGGCTACCAAGACAATTTAACAATATGTATAGTTAGGGTAGTAAACTAACTGTTCTCGCTCTCAACCTGGTCGCTTTATTTTTTTTTATGTACACAGTTCACATACAGTAAGAATGTGTAATCAATGTTTGTTTATTTCCATAGATAATATATGAAGTGTAATTCAAATAACTTATATTATTGCTCTAAATAGTAATAGGATAATTGTGCCGGTATTCCTTGGTGATCTATGCATTAGAAAATAGTATGATTTGTAAAAAAAGTTAACATAGTAATCAAAATAGACTGTTAAGTACAAATAGTCAAACCAAACCACCATACATCATGTACACAACAGTAACATTCATGAGTGTCTTTAAAATTTAAAAGTAAATCATGTTTGTAGTTACTTTTGTATAATGATTTTGAAGGTAACCTTGTATATATATATAAAATTACTTATATAATATTTTTATAGGATATACACGAGCCAAGATCTGACACTAACTCTGAGTTTGGAAGCTGGGCGACAGACAGTAGGACTCAGACGAATTTGGTTAAGACATCTGAAACAATCAACTTAAAACAGACACAAAAACAAGCAAATGTGCTGTCAACTGCAATATTTGCTGAGGGCGAAGCGCTGGGTCTTGGCGCGGAGCTTTGCCAAGATCTTGCCGTTTTAATTTCCGGACCAAGGGTTAAAACTTTATCTTGGGATATGGACAGGTAATATTTTACTTACAAAATGTTATAAATTTAACAACTACTTAAAAATAATCTATCACATATTTTGCTTTAATATTGTAGTCATTTGCCAATTTTTGCCAATCTATAAATTTTAATATTTTTTTTTTTAATAAATTAGGCGTATTACTCAACCCAAGATTATTTCAATGATTTTATGACTTTCAGGCATTAAATATTTGTATTATATTAATTTTATTGTATTTGATTGATACAACTTTTTGTTTCAAATTCTGTAAAACTAAAAACTATATAAAAGAGAATGTAAAAGGCTACTTGAATAAGATATATGTAAACCTTTCAGCAACTAAAGCTATATTTGCTATTAAACCAAAATTAGGAGCAATAAGCAATATTTATGACTTAAAGTTGTTCATCTAATCTCTCGACCTCTACACAAACATGCAATATTACCAGTAAAATTTGCAATTATCTTTTAAAGTGAGAATTATAAATAAACTATGTGAAAATTTATTGTTTTTCAGGGAAACACTACTCGAGAATTGTTGGACATATATGGAGCGCACGCACGGAGGCACGCGTGCTCTAACAACCGAACTTAAATACCTCAATCTAGACCCGCGATCTTTCCAACATTTGCCAGAAGAAATCGATGACGAGAACGACGCCTTCTACGGTATTGAAAAAGGTAAAATTACATAAATTAATTTACATTAGTAAAACCAAATATATTTGTTGTATCATTTTATAAAATATTGTAGTCTCTTTAAATAATATTTTAGTTAAATAACCATAAGTACCACAAATTAAATATTTGTATAACATATCAATTGTATTTGTCACAATAGAAAAATGTTATGAAAGTTCTGTAAATTTACACAAAACAGGTTACGAGCACTTGGTAGAATTACAAGAACCAGAAGAGATATGGCAGGATGCTCTATCAGATAATCCTACCCTATCAGACAGTGCTCATAGTATAGAAGAGTTACCCATAGTAATACCTAGACGAAAGAAGAAAAGTAGACGACTAAAATATTCAACAGATGATGAAATTGATCCACTTAGTCTAGTTGGAGATACTAACACAACTGTGAAGGAAAGACCTCCAAGCAAAGAAAGAAGTAAGGAGAAAAAAGAGAGACTAGATAAAAGTAAGATAAAAAAAGAATCATCTAAAGATTTTGATCAAAGTACTGAAATTGTTCAAAAAGTCGGAGAAAAACCAAAGGACATACGAAAGAAAGAAAAGAAGAAAGAGAGAAAAGAACGTAAAAAGAAAGAAAAAGTAGGCATATTAGAATTTGACACAAAACAACAGAAACCACCAAGTGGTTCCTTATCAAGACTTGTTGGTATGAAAGTGGCCAGGATACCAGAAGTAAATGGACAATTGAAAATGGAAAAGAGTGATTTGGACAGTAATATTAACAATAACCTATGCATTACTGACAGTGACTACGATAGCCAAGGAAAGTCGTCAATTACGTCAATCAATTCCGAGGGCAATGACCCTGATGTATTGTTTGACGGGCTTTTTTCTATGGACGAAATTAAATCACCTGAAAAGTCAACAGATTGCATTCAGCGTTCAAATACGTTTAAGACAGAAGAATTAAGAGTGTCAAATGGTATTATTATTAATAATACTCTTGCTGTTCCTAAAATACGCCATGCAACAAATCAACAGCAACGAATAAATTTTTCATCAATAAAGTCTGATTCTACAAGTTCTGGTCAAAGTTCAAATAATGATGTTAGAGAAGAAGTTAAGAAGAGTATTAAAAAACTTATAGAATTTAGACGCCACAAAAGTATAAATGATGGAAGTATGAAGCTCGAGGAGCCTTACCCCCATCAAACATTAACGCCGGACTTACCTATCTCTGATAAATTGACTAGTTCAAATTCTCCGAAAGTTTATTTTAATCGGGACGAAATCGAGCAGTTTAATGCCCTAAAAGATGAAGTGAACATAATCTTAAAGAATTGCAGTAATAGAGGAAACATAGTTCAAGAGTCAACATTTCTTAATGACCTTAACAAGAAAAATGATAAAATAAACAGTAATCTTTGTGATAAAACACATGACATAGTTATAAATAGAGCTTCTGCACAAGCATGCAGCACATCAGTGAAAAGTTACCACCAACCAGTGATTAAAGCAAACAGTAATCATTCTGATTTACAGTTAGAAAAAACGGTGAAAAACGATGTGCTAAAGAGTAATGAAACTCCTAGTCAAATTCAGTACAAAGAGTTTCTGAAGCAAAGAAGTTGTGGCGTCATCAAGACACATCATCTCGTAAAAAACGTTACTGACATTTCAAGCCAAAAAGCATTGACGAATTTAGTAAAAAAACAGTCTTCTAAACAAATATGTAAGCCAAGACAAAAGCAAAGTAACACAAATGTATCTAGCATTGAAAGTATTCAAAGAGATTTTCCAAAACAACCCAAAACTGATGTCTCCGAAACATTAAACAGTAATAAAGATGACGGAAATATTCCATTGCAATCATCGATTAGTTGTCAAAGTATGACTAGTGCTAATTTAACTACCCAGAATCAATTTCAAAGTTTTCTAAAAGAATTGCAGGAAACTATAAATGCTGGAGCTTCAAAAGAAAAACCCGATGTAAAGTTATTATCTGATAAAACTAATTGTCCTAAGCAAAAGAAAGTCGACAATGCACCGAATACTTTTTCGCGCCTGAGCTATTTACATAAAAATAAACACAATGATAATAAACATAAAATTTTATATGATCAAACTAAAACTCTTAAAAATAAAACTTCAGAAGAGAAGCAAAATCTGAGTATGAATCTTGACAAAGTAAGTCATTTACAAACTAGAGGTGACATAGTTGTATCCAGGGTGGACAAAACAAAAAGTAATTCAAGCGAAAATACTAAGCTTGTTGTTCAAAACGTACAAAATTTCAAGTGCTCACCATTAACAAAAACCACTCCTTTATGCCTTAATAGGCAATATCCAATAATATCAAATATGTTAATGTCAGAAAATCGTTCTTATGATTCAAATATATCAAATGAAGCTGAAAACAAAAATTTGGAACAAAAAAATATTGTCACCCCAGCAGCTTCTTTAAAAGGTCACCTTACAGAAAATGATCAGAATGATTTAATATTATTATTGAGACAGCAATCTAAAATGCATCCGCTTAAATTGCATCATAAGTCTGATGACGTTCAAAATAATCCTAGTAACTGTACTGTAACAATTAATATGAACAAACAATCAAGTGTTAAGTCTATTAACAAAGATATTCAACCTAAAGATCCTCAGAATGTGAACAGGAATGCTCCAATTTTAGATAAACCCATCTCTACAAGTAATTCATCTTCATCAGTAAAAGTTTCTAATAATAAATCTTCGAATGCGGTATCTGAACTTAAAAAGGTTCGTACCGTTAAGTGTTCCGGCAAAGGGGCAACTTCAAAACAAACTGTTAAGAGCAATGATAATCAAACATCTGATTGGGAAAGTGTTATGAATGCTCTTCTAGCTCAAAAGACACCAAGTAGAGGGCCAAATGCTCTAGATATTGTACTTAAAAAAGATTCGTTCGAAAAAAGATCTCTACAAAATGCGGAATGTCATACTATTAAAGCAGCTTGTTCTAGTAGTAATAGCTCAAGAAAGGTTGGTGAATATGCTAACTCAAAACAGTGTCCAATGAAGACAAAATCGACATTGGCCAGCAGTGGGAAAACAGTACAATTAGATATGACGCCATCACCATATTTAAAACAAAAACATGATAAAAAATTAGGAGGTCAAGATAATAACATAGTTTTGGGAAGAAACAGTCCATTAGACTATAAAGAAAAGCATTTGCCTGATGTCATTCAAAATGCTAATGACCCATTTATATCAGGTATACCAAATTCAGATTATGATTTATTAGAAGAATTAATGGATGATGACTTGCGCAAGGAGATTGGAGAACTAATGTCAGATGAGGAACCATATAGTGCATTAACACAAGGTCCTAAAACAAAAACTGTACCTAACACCAAAACATCTCATGCATTTGTTAATAAATATCCGAATCAAAGCGTTGATTCAACAGCAATCCGTAAGTCACAAAGGGTTGATTCTTGTCAAAATTTGGACCTTGTACACAATAAAAATGTATTTTTTTCATCTAAACCGATGAAAGACTTGCAATCGAAATGTAATAATCAAATTAATCCTGTCAGTCAAACGAAATTAAATATTAGTACAGCAATCACAGATAGTCTTAACAAGAAGCCACGCATTATTTCTAACGAATTAATTACACCAACGATGGTTAAACAAACACCCAATTCAAATATCTGTGGCAATATTCATCCCGTTAAAACAATTTTTACATCTGAGAAAAATAATTTAAAGATATCAAATGTATGTAATAAAAATATAGGAAACAACATACCAGCCACAAGTACTTGCAATAAATCTAAAGTTGAAGAAGTAGCTATCAAAGACATACATAAAAATAATACTGATAAAGCAAATATTCAAAATCAAGCTTTGGACCCTACAAGAGTTATTTTAACAGTACCTCAGAGAAGTGCGACACCGAATATGATGATGATCGGCAGCGATTTAATTTACAATCCCTATTCCACGGGGCAAATAGAACAGTCAAACAAAAGTTCTACAAACTTTAATAGGAACGCTTATGTTGCTGTAAATAAGGCACCAAATTTTACTCTATTTACAACGCAGTTTGTTGCTCCTTGTGTGAATCCAGTTATTATTGATCGTTCTATAACTTTACCAGTAATACGTAGGGTTTCACCAAATATGTTAATGAATTTAAAATCCAATATATCTTTAAATTTAAATAGTTCTGAAAATAATACTACAATAAAACCTGACAAGGAAAATAATTTAAAGACTGAAGAACCAAAATCTAATTGTAAAAACAAAATAGAAAATAACATTAAAGTTGCGAAAATATGTCATAAAACACGTGAAGATAACAAAAGCCCCATCATTGTTCAAGATCCACAAGGCCGTTTAGTCTGTAACATATCAACATCGAAAACCGAATTGGCAAATAATAAGTTTATAGCAGATACGCTTACGAACAGTCATGATGAAAAATTGGATATAAAAGAGTTGACGCAACCATTGCAGCAAAGTACAAGTCTTGATATAAATCACGGTGATATAGAATCAATAAAACCATATAAACTTTCAAAAAGAGTTGAAATGAAAATAGAATCCAAATCACAAGACAATAAATCTCTATTAAGTTTAGAAATCGGGCCTGAAATTAAAAATCCAATAAAAAAACAAACAGACGAAAATAACAAATGTGAAAAAGAGGAAGCGACATATCGAGAAAGAATACAACTTAAACGAATGGTTATATTAAATAGACAACTTTATCATCGTTGTCAAGATAAACCAATAGCTCTTTCTTATAAATCAATTACACCAACCAAAGAAGTTATCCAATTGAATGAAAATTTACATAATACTCATATAAAAAATGATGACAATACAAATTTCAAGGAGGAACAAAATATTGCTTTGCCAAAACAAAATATAAATCGAGATGAATATGAAAATTCATGCCAAAAAGTTTCAATAAATGACAATAATGAGAGCAAAAATACCTTAGTCTCGCCAAGTCGTCGTATTTTGTTGCGATCATCAAATGTTTTAAAAGATACGACGATATTGTCACCTACTGAAGTTCGGATTGGAGATAAAAAACAAAGGAGAAAGCTAAAATGTCCAACTTTAATAAAAAAGCGAAACACATTTATTAAACCCATTATAAATAAAAATAAAACCGATAAATCTTCCAAATCAACAAAATTGACATTATTTGAAAAACAAATAAAAAGTAAAGAAAACGTTCAGAAAAATAATATGGCAACGTTTGAGACTAATATGAATACAAATGAATGTGTTATTGAGAACCAAAATGAAAGTAGTACTGACAAATCCATTTACACTTATGTCGATATCGAGGAAAAAATAACATCAGCTATAATACCGAATATCCTTAGCAAATGCATAATGCATAATAAGCACACAGAAGATTTAAAACAAACTGAAAATAGAACTGAAAATATACAAAATCATTCATTAATACAAAACACAATAGAAAAGTTTCCTTCGAGTTTTGGGCGGAATGATACTCTTGATAGACCTAATAAAGAAGACAATGTTCCAAATTTAAAAGAACATGTACAAAATAACACGGAATTGACAAATCCTCTTGAAAATGAAGAAGTAAGAAACTGTGATGCGAGTAACCTTAACATAAATGATGGTGTATGTAATATTAATGACTTAAAGACCAAACCCTGTTCTGGTGATTCAGGTCAAAATTCAGAAATACTATCATCCGTTGTTGACGAAAATATAAACAACGTAAAAACTAATAATAAACAAAGGGATATTTGTAGCAATGCCAATCTAGATGTTCAAAAACCCATGTCTAGTGAAAATTGTACAGGAAATCAGTCAGAAACATCGAGTAAAGAACTAAGTACAACAATCCATGAAAATATATTGGAATATAAAGACAAAGTAATTTTTGAAGAAATACCAAGCTATAATAACGACCCCTTAAAAAAATGCGTTCGAATAAAACTTCCAAATGGTAACACTTTTAAGGCAACCATATCTGGTAGGCTAAGCGTTAACGTGGATTCAATATTTGAAGATCCAAAGATCAAAGCATTGCTATGGCAAAATATCAATAATAATACAAAATGCACATTAAATATTAAACAAGTTGCGATAAAAACTCCACATACATCTCACACAATAAAAACTAAAGTGCATGATATATCATATATGAAAAAACCTATTGTCAATACAGAGACGATTAATTTAATAAGTGACGACGAAGATATTACTCAAACTTTTAAAACAGAATTTGGAAAATTTGATGTTGCATTTATGAATAAGGAAATGTTTAATAAACATCAAAGTAGATTATCCCAAAAATGTGTAGTAGAAATCGAAAGACTTCCTTCTGTAATAAATGCTATAAACGAGTCTACAAGTGAATTGAAATCAAAAGTTTTGGAAGGTACTGATAGATCAACTCAAAAAGCAACAACAACATTTTCAAAAGAAAAGATATCGGACTTCATTGAAATAGATGATTCTTCAAACGAGAGCGGGGTTAATAATATTGTTCCCAGTACAGATGTTAATATCACGAAGCTAAACGAAAACATTGGTGATTTAAAAACAATGTTACTCCAAGATTTTGGTGTAGATGGTCAAGATATTTTTTTAAATAACGGCTGTGAAAAAGCATTATCTATGGAAAAATCAGTAAACAAAATTAGCACAGTTTCTGACAGTGAAGAAATTAAATCAAAAGAATGTCTCCTAAGAATAGAAAAATGTGATGAACTTATAGAAAAAATGAAAATCCAAAAAAAAATGTGTTTTGTTAGTTTAGTTAGATGCGATGACACTTTAAAAAACCTCGCAAAAAAATTAGATATATACTCCAATAAAAACTTCGAGGAAAAATCAGAAATATCACATTATTCATCAGATGAAAAGTCGATTATTTTAGAAGAACATTCAAATAAATATTCAAATTTGAAACGTAGTGGATCATTATCAATATTAAGTGACTTTTTGGTATCAAATGAAAGCAAAATCCAAAAATCACAATTAGTCGAAAACAATAACGTGTTAATGATCCCTTCATCCTCCGAACAACCATCAAGCATAAGTAAGTGTAATGCAGATTGGTTAATGACCAAACATGATTTACAGTGTTATATCAGCAAAAACTCGGGAACTAAAAATGAGAACTTAAAATACGATGATTCTTCAACAGATTGTGACAGTGATATTGAGAACTCTTTATCACTAAATATACCGTTTGTCAAAGAAACTAACACTTATAGCTCAAATAATATAAAGTATGAAGTGCCAACACTTGTTAAATTAACTGTGAATTATTTTGTCAATAACAGCAATGTCATTGAAATACTCAAGCCATATGTATGCTTTTTACCTGTGGGTGAAAAACCCTCTAATTCAACCCCTTTAAAAAGAAAATCAACTGGTATGGCAGAAAAAGTAAATCGCCACAAAGTATCAAAAATAGAAAATATTTCCCCTAATCTAATTTCCAATGAGACTAATAAAAAAGGTTTACCAAAATCTGGTAGTAATACTCAAACTATTTTATTGTGTAATAATCTAAAAACTACTGAAACGTTGGTGTACGATCAAGCATTAATAAAAGAGTCTGCTGAATGTAATAACTATGTAAAATCGAAAGAACCCGAACAGAATTATCATTGTGAATTCGAGAATGTTAAAAAACTAAATGGAGATAACACCATGGATAATTACAAGCCTATCAGTGAAAACGAAGATTCTATTAGAATTAAAAAAAATGTTAGTAAATTAAAGAAGGCGTATGAAAATATTTCTATAAAAAAGGATGAAGAATTCAACAATCAAGTATACCTTGATAACGAAAACATAAATCGTCATGAAAAATATCTTTCAAATGTTCCAAGTAATAGTAGTTCAAGTATTTTGAATGAAAATAACGTTAATCATTTTTTTCATGATCAACAAAACGTAACTGAAATGGAAACGAATAAACAATCATCAATTTTGATAAATGCCAATTCTGATAATGAAAAGAAGAATTCTGAAACAATAAATGAATTTTTAAATACAGATTTTCTGAGTTGCGATGATAAAATTGAAGTTATAATACCGTTAGAAGAAATTGACGATGAAAATATTCAGACATTACTCTTAAACACAGCAGGTTCTGGGGATAGCTGCTTAAGTGCAGATATGCTTCTTGAGAGAACAAAAAGCAATTTAAATAAATTTGAAGAACAAGGTAAACAAGAGGTTGTTCTCAATATTAACCATAATACGAAAGATCAAGTAGGTAACAATAAAGAACCTAAACCAAATTGTATTGACACATCTGATTCAGAATCCTTACTTAAAAATAATATTAAGGATTTATGCCACATAGAAAATTTACATAAACCAAGTCGACAAGATTATCTACAAAGTCGGAATAAGGAAAATACAACTGAAAAATGTGAAAATATGGATTTAGAAAATAAAAACATTAATATTGAAGAAGTCCAAAGTCTTATGGATTCAGATCACACGTCACACAATAAAATTTCCAATATAAATGACTCTAATCCAAATGAGTTAGATACTAAATGTTCTTCAAATGATAATACTTTGCAAAAAAATGTAACACTTGTATATAAAGGCGATTCTAGCGTTGTATTAAAAGGTTCTATTTATGAGGATCCAGTAGTTGGTACATGTTATGTGTTTCCTATATTAAATAGAGCTTCGTATTCAGATGAGATGGGTTACAGTAACATTTGCGACGAAAAAACTATTAATGTCATAAAAGCTCTAAAAAACAAAGTTTTTGAAGATCAGAGTGAAAGCGACGAAAATGAAAATTCTAATAATTTTAATGTTGTTATACCCAAAGTAACTTACTCAAGACAAAAGATTAAAGAAGTTGAAGCCGCTGAAAAATTAAGTAAAAAATATTTAAAACGTAAAAGTGATACATGTGACATTAAGTTAAATGAAAAAAGATACAGAAAAAGCAAAAATATCGACTACCCAAAAATAACTGTAACTGCAATGACAGAATCTGCCTATAGTAAAGAGTATAAACGTCTCTTTAATTATTGTAGCTCCATAAAATTCTCATTCTCGCAGCCATTTCATAAAGAATATATAGATGTATCCAGTGTATTAAAATGTTGGCCTATTAAAGGAGCTGCTATTAATACTTTTGACAAAACTGATAATGAGAATATTCTATTCTCAGATGAAAAAACAGACGGTAAAGAACCCTATGATCCCTTACAACAAACATTAGCTGAGGAAATATCATCAAAATTTGTCGAACATCAGTCCTCTTGCGATCAAATTAGAGAAAAAAATTTTAGTATGGGTTTTGGTGAGGGGTCCGGCAGAGTCAAAAAAATTTTAGAAGATGGAGATAATAATTCAAAATTTTCGGCTGCGACTCTGTCGGACGTAAAACAATCTCAGCCGTTTTTGTTGTCCGAGGATTATGAGGACTATAGTAAATGTGAAGACGCATGTAAGCCTAATAAAGAACAATTTGAAACTGTTAAACGTTACGTTTCATATTTGCAAATGCGAGATAAAGTACGAGCATTTTTTAAAAAAACAACCTTTGAATTGAATTATGATTGGCATTACGACAAATTTAAAAATAGGAAAAACATTTATAGTAATAAGGTATTCCCATATGACCTGATTAGTCCGGATTTTATTGAACCAGCTCCGATAGAAACTGTGGTACAAGTAGTGCAGGTGGGCCAATTACCTGTTAGTGGAGCTGCCCAAAATCCCGTAACGTGCGATCCGCGAGTTACTCAAGTAACAGATGCTAGTCCTTCTCAGTGTTTAGTCGAAAACAGCCCCCACGATGATTCACAACCTACTATCAAAACCGAATATACCGAATTAACCACTGCGGATCTGAGTTTACCACTAGCGCAAGAATACGAACGACATATTAAATCACAAGAATCTTCAAAAGTGCCAATTTGTAATGAAAATATACCAGTACAAATGGAAATAAGCGAAGTAAAGGTTGAAGAAATGCCTATTAAAGACGAACCAATTGATTACAATGAAGATGATGATGATGATTTAAATTTATTAGTTAACAAACCCATAAATAATGTTGACTTTTCATATAATTCTAATGAGAGCACTTCGCCTTTAGAACCGCGATCAAATATGATATATGAATCAATACAGAAACAAAATTCTGAATTCATTGCTCACCAGAAGCAACAAAACGGTTCCGCTGAAAAATCTGATCAAATTGCTCATGCTATGAATGCTGCTGGTATAACAACTACACCAGAATTCACTACTAACTTAGTCAATATTCCAAATCCAATATCTCCAAAACTGGAAGCAACAAGCCCCGTTCCAGAATCACCTAATTACTCAAATTCTTCCATTAATGCAATGGCACTCCAACAAGCGTTCGCACAAATATTACCTCCTCCATTGAATCAAACTAATTCTCAAGATAATATTCAGGTGGCTCCTAATTCTGCTGCTACTTCGCAAGTATTACACATAGTGCAAAATAAAAATACTAATGGAAACCAAATTACTTTAGTTGATAATGCACAAAATACTGTTATAAATAACTCTAATACATCTGTGTTACATATTGTTCAAAATAAAGGAGTAAATAATAATTCTACATCGAATGCAAACAATGGACAACATTCAACATCGTATGGTGGGTTGTCATTAGTAGACTCAGGTATTCAACAAGGCAATAATCAGCTTCTTCACATTGTAAATACCGGGAACCAAAAGAATCCTGGTACAGGCCAATTATTAAAAAGAGTTAATCTCTTAACTAACTTAACAAATATGCAAGGATCTAACGAACAAAAAATGGTGCAATTTTTATGTAAAGCTGCAGACGGCAAATCTATTCATTTAAATAATCCACACCAAAGAAGCATGGTATTAAGACTACAACCGATTGATTCCTCAAATATTCAAGTCAATAATAAAACAGAAGACTCAAGTCAGTCGTCTAATAAAAACATTTCAACATCTAATAAAGAAACCGTTAGTGCCCAACATGAAATAAAGTCTCGTTCTGTGTATGAGGAAAATTATGCTAAGTTTATTCAGAATTCTTCCAACAAATCTGTTCCAGAAAAATCAACCAGTTTGCCCAAATTCAATCAAGCGTTTGGTAAACAAGTTTATCAAGACAGTAATCAAAAGTCAAATGACATAAACTCAAATACCTCACATTTATCATCTGTAGACATAAATGTGGAAAGTTCAGAATGTCAATCTTCTGATAATACTTTGAATTTAGATCATATAGGACAAATTAACAGTCCGCCGCTATTATTGAGGAAGTCTTCTTCGCAAACGACTTCAACTCAACCTAATTTAATGCAACAGATAAAACAAACTATTTCTCCTATGAATATCCAAACCATGCATGGTGGTGTAATTTACACTCGACAAATACCCGTTAACATAGGTGGTGGGCAAACTATTAATTTAATAACAGTTCCTAGTACCGAACTTGCCGATGAAACTAATCAAAAACAACACAATGATGTTAAGTTTATTAATCAAAATGAAATGGAATCACCAATTATCAAATTAGTACCACAAGCATCTAGTTCAGACGTTACTTCTGATGAAAGCATTAATAATATTTCGTCAAACGAAAATTCTCAAAATACGCCGGTTCAGCATCAGCCGGTTTTAACGCAAATGCGCATTAAATTGCCAATGCTAAGTAAAGCTCCTCAAATGATGTCCGGTACAAGATTAGTACGTCCGTCTTTCTTTCAAATTCAGCGGAATGTCATTGGTGGCGCTAATCAACCTGTTTATCAACAGTTAGTATTGACGGCAGCTCCACCTCTTGGGCAACATACTATTCGTTTACCACAAGCTCAAACAACTAGACATGTAAAAGTTACATCTGAAAGTCAATCTTCGTCGGAGTCGCAAATGAGTACATCGACCCTTGAACAATTACGAGAATTTGATATGGTATTAGAACAAGTTAAAGAAAGGAGTACTGTTCAACCAAATAACCAAAGTAATTACACTAAATTACATACGCCATCGTCTGATACAGCTGAGAGCACTTCAATAACTTCGACTGTTACAGAATCAACGCAACAAGTTTTGTATTCTATTGGGTCTAATCAATCAGTAAATGTGGCGTACGTAAGTAGGAAACCTAATGTAACAACACCCACACAATCAGCATTTGAACGATCACCAGATTCATCAGGTATCATTGACTCTCCCTCTTCTTCAACATCACACGTACAAATTCCTCACACTGTTACCAGTGAATCAACTTCTAGTGACGGAAGTAGTACTCAACCTATTCAACAAAAAGCAGCAAAAGTAGGTTCGAAATCTAAGTCAAGACCCAAATCATCACATCCACCAAATTCCTTAAAGATAAATACTGTACCTCCAAAAACGTCTACGCAAAAGCCTCTAGAGGATGAACAGACTACTCAACGTATATTGTACATATTAGCAGAATATAAAGAACAAGTTGAGAATTCTCCCGATAAAGATAAACCAGCACCACGTAGAAGAAATAATCCGCCATCAAACCCTTCTGGATCGTCAAAGCGTAAAAAGAGCTCCAGTAGCTCGCGGCGTCCTGGTGCTCGCGACATTAGTCCAGTTAATGGCGATGACACATGTCGTACTATGGGTTCAGAGGACAGTAGTTGTGGCACTTCACAAGGTGACTGCACCGAGAGTTGTCTCGAGAGTCATTCTCCTCAAGACAGTCCACGTAAAGTCGTAAGAAAACTAAGTTTTGAAAATGAAACTCCTCGAGCCAGACCACAGCCACAACGTAATGTAATAGTCGCAGACGGCCAAACAATAACAGTCGCGAGAGGAACAGCTGGAAAGCCTACTACAGCAGTGTTAATGCCCGCCAATTATATCTTGCCAGTTTCAATGGTTAAGGGTGGTCAGCAAATTGCTATAGTGACTAATCGCGGTCCGAAACTATTAACAGTTGGAGGAGGCGAGGGTGGCACTACCAATGCACTTTTATTACAACGTCTTATTGGGCCAGCTGGCTTGAAGCCTGTACTAACACGCCCTGGAGTTCGTCACGTTCGCTTACCAACAGCAGCTCTTCACAATCTACAAGCTTTTAATCTGGCTACGGCGACAACAGTTCCACCACCAGATAGCACAGCTTCGCCAGCTCCAGAAGCTACGCCACCTGAACTAATAGATACTAGAACTAATAGCTCACCATGGGCTGATCGTGAGTCGCAAGAAATAAAACCTGAACGAGAATCTAGTCCAGAGGGTTCTGAGCCGTGGAACTTGTCATCTTCGGGCGACCCTCATGATTATTCATACGAAGAAACCGTGAGAACAGACAATATGGGCAGGACTGTGCTTGTAAGTAGAAAATATATTAATTTTGCATTTTCTTAAGCAATTAACCGTTAGTATAACTTTTATAACTTCAGAAAAGAAATTTTACTTTTCATTATTGATTTTGATTATGTAAAGATTTTGTAATTAATAAAAAGTTGCATATCTGAGGTTGTAACTGTTTTTTAATTTAACGTGTAATAATTTTCCTTAAAAAGAAAAGGTTCGCGTGCAACATCCACAATGGTAAAGGTTCAACTGAATCTTACCGGAGTTGATAAATCGTGGTTAACACACTTTGAAACTTCAGGACGCGATCCCAGATCGATACAGTCCCGAAATGGAGGCGCAAAGGATATTTGATAAGATGTTCGACGTTGACTCGAAAAAATCGTACATCGTAGATTCTCAAGACGATTCGTCCCGTTGCGCATATGATATTGACGCGTCAGATATCGACGATAAGGCCTACCACCAGGTGATCATATCGTAGTACTGACGCCGACCCCTCAGACCTAGAAAGCCTCTTAGTAGACATGCACGCATTCTTTTATCTGCTTTTTTTCATTCGGTGTTAGTTTGCCGTTAAGTATTATAGATGCGACATCATTGCTTCATAATTATTTTAACGGAAAATATATAATATTGAAATTATAAAAATTATGTTGTTAATGTTAATTCTTAAATCTTCTAAAGCTATCCTTTAGAAAGACAACGCTTTAAGCTTGCTTACGTTATTCTAAATACAAATTTAACTGCTATGTATAATTAAAGCATTGTATAAATAACAATGAGAAACATGGATTATCATAATTTCAATAGTGTATAAGAAATACGTCGCTTCTATAGTTAATTATATGGCATCCTGCAACCGAATCGAAGAAAGTCCTTGTTGTAACAGTCTCATACATGTTATCCCAGTGATTTTATAGTCGTTTCTGTTATAATTTCTATATTTTATTCTTTATATTTTTCGAAAAGGATGTACTAAAACGTGTCTCGTATACGCTTGTTTTCGAATCTTCTCGTCGTAGAAAAAAAAAAAGTTGGATTTAAAATGTCTTTATTTTTGCATGTGGCAGGTATTATTCTTTAATCAACGCGACCAGTCATTGTGCATGAACATCATCTTCACATTATGGATGACATCGATTCCTTCGTTAACAGTTATTCATTTTATTTCACGTTTCGATAAGAAGATTTCTCATTAGAATATGTTACAAAAAAGTGTGTTTAAATCCCCTCACGTAATAATAATTATTTATTTTTTTACATTAAATAATTCTATTGGTTTTGAAAGTTACCCGATTACAGTAAGAAAGATCAAAGAGCTTCTCAATAATGTAGCTTTTTGCCACGGTACTTATATATCTCAATTAATTAGTCTAGATATTTCTTTTACGTTCTAAATAAAAGATAAAAGCGCTTATTGTGGTCTGGTTTTATATCGTCTATTGCGTTATTAAAATTTATTTGGAATGAGTATAATAGAAGTACTGTAAACAGGTGGTTCAGAGAAAAGATGGTGGAACACATCGCCAGCATCGGCTGACTCATGTCTCGGCAGCGGCGTTGAGACATAAATATGCTATTCTGGAACATGAACTTCGATTACAGGTAATAAATAGATAATCACATTCGATATGTCGAGACGATGAGACCAAAAATTTTAAAAGAAAACGTTTATCGTTAACTGTTATTTCTAAATTTATTCAACCCATACTGAGTGTCTCAATAAAATATAAAATCATCCTTCCCTTTTAACAACAGGAACCCAGAAAATGATCTTTATTCTTCAGCATGAACATTAAAAGATATACAATATTAAAATTATAAAATAATGTTTTTTTTTGTCAAAATACTTGTAATTGTCTGTGTAATTTATAAATGAGATTCCAAAGATGTGTTACTTTGGGAATTAAAAGTAAAAGCGCCGCTGAGTTTTTCGGTCGGTTTTTAGGACCAAATTATTTTTGACAATCGACTTTGTAAAGATCGTTTCCGATGTTTGCCGATGCAAAATATTTATTCTGAATGAATTCATGTTTTTATTTGTTTTTGATTGTAAATTTATTATTTCATAATAAAGGATCCAAAACTCTTATGGTTATTTGTAAGTTGTAGTATTTAAACCAAAGTTTTGGCTTCAGGGTACAGCCTTTTTACAGAAATCATTATCCGAAGAATGCGAAGACCTCGGCGTGGACTCGCCATCTGCAGCTGAACTCTTTCCGGAAGCAGAATTGTTTTCAGGTTCGCCTGCGCACGAAGCTCAACAACACTCACACACGCGTAAGCAAATTTTATTTTAAATTTAATTACCACGGTAGTAGGGCTTCGTGCAAACCCGTCTGGCTGGATAGGTTCCACCCACTAATGACAATTTTTACTGTCAAACAACACTACTAAGAATTAGTATTGCTGTGTTCCGGTTGAAGAGCCGAGATGGCCCAGTGGTTAGAACGCGTGCATCTTAACCGATGATTTTAGGGTTCAAACCCAGGCAGGCACCACTGAATTTTCATGTGCTTAATTTGTGTTTATAATTCATCTCGTGCTCGGCGGTGAAGGAAAACATCGTGAGGAAACCTGCATGTGTCTAATTTCAACGAAATTAGACCCGCATTAGAGCAGCGTGGTGGAATATGCTCCATACCTTCTCCTCAACGGGAGAGGAGGCGTTAGCCCAGCAGTGGGAAATTTACAGGCTGATTATGTTTATGTTATGTATGTGTTCCGGTTTGAAGTGTGAGTGAGCTAGTGTAATTTAAATAGCTACATATATATTAAGAAGTGTAGAGAAATAAATAATATCGCATATACACTAAAAAAATTCAAATTAATTACAGCCCAACCAACAATTCTCAACCAAAGTGGCATATCTCAACCGGATTTAGAAGATCAAATAGCCAGCGATCGGCTTCTACGACAAGATGGAACAAACGACCAGCACGATCTCGGCGTCACACTTGGGCTGGATGAAGGCATTGTCACCGTTAGCGAAGATGGGATGCAAGCCACAATTACATTAGATCAGGAAGAATTTGCTAGATCTCACCCGAATACCACTTTCCATAGCGAGCCTACAGACGAAGGAGAGGTAGATTTTTTTTGATAATATCTAAGATTTGGGATTAATAGAATGCGTGAACCTTGAATTGTATAAATAAATGGTTCATGTAATGAGTTCATATATAGCTCTTATTTTCCCCTTTTCAGGTCCAACCGTTTACAATAACCGGTCTTAAGGGACGGCACATAACATCGACCATATTCCATGCCGGAAGAGCACCAGCGACCGTACTGGTAACGGCACCGCAGACCACGGTCATATCGCAAGCGACGCCCGATCACGTGATACATAATAACGTGAAATTCGCAAATATCAATCAAATAATTAATTCATCACCAACGGCAACGCATAGAAACCTCAACCTTGCCTCGGTGCTGGTTAAAGACGAGCGCCTCACAAAGTTCGACAGCATACTTACAGATTCCAGAGAACTCCATCTCTCTAATACGGCTTCAGCAATCGTGCATTCCACTGGTACCGCGACTCAAGTGATTAGACGAGTATGCTACGACGACGACAAGAGGGACACGAGATATTTAATGGACGAGCCGGAACCTCTAATCGCCGGTGATGATGCAAAAATGATAGCAGAAGACAGCTCACGTGATGCAACTCTCGAATCGATAGCAGGTGATGACGATAATTCTCTCCCCGAACGACACGCTGAATTGTTCTGGGAGTCGAACTCCGCATCCGAACGCTCGGACGGCAGGCGACCTTTAGACTTCAGCAGCGATAGCGAAAAGTGTTGCAAAAGTCCATCCTTCGACGAGACTAACTCGACTGATTCTAGCGGTGTCGGGACTCACGTGAGACTAGACTCCGTAATAAAAGATACTCGAGGTCTGGAAAGGAGCACAAGTGGGGATGGTTCATCCGCGGATGATATTCATCCCCCATTACGTACTTATCCCGCCAAGCGGATGTACCATGCGATTGACGGAGAAATGGAAAGGAGCATGTCCGGGAAAACGAGGGCTGGATTTCCAGAAGAGAGGTCGGAAAGCCTCGAAGTGAGACGGCGAGCGTCGGGGCGGGGAGTGGTGAAGCGGGGCTGCCACTGCTGCAACGGCTCCCCGGCACCTCCTAGACCAAAAAAACCTAGACAGAGAAAACCTACCATGGACTTTACTTCCAATTAAAGACGTATAGTGATTAATTGACTTACTAGGCTAGGCGGGGATCACGTCCTTGAAAGTTTCCGCGCCAGACTGAATGCGATTTCTTTGACGAGGTTTCACTTAAGTGTATAATAATGATAAGTTGTTGAAATTGTTTTGTAAATAACAATAAACAGATAGCTTTCGTTCACGTATTACTACGAGTACTTTTTTGTTAAAATTATTATAAGTTTAAAAGATTCCTTTAAGATGTTATAATTTTCTAGGTATAAAAACTGACACCGATTAGTTCAAACTTTTTTTTAATTTTGACTTAATTTTTCATATTTTTTTTATCGATATATATGATTTTTAAAGATATTTCTGTTTGTTTGTTAAATTTCATGTAATATATAACTTATACATATTGTATTGATAATATATTGATTGTATAAAATAATTGTATTACATAGGTTACCTCCATATAGGTTAAGCGTTTCCGTTTAGTGAATACAGGCCATACTCAAATGTGAATTTTTCTCTTAGTGTTTTAGGTGTACGGAAATCTATAAAAGCCCTTCTTTATAAAGCTAGACTGATGTTGACACGTTTGTTTTTAGCGTATCGCTATTTAAATTCGAAGCCGATATTTTATAGTTTTATTTTCTATACTGTACTATATTAGTAGATTTAATTAATATGGCAACTTCCATGGGAACTGCACAAATTTAACGTCGGTGTGACGGTGAGCTTTAACTTTGGCGGTTTATTTTTCGATGTTTAGTTATTCGATAACATACGGTGCCAATACTGGTCGAACCGTGCTTGAATTTACATTCGCAAAGGGCGTTAATATATCGCTGTATTTAAAGAAAATATAGTAGAATTGTATAAGTTAGTGTGAATTTATATTAACCATTTTAAGGGTGTAAATAATTTTAGTCCCCAATTATTGTTCCGGGGACCATCTAGTCACTATCGTACCGTTATAGAATATCGTATATTTAGATTGTATGCGGTATCGGTCTTTCCGATTTTCGGCTTAAAGCCAATTAAACTTCAGTATTTAGCCGCTTGTATATAAATTTGAATGGATGTGGGTAGTTACATAATAACCCCTGTTTTTGATGTCAGAATTTTTTTTCGTGGTACTAAATACCACGAGCAATTTGTAAATAAAATGATGGTATGATAATTAGTGAATTTAGTGATCGTTGGTCGTTCTCTAACGGTCTTATTATAGTGAAACGTAACAGATATGTTTTATGCGCTCGTAATCGAGTCGAATTCGGTATAAACCATAGTTCAGGATGTTACTTCAAGTAGTCGTAAGATAGTGTTGTTAGGTAAAGTTCATAGTACGTGTATATGAGCCTTTAGCCCGACCTTCAAATGAGTTTGATATTTTTGAATGGATAACATCAAGACAGATTGCGCTTTCGAAGTCAGACTAAAGGCGTAATAGTGTCCACATATCGGGACGCCTTTTTCCGCAAATTTTTTGGAACCTTTAATATATTTTTTTCTCTAAAAAGACAGTTTTTCTGCCATTTCTAAAAGTAAGATTCGAATTTTTTATATAATCCAGTAAGTTGTTATTGTTCGATATTGTAGGTCGGTTTACCTTCGATATTACTATCAGACTACTTCAGTATTGCAAATGTGTTTTGTTATTTTCAACTAGAAGTTAAAAATTTATTAGCTGTAAATGAAAACTTGATAATGTTTAGGAAGTTTTGTCACTATTATTTTTTTTAATTTAACCAATGTGTTTTTGTGATTATGTAAACATTATTTTTAAAACGGCTACAGAAAAATGATCATTAAAACTTATCTATTAAAATTTCTTTTATTTACTTACTCTTTCAGAAAAAACACTTGAAAGTCTTGTGATTTTTTTTAATTTAAATTTCTGCTTGGTGGTGATTCTCAAACAGGTGGTTTAAATATTACAAATTATTTTTGGATGGCACACGAGCTAATGCTTCGGTCATATAAACTAGCAATTGGGAACAAATCCGTCAATGCCCCGTACGACATATCAAGATGTTGTTATCCATGCGAGTATCTTTAGCTTAGTCGTTGAAATAAGAACACATCAATACGTTTGCTGGTAGAACAACCGGTAAGTGATAATAATATCCAGGCGGGTCTACCTTTGTGTAGGCTTTTGTCTACTGCTATTTTTGGTTTATTCTTGTTCATACTTTTCTAGGAAGGTTTTTTATAATAGATGTGTAGAAAATATCAACCACAAAAAAGAATTTAACTTTTTTTTCATAATAAAATTTCTTTTTTTATGAATTAGACTAAACCTAGTCAAAAAATATCAAAGGATATAAAATACATTTACAAATGAACTAGGAATTACACAAATTATGTAAGTATGTGAGCATTATGAAAATAAAATTCGAAAAGCCTAAAACGACTTACTATGCATATGATCAATTATATTAATTTATACGTCGGATTTTGTTATATATTTAGAATTTGGTATGTGATTAAAATAATTGATTAATAAAAATATATTGAAACGATAGTACTATATGTAGCAAAATTTTCTCTGAATCACATCTTGTTTTTGCATTATTGGATATGGTTTTAATTTGGTAATGATTCAGTAATCATTTCTTGTGTTTCAGTGTCATTTACTTTAAAGGAAGTGCATTTCTATAACTTCCAGGAATATCATTCTGATTTGACGCATTTTCTTAAATATTCAAAAATCTGACTGTTCAGAAGCAAATAACTAATGTAGCATCTCATCTCAAGAAAAAAGTACAGTTGTGTTCTTTTATTTAAAGAATAGAAGTTCGTAAATACTTTAAAAAACAATTTATGATCTTTCTTTGGTCGGCATAATAAAGCGATACTATATTCACCTCGGCATTATGGTTTTAACTTTACACAGAAATAAGTTTCGCTTGAAAAAAATACAATTAATTAATCGTATATTTGACAAAAAAAAAATCAAATAATCTACTGCTAATTTGTAGTTTAAAATAGTAACATGATGAGAAATTTATTAAATTTCTCATTACATAAATCTAGTTTTATTAAATTTAATTTAATAAAACTAGATTTATGTAATATTTATAAATTTTATTACTATTCAGCTTAACATATCCATAGTAAATATTTATCTTAATTTATTATATAACTAATGAAGGCGGACGTTTTTGTGTTTGGAATAATTACATAATACAATGTTCGCGACTTAAAAGTTCATTGTTACGACATTTAAACCAATAGCCCAAGTTGAACTACTTCCACAAAGTACTGAGTAATTACATATAAATTAATTTTAAACATCGCTAGACCACTTCCTTTTTTCTTTTATCCTCTTCATAACGGCTAACACCTCTATCCTGAACTCCAATCTTTCATCCTCGGAATATTTGACAACAGAAGGTAGAAGAGACGCGAAGAAAGCTTCGTCCTCATTCATGATTCTAGGATCATTGCATTCATCGACTTCTACATAGTCGACTTCCGTTTTTTCAATGTCTTTAATTTTCTTAGGTTCTTCTTCAATATAGTCGGACTTTTTCGATCTTTTTCTATGACTTGTAGTTTCTTTTGGACTCTCAATTTCGACTTTCATATACGTTGAACTGTCTTCAGTGTTATAACCGACGCTAAAGTCTTCATCAGTTGATGTCACTTTAATCAGGAATTTGAGATGATCATATAGAAGATATTTTCTTCTAGGTCTTCCCATTTTCGTTTTGAGAGTCTTCACAAAGGTGTCGCGGATGTTTGTCCATTTGTTTAGTATCAGTTCACCTGAAAATAATTGACAAAGGTTCTCATTTTAAAGTATAGTTCGTTGGACGAGCTTATCTCGTAAGTACCGATCAAATTTCTGGCTAATTCGATCTCTTTTTTTTTAAATTATTCTCAAGTCAATAGAAGCCGTTTCATTAACTTGTATTTCTGGAGCTAAAAATTAATAAAAATGTGCTACTTGATCCAAACTCATCCTAATTATATTTATATATTCTATTTCATATAATGTTTTTATTAAAATAATTAGATACATAATTTATTTCAATATTTTTTATAATATATTGATATATAAATTAGAAAAGCCACACATAATAATTTCTTTTGAATACAAATTTATGCATGTTTTCAATCATTACATTTTATACCTGAATAAATGTCTTACTGTGTGATTGTGTGTTGTAAATATTTTAATTTTCTAATGAGGTGGGAATCTAAATTTTAAATAAATTGCGATAATGTATTTCTAACCTTTAAAAAATTATAGTTTTATATGGAAAACCTACCCGTCACGCGCTTTTCTTCAGCCGTCATTTCTTCGTATCTTTCATCAAGGAGAACGAATACATTCTCCCATGCCGCTCGTCTCTCTGCGCGATCTTTATATACTTCCAAAGTCTTATCCCAAAGACACGGCCGTTCTCTCACAGCGTGAATTAATTGCACTACATCGTATTTAAATTGCCTCATAACTAAATAATACGTATTTGTTTAATTTTGTTACGTTATATCACAAAAATAACAAATAATACAGTCTACACTCTTTTGTCTAACACGTCACTGCGCGGCGTCAAAATGTCGGATCGTGTCGTGTCGTTGTATCTCTTTCTAACATTAAAAGATAAAAAGGGAGAGGTAAAAGCGAGCGAGGTCACCGACATTGCTTCGCGTCCCTCGGCCCGTCAATATCTTATTCAGAGTCCATTTTAATTTGATCTTTATTTTCTCGTAGATAAGTTGACATTGAGGGTTCTCTTGAGTGGTTATACATTTTGATAATCGTGACGGCTGTATTTCCTTATATTTTTATTATAAATTAAAATCAAAAGATTGAAAAAATATAAAACTGAGCCCTTTTCTAATGAACGCGGGACAACATTTAATAAATTAACTTTTCATAAAATTTACCATTGTTATCATTGAGATGCAAAAATCAAGAAATTTAACTTTTTTTTAAAATATAGAATGTATTTGTTTTTTTTCTCATAGTTTTTCTTAATTATTATTACGCAATTACAATAAAAAAGCATTTTTCCAAGACTATAGTGTTTTGGTTTAATAAAGGCTCCGTGAGGAAATTAGAAAATATTTTGTAATACAAGTCCTGTGCATGACGTTACGTCAAACTAATAGACCTGCCGCGCGATTACGGAGCTTCCAATTCAGAAATTGACGCATATTTGGTGCTGATATTAATTTGTTACAATATATAATTATTGTGTAAATTTTAAAAACGATACCAAATGGCTACGATTATTTAAATTCCAATGAGGCTTTAGAAATGTATAACGTCCATTCAAATATCTTTGGTTTCCTCTTGTGAAATAATATCACTTCATTTCGAAAATTATATAACTTTAGTTTCTAATATTTACATATATAGGTTTTATATATTTTTCCTTCCAGATTTTTTACAATTAGTACTCTGCCCACAGGTTGCCTAATATATACCGTTGCTCTAACGATAAGGCTGCCTGTTGCCTAATGGTTAGGTGAGGTTTGGTTTATAGTTATTTTAAATTTATGTTGACTATAACCACATGGGGCTTAGTACAAGCCCGAATGGATTGGTACAGCCCACTCATCATATAGTCTACCGCCAAGCAGCGGCAAAATAGTTTGTGTTATTGTGTTCCGATCAGTGAGCCAGTATTACTACGGACACGGGGGACGTATCATCTCAATTCCCAAGGTTGGTGGCGCACTAGCGATGTAAGGAATGGCTATGGCCCCAAAGTCTATGGGCAGTGGTGAGTACTTACCATCAGGTGGCATATTTACCCGTCCACATATACCTACTTTCAAAAATGGATTGATCACGTTTCATAATGATAAGGATTTAAATATAGATCAAATCAGTTTAGTACATTCTCATTTCTATATCGCTACGTTTTTGCGCTAAAAGTAAGTAAAGTAACGTAAGTGTACTAGGGTTATAAAACATAGTTATCTGGTTGTGATGATGATGTTTCCGGTTCTACATAAGGTATCACGGGACCTAGTTATAAGAATCTTTTGAGTTATTTATTCGTGAACCTCTTTCCGTCTAATTGATTTGTAATGAGTTCATGATTTTCAAATGTACAAAAGGTACAACATTTATTGATATCGTTTTTGTATTAATTTAGTCTATCGCGTCTAGAATGACTACTGCCAATTCACCATGAAAGAGTTAAAAAATATCATAACTACAGAGCATATTCCGGATGTAAAAACTATTAGAAAACGACCCATAGACCGCTATCACGATTACATTGTTATTTCGATTAATTAAGATCCAATACCATCATAAGTTTTAAAATAATCAACCATGATATATTAACAGAAAATTGGTACAATCAAATACTCAATAATAAAAAAAGAAGCGGAATTTCACATAAATTAAAAGCGGCTCGCGAATTAGAAGGGACATAAGACTCAAGTTTACGATAATGAAAATTACACAGCAAGTGACAAAGACAATCTTTAGTTTTTAATATCAGAAATAATAAAAAAAAATTGACGCAATTCCTGCTTATGAAAACAAAATGTCATTGCAAAAAAAGGGAAAAAAATTAAAATAACTTAAGTGAAAGAGAATATTTGATGTAGATCAATGACTTAAAATGCCTAAATAAACCAAAATTTTATTTTAAATGTAACTTTTTTTCAATTATCATTGAATTACTACATTTTCCCACTTATTAGGTACGCTTATAGAAAAATATAAATTAACTTAATTTTGATATAAAAAAATCACTTTACATTCTAATATGCCTCATACTATTTGAAACATCTATTTAAAAAAAAAATCAAATGCACAAATTTTCAATAAGTAAATTTTTTATCTATGTTATTAGCTAAACATTCCATTTTTTTATTTTTTTTTTCATCGACTGTAACAAAAGTCCGAGGTTTGCATGATTTTGACGTTCTAGGCACTCCACTATAACCTGTATTGAGAATTTATTTAGGGACCGACTCAAACACATCCAAAAAACACAAAGTCATGAAAATCGATGCATCCGCTTAGGAGTTCAATTAGATATAATAAGTACCTATATCTCATTGGTTAAATATCTGGTGTATGGGGCAGAATCTTTATTTTACTTACATGAAGTCGAGATGAGTAGCTTGTGTTTCATAAAAGACAAAATCTTTACTAATATTATAAATGCGAAAGTAACTCTGTCTGTTCTTTTCACGCCCAAGTTACTAAACCGAATTATATGAATAGTAGAGTTGTATGGAGATGGTCCCAAGGAGTCTTTCCTTGGCTTAGGCTTCTTTTTTTATATTCACCCCTCGAGGGGTTAAAGGGGTTGGACGGCTTGTGTGCTATAAGTAAAGTTTTATAAATTCGTGCGAGTAAAGCCGCAGGTTCAGCTAGTGTTATAAAAATAAGAACTGCCCCAGCAGCAAATCATATAAAAATTTTGCACGTCTACTCTCCAACTATACTGTAACTTTAGTTTTTCCCCAATGTTATTTCTATGAAATATATTTGTCAAGTTTATTCAATGATAAATTAATACTATAATTGTATATTTAGTTCTAACTGATGACATACACTCGAAACTGACAAGCAGAACGACTAATGGCGTTGTTTTAGAAGTATTTTAAGTAAATCAATGAATATTAAACTTTATGTCATTAGTAATAGGGTTTTATTTACAAATAACCGCGTTGCAATTGGATTTATAAACCATTGATATACATATGCTTTTCTTAGCTTAAGTTCTCTAAGCATTCGATTGCTAATTCCAGTCTAGCTTGGTTTTAACCTGACCATAAGGTTAAAAGTTCTGAAACTATGACTACATGCGCTGAATATCGATCGCCCTGCGCGCGCATCCTATAAAATGTCACTATTTGTACGTGAAAATTTCTTGACACCGCCTCGGAGGTTATTTTAATATCGGAAAAAATAATTTTACTAACAATATTTGCGTAATAGTAATAGAGACCCATGTATTTCAAATACGAAGTGAGGAGTTATTGAATTTTACTTGTCTGTAGTATGTTTGAGTATTAGTATTGAGCCGGCTTCAAGAAATATCTTGGTGAGATTTAGTTAGTTAATATATTCCAATTTAATTGATATGTACGTGATGCAATTTGAAGTTCTTCGTTCGTTTGTTGAACATTTTGTATTTCCTAAGAGTTTGTGTGGTTAGAGACGTCATAATTTATTTGAAAATACAATTAAAATTATATTTCAACATAAAATACTGCAAAACATAATAGGTATTTTTTATTTTTAAGTGCCTGCATATAATTATTAGCAACTTTAAATGTGACAAATTTATTTTAAATGTGTAGGCGTTAAGATACTAAATTCTATGTTACAAAATTTACAGTAAATATTAAGTTTTAGTTATTATACATATTTTAAATAAATATCAATATATATTATAGGAACTTAGGATATTCATAGCATACAATTTAATCGAGAATGACCTTATTTATTATTGTTATTTAGGCACTACGAATACTACGAGATTAATAATTGATAAAATCATCATGTGGACGATGTGTGTGCCTGGCTGGAGCGCGATGATGGTGGCGGGCACCCTATTGCTGTATGGGACCTTGGACGTGGCATACTTTGCACGAATGATGTACACCGTCGCGAAAGCGAGGTACTTTAGGAAGAAAATATGCATATTGGATACCACGGAGGTACAATGTGAGTAGTCACAAAATATCAATCATCTGAGTGGCTTTGGCGTATTGGCATATTTCAAGTGTAGTTTATAGATTTATTTCCATCTAGGTTAGTAGGTTCCTAGTTTAATTTAGTTGTAATTGCACAAAAAATAGTTTGCATATATCTAATATATAACGTATGGGAAGGCGAAATTATAGGTAAGAAATCATGAAGATTTCATTCGTTATTTTTTCATTTCGTTCTGTAGCTAGAATCCTAATAAAAAAGGAGATTCCTTAATTTGTCGTCGCATAAATCAGTCGCCATTGCCTCAAGTCTACTCAGCCTGCTAATAAATACATTATCGGTGGTTATCGATTTAAATTTTATAAAAAAAATCGCAGATAATTCTTTTTTCAAATAAGTTAGGGCTTAACAAATTTCATCTCTATTTTCAGCTTGGTGCCTCCTCACCGATATAGATACTTTATTGTACCACATGAACAACGCGCGGTACCTGCGCGAGCTGGACTTCGCTCGCGCTGATTTTTACGAACGGAGTGGTCTTTATGCTAACATAAAGGCGGCTGGGGGTTCTGTACTCCAAGCAGCGACCACCATCCGTTACAGGCGATATTTGAAACCTTTCACCAAGTTCACGATAACATCTAAGGTGATTTGTGTTCTAAGTTTGGTATTTTAATAACTTATTTCGAATATCGAATCAAGGATGCAAGAATGCGTGTTTAACTAATGTGGCTGTGTGTGGCTGGGACTGTATTTTATTTATTTTTAAAAACTTTAGTACATATGACGAATAATCGAAAATGCGTCACATTTTTATCACCAATTGACACTCGGTTGTCATATTGATTTATAGGGCATTCACATACATACTGAACCGCTTAATTCACACATAGGGATCTGATTAGCATAATATATAATATTTTTTTGTATCTCATGTAATATGTTAGTAAATATATTCAATTTAATTCGATACAATTTGTTAAAGTTTGATGTAGCAATATTGTATTAAATTTAAAATAATCTCTTATTAGTATATGTCGATTTCTATAGCGTTACTCGTATAACACGAATTTTGTGTTGCTCAAATGACTCACTTATCCCGAGGTCACGTAATCCCTAAATGTAATCAGTTATATAAAAAAGATAGCACACTTTTATGTATAATACTATTCTTATTATGGTTTTTAAAAATGTAACCGTGACATCACCCGTAATCAGACATAAAACGCATTAAAGTGAAATTGCGCAGTGAATTGGAAAAGGTTATCTTTTCATCACAACAATACGTTGAATATAATAATTATTATTTGCCTTATGAATGTAAAATATTAATCTGATAAACCCCCAAACTTGTCCACAGTACAAAAAAACCCTGTAATGTATTAATCGTGCCCTTTAAATATTGGTATATACCTGTAGTTAATTTTTTCAGGCAATTTTTTGGGATGAAAAGACATTTTTCATGGAGCATGAGTTCATTGGTCCCGGAGGTTTTGTCCACGCCGTAGCGCTATGTCGCCAGCGGATAATAGATACTTCAGTTGCTGCCATTGCCGAGTTACTGCTGCAGTTACATTGTTCCGGAAGCTGCAAATCACCTCCTGAGAAGATGCCTTCTGAGGTAAGGACTTCTTTACTTTAATAAGTATTCTTATGCTACGTTTTTGTACCAGTACCAGAGTAGCTCGTAAATGGTGCCAAAAAGTCAATTACAAGTGAAAAATAATTTTCTATGAATAAAATTTGAGATCCACTTGGTAGAGCGGAGGATATAACAATGCTCCGGGTGTTACAAGTTTATTTCTAGATCAATTGATAGAGATTTGATTAAGATAAACATGATTGCAAAGTTCAGTTATTGTACTAACACAGTGGGAAACCAAGGGGGGGGAGGCGGTGGAAACACTCTGCTGTGACAAGAGGCTCGGACCGGTGTTGTTATCATATATTTGTAATTATATTGAATGTATATGATTTTTTCTTAATTTAAATTATTTCCCGAATGATATTTAGAAGTCTAAAATAGAAGTATTTACAACAAAAATTTTTTTATTGTTATTTTTAGTTGGAACTCTGGGTACAAAGTAATGAACTGAGTTCAGCCAAGTTGCGGCCTACTGCCTCCGCACTCCCTTCACTCGAACCGCATCCCCTCAGCTGCGGAGAGATCATCCCTAAGGCGGCCGAGTGAAATCAGCTTAGCCCGAACGTAAACTTACGGTCTCGTAAGCAAATGTAAGAGATTACCAGGTTTTCGTTCGGGTTCGTTTTGGCAAGTAACAGATGAAAAAGTGTCAACGTCAAAATGACAGATGACAGCGAGTTTATCCTTTTTTAAATTATTAATCAAAATTTGAGTTAAGGTTTTCTTCAAATTATTATTTTATATCCATAATTTTAATATTAATTAGGAAGCAATGTTGGTCCTATATATGACTTTCCTTATATTATGACTTTGTAAGTATGTAAATATAAAAGTGGAATAGGTAAAAAATCATTGTATAGTTTTAATTTTGAAAAGATACTATATCGTATAATGAATATAGCTATTTTAATATTTTACCTATTAAATATTATATCTTGCCTAAATGTAAGCTTATTTACATTGCGGATGTGGTTAGTTTTAACATGTAGGAAAAAAAATTATCAAAAAGTAAATGCATATATATAATATTTTTAGTCTTATTTTCTGGGCTATTTAAAAAATGTATTGTTAAAAAAAAACAATGTGATTTTGACGATGACGCACAAATATGGATTACTCTGTAAAATTTTATTTATTATGTCCTGTAATCAGTGTTAAAATATTTATAATCTTTAAAATATCATGGCTTGTTTATGGTATTTTTCTTTTGTTGTGTGTTTTCAGCACTGTTGTATAAGGCTAAGCAAGTATTTATTCATGATAGTGCTAGAAAAAATGCTACAAGTATGTACATATTATTGTTATTTAATAATTATAATCTGTGTGTATAATTCTGTTGTCATTTTCGATGTTTTGAGTGTTTAAAAGGAGGAGATTTTGGGTTTTAGAGTTTTCGTTCTTATTTGTTAGTTATTATTAGCACAACTAAATTGAAAATATAGGAATTCTAAATGTAATATTTATAAAATTTTCTTGCTATAGATATTTTTATAAAAACGAATAGTCGTTACATATATTATATCGCAATATTGATTATGAATGTAGTTTTGGATTTAACATGTTTAATTTCCATGTCTTGGGACTCGTATTTTCCTTATATATTTCTTGCAAGATATTTACTTATATCGATTTCCTTTTATCCTTTCCGAATTGTGTAGATCTGCATTATATTAAATATCATTATTATATTATGTTTAATAAAAAAATGGCTATTATTTTATGAATACAATTAGCTCAAATATGTATATTTCAAGTAACATTCATTTTTCTATAGGCAAATCTTTCTTTCTAAACACTGTTTGACTCAGTTTGTTCACCGGAATTTAATAACTTGTATTCTGATCGCTAAATTACAGTAAATTATGGTACACCTAAGTCTGCTTTGGTTTGCAAATCGACAGAAATTACTAAAAGGTGGTTAATAATGTCTGTCTGTTATTTGATGTGAAATTAATTTACATTTTACTTTCATAATTGTGTTCAGATTATATTACTGTGTTATTATGTAAATGTAGTATTTTAAAATGAATTATGTAAAGATTGTCGGATTGATTATTGCAGGGTTTAGAATCGTGGGATACTCGGATAAAGATTATGAATTTTACGATATTTGATTGTTTTGTAAGATAAGTACTACCAACGTGTAAAAGAAAATTTATCATAAGAATATTCGATGTCATCATATATGTTAAAAGAACGTAGTACTTGGAGAATGAATCGGTATTACCAATTTTTTTAAATCTCAAAGCGATCGGACCGATTAAGGTAGAAGTTATATCCTCAGTCCAAAAAAAATAATGAATCTTCTAGAATATTAGAGGTCGTTATAAATTGGCTAAAAAATAAAATCGTGATTAATTTTATTAAACGAACGAATGAATAAAACGATCGTATGAGAAACCAGCATAAAACGAAAATTTCAGGATAATAATTTAATGTTCTTGTATCATGTGTGGTACAAAAATAAGCCTAAAAATGATAAATGTTTCTCAGGTTATGTTTTAATAAAATGTTGCCATATAAAAATAACAAATTACCCTTGCATCTTAAGAGGCTTAATTTCAATAACGAATGTCATTGAAAAAGTTTCAGTAGATAAATAATTTTTTATTAATCACATTTATTGAATGCTTGAAATTTTTGCATTAACATCCTATGTATGAAATGTATAAAAATGATGGATTTGTGATGTACTTAGCAAAGCTAATGAAATGTATATAATACGACACATAAGTTTATATGTATTATGTATTCAACATTGTACCTAAACTAAATATAAATAAAGTTTAAAATCGCTATTGCTCTTTTATTTTAACTCCAAAGATTTAATACTTTGTTTGTAAGCAATGTTTGTATCGATTTCGTTTGTAAGAAATTTTTACCGTTTTCCAAACGAAAACCTTTATAAATGTTTACTTTTATGTCTGTGCGTCTGGCACTGTATTATATACATATTTGAAGGGTATATAAAGGAATTGAATGATTCTGACTTTGATGCCATTTAATTTGACTTTGGTAGGAGTGTAAGATTTTTATTTAACGAATTGTGGTACTGCGGCTAGGACATGTCAATCTTAAGCAAGGGTTCATATATTTCAAACTCGGGCATTTTGAGCAATCGACATTCATCTGTTTCAATTCATTCACGCTGTCATGGCACCAAACCGCATCTGAGCTGTATATTGGAATAGATTTGAGAAGCTTCTAGAGATGTGGAGTTCTTTGCCCAGCATTGGTACATTTACTGACTGGTACTTCAATTTTATAAAAGTAATAGATGAATCAATATAGCTATTGTTTATATTGTATTAGTACCTAACGATATTCTTGTAACTTTTGTTACTTTTTGTTATAGGAGTCCAAAAGTTTTTTCAAATTGAATTGAAATCGTCGAAATTTTGCTTTTTATTTGTGATGATGATTTCATCATTTAAATTCGTAATATACTTCAATAATATTTATTATAATAGGTGGGAATAAAATAAAATTCATTTTTAATTGTAATGTACACAATTTATTTATATCGTATAGAGTTTCTTATACAAAGATAATAAACTGTAAAATCCTCTTTCTCGGTCCGAATAAATAAATACTTAGTATAACTCCCTCAGGCCTCAGTCCTATCACATGCCCTTTGGACAATTGGGAGTATGAAAACTTACAATACATATCGAATACTTTGAATCTAGTCTTAATAGGATTTGATACAATATCCCAACCATGGGTTCGACACTAATGAGACGCAATATTGAGATGAGTGAGACGCCATGCGTTTCATTAATTCAAAGGACTTATAGTACTCATAAATGCGATTGTATCGCTGTGAGCGACTCATGGTAAGGGCCACGTTTAAATGACCAGATATCTTCAAAGTTTACGCTGAATCGTATATTAAATAAAAAAGTTAAACCTCTTATTCCATGACGTTCAGCGAATGTTTGAAGATATCTGATTGTTTGACATCGCTAAGCTTTTACTAACAAGTGTACAAAAATATTAATTTAATGTAGCTATTTTTAAGGTAGGTATGTATTGTCGAAGGCACTGGTATTCTTAGTCTGATTACAATACTCTGCATACAATAGGATTTAAAGTGTCTCTTAAAATTACTTTGCGAATTCTTGACAGCTAGAGGATCTATCTCTTTTTTTTTTTTGGTTTGGAACATAACAGGCATTCCGATTGAGAAAGACTATACATTAAAAATTATAAATAAACATCTAAGTTGGACTTAATATTATTTAAGACTTAAAGCTAGCTTAAAAGAGAAATAGTCTTTAGCCATCGATTTTCACTACCGAGTCTTCGAATAGATGAAACAGATCTACTTCTTAATTATTATATTACATATACATTATACATAGCTCACCACTAAAAATGCATCTTTTTTAAATCTATCACTGAGTAGATTAGTTTTATCTGCTCGAAAAGTCTGTAAAACGAACTAATTAGTCTCATACAGAAAGGTCCACGAACGCGTCGATAACTGCGACTATCTCTACCCTACGAGAACGGTACAACGATACGACTACTAGGAAGGATTACAATTAGGCGATGCGACTTAGCCGCGTACAGCTGCACAATATCATACAAATATATATTTTCATCTCTTTACAACGTGGTAACTTCGACTACTAGGGAGGGGCAGGTTGAGACAGTTTGTACGAACAAGATCGACACGTTATCGCGACACGAGTGGTCGCCGCGACTAACGATGTAGCGCGGCGCTGCGCGGTCCAGGCGCAGGCGCGGGGCATCTCTCAGACTGCCACTCTGCTCAGTGCTCGAGCGCGCGCGCCTTGTTCTGATGCATCATGTTCTTTAGCGTCGCCACCTCTGTAGCGAGCCGCGCGAGCTCCGCCTTTAAGTGAGCGTCGTCCTCTTCAGCAAGCCTCTCGTCAGACCTTGGTGGCCTGTATTCTGCACCCAATGAGATCCCTGAATCCCTCTCGTCACTAGAGCCCTCACCGTCCCAGGAAGGTGAGGAACGAGGACCGGGCTCCTGCTTGATGTGTTGCAGGGATAGGAGAGCGCTTGCGACATCTTTGTCACCGAGATGTGATTTATGGCGAAGTTTTAAAGGAAGACAATTATTTTCCGGAGCATATTGTTCCGCTGTTTCGTCTCCAGAGCCAGAGAGAGATGACAGCTCGTATGGCGAAGGAGCGCGGCGAGATCGTGAGAGATTGAGAACTGAACCGGGTGGTTCATAATGTGCTGGGTGAGGATAGTAAGCTTCAGGTGCAGGGAGCCTTTCTTGGTAAGGTTCCGGAGCACGTTGAGGTGGAGGCGATGGTGGAGACGATGGAGGTATTGGTGGTGGTGGTGGAGGTGCAGGCGGAAATAGAGCACTGCTAGTGAGTTTACTCCTCTTGGTGACACAGAGAACCTGATCACAAGTCGGCAGTGTCGCTAAAACTTGATCGATGCTGATAAGTGTCTCTCCACATATGCCATATTTTTCCTTGATCGCATCCAATTGAGCTTTCAGTACGTGATTTTCCTTGGAGAGTTCAACGACACGTTGTTCAAGTACCATGTCATTGAAGCGGCGTTTTTCACGGGAACGTTTAGCGGCTTCATTGTTCCGCCGCCTGCGATCCCAGTATCCATCATCTTTTTTATTATCAGGAATAAATTCCCTCTGTTTGCGTTGTCCGAAGAATTCCTTCCTCTTCGAATAATCAAAGCTGTTTCCATAATCATTAGGGTCACCAGGACTACCATTAGATGGTAGTGGTTGGTCTAGTGGAAAATGGGGTGACACAGACAGTCTGTTGCGTGATTGTGGTTGCACGCGAGATGGTGTTGGCGACGGGCCAAGGGCAGCGCCCCCTCCCGCGCTCAGCAGCTGCTGCTGACTCAAGATGAACTCGGCGACCATGTTTCGGCGGACGACGCCTTGTCCGCACGGATCTTCACTGTGGTTCTGTAACAAATAAAACATAACGTTAGTATAACGTTGCAATTTTATAAATTGCCTTACAAAATAATACGCTTGCAAAAATGCTGTCGCAAGATCCTTCGCAACTTAGCACGCGGATCACCTTTGTGTAACCGCGTTGCCACACTAACATTTTTTGTACCCTTTGAATTATAAAATTGTATATCTAATATTTCACCTTATATTCGATCACACAAAACATACTGTATTGTGTTTAACAATATTGGTACATATATACGTTACAATAAATTAATTAAACTTTAATTATTTCAAAAGCAAATTTGAAATTTCGACCCAACCGATCTATTCAGAATGCTAAATGAAGAAAAATCCACGCTCGAGGGCATGTGACGAGAGTTGCCTAAGTGCTTTATCAGCTGACAACGGTTTATGAACAATAATATTTAGATTTCGCAAGACTCACGTTGGTAAAGCCGTGGACGGAGAACTGCGACTTCAGCAGTTAATTATTCTATATTATATTCACGATCCCTATCGACCCGATGTCAATGACCGTTGCGTAACACGAGCACCTAATTTCAATGGCTTTGCAAGCCTAGTGAGTCCGGAATGAGTGTCCTCTCGCTGATTATGGTTATATTAAACAACGACAGGAAGTTTGTCACAAAAAGTCCATAGCGTTGTTATCAGCGGAGGATAACAATGAAAGAATCAATCGTAAGCACCCATTGTAGAGGAGCTATAAAATTTGATACCTTTTTTTTTCTAATATGCTACTAACGTGTGCAAATAAGAGTTAAACAGTCACGTTACTCGGCACGCGGTGAACTCGCGGACAACGTGAGAGTTCTTTCTATATCCGACATTATTCGTTTAGGAAACGATTTGCATGTCATTTAAACTATTCCAGAGCCTCGGTTCACGTGTTCCGTGGCTATTATACGATATTATGCACATATGTACTCCTTATGAAATTCGAAAAAGATCATTAGAACGACACCGGAGAATTTTAAGATGTTTTCGAACAATTTTATTGTGTTCAGAAAGCTTTATGTAAGCATTTCCCATTCTTTTATGTAAATTCACTACTCATAAGCATTTCCGCCGAACTATATTAACGTTTAAAATAACATAGACTAGAATGTCGATAATAAATTGCTCTTTCGACCGCAAAGTAAGGGTAATGAGATGCAATAACAGTTACGCTGACGTCGTATTGTTTTAATAAAAAATAACGCAACAAAATATATACATAACCGCATATAACCTTATGCTTGGAGATCATTTGGATTTAAAAATATATCTTGCCAACATTCAAACAAGTTATTAAAAAAATCATTTTAAAAATAATCTAACCTAACCTAACCTAAACCTACATTTTATGGCGTCTTTATTTAAATAAAATTCTAAATTCCTAGTTGTAGAATGTAACTTCTATCATCAGAAGTAAAGTAATAGAACATTATACGGAACTACCAGTTGTTGGCGAGGCAGGTTGCAAGCGGATTGTTACCAGTCGCCCGTTCGGTGTCAGTAGGCCGCTCTAGATGCGCGCGCGCACCCGTTACGGCTAACTGTTCGATTAAAACCCACCTCTAATTGGTCGAAATGTCAGTGGGCCTTTTACACGTTTCAAGCTAATTCAAAAATGTAGTGTTATAATATTAATGTAACTGATTGAATGTATGTCAATGTGAATAAAAATGAAATAAAATTCAAATTTGCGTAACCGCACTTTATAACATTTTGATATGACTTTTTAAAATCATATTGCTATAAACGTTTTTATCTATAAAATATTCTATTTTTCATATTCGGTAGAATACAGTTATATATTGAATAAACATTATTCTAGTTTAACCGGTAGTTACCTACATTATAAATGAGTTTTATTTACAAATGAGGTTGATGGGCAAGCGATTTCGTGTATTAATTATAAAATAAAAAAAAAGTTTTTATAGAAAATTATAAATATTATATTTTCAATTATATTTAATAATATATAATCTGTGATTTTTCGATGCAATTTTGTATCAGTACCGTAATAATCAATATCTAGGTAGTTAACCTTTTATCTTGTAAAACATACCAGCAATTTTTTTTTTAATTATTAATACTTTTTGCAATTATGTACAATGGTATACAGCTTACAAAATAACTGCTCTATTTCAAACTAAAAAAGTGTCCGTTATTTGCCGGTTGGCAGCACAAACGGTTAAATACTGCCTTAATGAGTAACGGACGGACATTGTAAGAACATTGATTTGATATTATATAATATATGAAGAGGAAGTTATAACATATCTCCCTGTTATTAATTTTAGTGGCCTTTAATTGGTTGGTATATTTACGAAATAAAATTTACGAGACATTCTCATTGGTCGATGTAAGAACTTTGGTTAAATTGTTAATTTGTTGCAACTAGATTTTTTTAGTTCTTTTTTTAATTGCATAACCGTAATTCATAATCTAATAAGTTATAAAAACCAATAAGTTATTATACAAGTTATCGAATCAAATTTGATAACAGAACTCGATAGTACCGAAACCACGTCTAACGGTCGTCTTGTATAACAATCGGCATTTGGACAGTTATCGCTAATCATGTACTTTCGTTTCACCGTTAGCCAAAAACTGGCACTGTACGGTATCACACTTTTTACGCTCATCTAGTCTAAAACTCGTTATGAAACTGCTGTGTTTCGTCACCGCTGTCAAGGTTGGGTTGGGCAACTTCGATAGCTCTGCGTTCTAAATTTAAACTTCAATTTTAAACTTCGATTGAATGAAACCTTCTTGCAATCGATGTAAGGAGTTTTGTTATGTATGACAGTGACGTTAGTGCTATATAAATTGTCCATAGATTTAAATATATTTTAAATTAAAATATATTAATGTATACTAATGATTTCAGTAAAATCGGATTGAGTTAGGTTATGTTCTAGCGACCTTCGCATTGAACTACAGCTACACGTGGCTGCGTCACGTTGCACATTCAGGTACGTGTGAGGAGCACCACTGCACGTGTACCCCCTCAGTTATTTTTAACTGTATAAGTCCTAGTTTATTCAATATCAACTAATGTATAGATTTGAATTTTTAGTGTAATCAGTTTTACAGGTAATAAATGAAATAAATTTTTCATATTGATTAAATGAACTAAAAAGTTTTTATCGTCATAATTTAAAAAAGAAACAATTATCTTGTGTGTCACTGTCTCGATAAGTCAGTCAGATAACTATATAGTTTCGTGACATTGGCGAAATAATCTGTGCCCTCTAGGCACAAATAAAAGCCAGAATAAAAAAAAAAACGATGTAGGTCATTTTAACAGAATATATACAAAACGCTTAATTATGTATATTTCTCTAAGGATACTTAAGAAATATTAATAAAATTTTAAACGAATTTCAAAACTCCTTCGAATTAAAGTCCTATTCAAAAACAAAATATACCTTATTCAAGCTATTACAAGCACTATTGAATGGTTATTCTACAGTATTATTCAAACGTAAAGCAGCTGCATTTGAAATGAAGATTCTGCCGAACATAACTGGAAATCATTTCAATGGCAACTCTTTTATAACATGAATATTATTTACATTTAAGACAAAGTTAAGATTTATTTTACCAATGCTGTTGATATCTAATACGTATCAAGAGAATTTTAACGTCCCGGCAAATAGTTTACTAAGTGTCAACAGGAAACGCATTCCTAGACCAGTTTAATCCTCATTCTAAATGACATAATGCAATGTTCGAGATAATGTGCTATTAGTTTATATGAGCTGACACACGCGGTTTCATTAGCGTTTTTTATGAGTGCATGTTTTTAGTTTGTCAAATTTTTCAACGTTTACGAATATTAGTCCGTAAGGATATAGCACGAATCTTATGACCTTCCTCAATGAACGGGCTGTCTAATTGGGAAATATTTATTCGATTCGTGAGATTTATTTTCGAACAAACTGTTCAGCTTCATAATGTAGATTAACATACTAGACAAATAGTATGTTTAATATGTACCCAATGTCTAATAGTTTGAGTATATATAAATATCAAAATATTTGTAGTAGTGAGTATTACGCGGCTATAAAATCACACTTCCTTATTACATATTGTCTTAAGGACACTAACGTAATAAACGTTTTTTAAATTCAGTACGTAAGATGCCCCGTTAGCATTATATTTATTATCTTTTAACAAGAAATAGTCTTTCAAATGCAAAAACCAGGAAGAATTTCTAAACATAAATATATTATCGCGGCAAGGTTAGTTGAGAAATAAATTGCACACGATTGTGCGACGTTTCTTTTGAGCCAAAATGTATATCGCAACGATTGGCTCAGAGTGGATCAGTGGACATGACCTTAGCTTTATTGTCCTGCGCACGTGTTGCGTCGCCGAGCGGTCACGCGGCCTGTGACACGTGTTCTTGAACTCACGTTGCTTGCGTAACACCGCACGTTCTTCTCCAAGCCGTTATATAAAACGCGATCGCAATTGTAACTAATTAGACTTTTACGTCCTTGAACTTGTATTTCTAGTCGTAGTTTCTTGTAGTTAACCGATGTTACAGTAAAACTGTACAGTTATTTTTAATAAACTACCAATAATCCATATTATAACGATGGACGAAACGTGACACAATATTTAAATTGTTTTTAAACAGTACTTATAAAAACATTCGCACGTCTTAATGGCGCCGCATTATTCATGCTCTTGACCTACCAAAGACAATTACTGGCTCACATAAATGTTCATAGACAATATCAGCCATCTTGGAAAAAGTAGAGAAAGTAGTACAGCGGTAACTTTCCACACGCTCGCCGCTATTGCTCGGGAAAAGTAGGCCGTCCGCCATCTTTGATTTGACATTTTACCATCTCACAAAAGTGCACATATATTAGACAATGAAAAATATATACTTTAACTTATATGGCTCATAATATTTACCCTTGAACCCAACAGCTTTATGTAACTATGGCGCCAGCTTGCCGTTTGAATGATGTTTACTGTGTATGGTCAAGATGAAAACGTTTTCAAAACATTTGATGCGATTTATTGTGATTATTGAGAGTAGTGACACTGTGCTGTCGTTTTAATTCAACTTTAATAGTTGAGGATACAAGAAGAAAGGTCGAAATTTTGGATGCGTTTCAAGCATTTTTCTGCTGAAAACCACGTATACTTGACCGATTTTCAGATTCGCATTTAGCGAAGGCCCAATTAAAGATCAATCTATTTTTGGGACGGCCTCTCAGTCTCCCGATAATAGTTTGGTGTCAAGGTTGTGTTTCGTAACTCCCCGAGTGATAAACGGCTAATATAAAATGTGTCAAGGTTTTCTCCCTTACTTTTCCGGTAGAGGACTTCCCTATCAGATAAAATTAATCCTTACACAAATACGTAGTGTTTGGGTTAGACAAAGACAAACGTACTGAGTATCGACCTTGCTCTACACTGTTAATTGGTATATTATTAAGAAACACTTAACCTATTTTGATGCACTAGATTCTTTGAATTTAGCTGCTCACCTTAGCTCCTTATGTAACGTGAGAATTACGATTCTAGGAAGTATTATATACAGGGCCAAGATCTTCAGTGTTCAAACTTCCCTTATTACTCATTACTTATAATCGGTACATTAATGTTCAGCATTTTAGAGTTATTGGGCTAGTTTCGCTTAGCGTGACTCACCGGGAATCCCCATTAATATTTTAAGGCGAATGAAAACATTTGAACGTTGTTCGAATTTCAAAGTGTGCTACAAACCATCGTTCAAATACAGTTTTTTTGTCGTTGATGTAGTGTTCATGGTTCTGGTATGTAAGGACCTCCAGCAATGTACATAATACATTTGTCTGCTTCATCGCAATTGGCTGTGAGCACTCACGTGCACATCAGTAAGTAGGTTACAGTTACGCGAGCGGGCGAGATAAAAAAAATAGGTCAAGTTATCTTTGCTTGTCCTCGTACCGATGAAATTATCGTCGGCGTTGTTATTGCGCATGAAAAAAATGTAGATTACGTAACATGCACTCATTATGGGTTACAACAAATATAACATGTACATGCGACGCCTGATTAGAATGATAATAAAAATTTTCAAAACTGGCTCATGAGGACAACTGATATAACTTTTTATCAGTTTAACGCGATTTTTATATTACAGTATGTTGCGTTAGTAGTAACGTAGATGATTTAATCGTTTCGAGTGATCCAATGTTAATTATAAAACCAGGGTCATAATTACACTACAATTATAAACATAATGGGTATTAAAATTCATAGCTACGTGTAACGCGCGTTATGATGCACGTTTAACCAAATGCATACGGGTATGACCTTACGGTCTTCAATAATACCTTCCGGACGACCTTGCTTTTTATTTCCTGTATTACATCACTCATGTACCGATAATGCACTTTACACTCGAATGCTACACTTCTTTGTCTGTCAGTTATTATTAGAGTGCGGAAGCTCGTTGAAAACAACTTGTTAACATTGCTGTAGTTCTATTTTGTATTTACTATGCTCGTGTTATTTGACGTTTTCTCATTATCTGTGCAATGTCGTTGTGTGAGTTTTGCAGTGGATTGCGCAACGCCGCCCTAGGGACGTTGCGTCATACGTAGATAGCTAACTGACCTTTACACGATCGATTCAATTCTCAGGTTTGCTTCCGAACGGTTTGTTTGAATTGTTTAAGCGAACGCAAGTTTATTTCTGGACGGGGCCTGTTGTAAACGTAGGGGCTATATTGTTTTGTATTTTATGGAAGTTAACATAACTTTTTTTTTTACTTCATTCTGCTATTAGACTGGAGTAAAAGTTTTTGTTTTTAATGTTTTACAGAAGCGGTTGGAAATAAAATGACTCCGTTAATTTTAAGGTTTTACTTTTTTATAATTAAAAAGAAATATTCAAAATATAAATCATAAGTTTCCATTTTATAATTTGCGTTTTTTTGAAAACTCAATCTTTGTCAATTGTTAGAATTTTCCTTACGAAAGTGTGATAATACTTAACTATTTTTAATCTAGTTCCGTACATCCGCAGGCGATTGCACGCTGGATTGGAACCTTGAACCAGTTGTGTAAGCGTTTACAATGGCTTACGACAGAGCCGTCGTGCCAGGCGCCGCTTACGACACTATAATTACTTAGCAATGACTATCCGTATCCCACAATTACCAACCTGCGTATAGCACTATATCAAACTACAAATATCAAAACATTCATTTATTTACTTTTGCCTATTTATTAATTCAATAAAAAAATGCCAATGTAATTATTGGCGGTAGATAGAAAATAAACACAGAATTATGTTTGCGCAGAAGAAAATAATTTAAATATTTGTTATTAATTATATTTTAATATAAAAATTATTAAATTGAATTTATATATAAAATATTTTATCGTACAGTCTGAGTGAAAATATAAAACAACTATCACAGACAAAGAAATCAAACTTTGTACGATTATAAAACAAAGGAATGTTTAATATGATAAGCATTAAATCTACTAAGATATAACAACTGGTATAAACAAAGATAATAATGAAAACATGGTTGAGGAAGCTGATTCGCAAACAAAAGAATCAAAACACGAACACTCGGAAGCAATACAATGTGAAAACACATCGAATTAAATGATTTAAAGTTCTTTTGGCACGAGACGTAGCGCTCATGAGTAAACATATTTTTGAAGCCGATGTCAATGACATTACCAACATTTCTATGAAAACGCGAACTCGATTTTGATGGGTTGACTGACTCATCCCAATTGTTACTCGTTTAAATTTATTAAAATTTAACAGATACTATTCTTGAATTTTTAAATTATTTAACAATTATTTTTTTATTTCATAATTTTAAATATGTAGGTATGTTAATTTTTTACAGGACAACTTTCGGTTATAATTCTATTTTTAAAAAGTTTCTTAAGTCGATTCTAATTTTTATAACTATTTATTTTTAATAAATTTTTTTTATTTTTTTTCTAAAATATAAAAGCCTAATATTTTATTAAGATAACAATATATATATTTTTAAGTATGTTCGGTTAAAGCAAAACCTTCGTTGAAGCAAAAGCAAAAGCAACAAGTACAATTTGTTTCATATAAAATTTTAAAAATAAAATAAATACGAAAATACCTTAATTAACGTAAATTAATTTAAATAATAATTATATTGCACAAGGAATACTTACAAAAATATTTGCGGTAATTTTGCACTCCTTATCCGGAATTATCCAAATAGTGAGAACAATGTCATAATTTCACAAAACCAGCAAAACACAAAACCGTCTTCGGTGGAGTTTATAGTGCGTTAAAATGGAACAATAAATGTTATGCACCCACTTTACACGTCCCGAATGATTTTGTCACTATCACAATGTTGTTATGACGAAATATTCACTGCGAATGGCGTAGTACTCTAGTCACTTGGACTTGTCTATCCTCTGCGAAGTCTAGAGTGCGACTAAATTTTGTAGTGGGGTCGACCGACTCACGGTCTGCAGCGCGCACACTAACGCATCATACAGCTGTGTGTGTGATTGCGCGAGTGTGTGTATTTATGTTTGTGTGAGTTTATTTACGTAACCTGGCTGTGTGTAATCACTTTAGTCGGCGCTATTGAGTCAATGTAATGTCCGATTTTTTTTTAGCTAATTCGCGATTGAGTCATGTATTTGTGGCGTTTTTGTGTTTCTACGAAATCTGTAATCGATTGATAAGCGTTAGATTTTTAGCAATTTTAAAATGGCGTAATGAATTAATTGTAGTGTGAGCAAATTTTTGCCTAAATTGTGCTCTGGTCAATTTTTCGCTTGTTTGTAATGACGTAAAAACTATGGCAATGTTAAGCGTTCAAGCCCAAACTTTATAATATTACAGCACCTTTAAGACTGTCTGAAAATAATTTGAATGCAACAATCTTGCAATACAAGTCTTGTATTTCATGATCTCCAATTTTAAACGGCACTTTCGAAAATGGATTGTTTTAAGGATCCATGTTTTGTAACTAGATTTTCTTGTCGGACTTGAATAACGTATCTTCGTGTTGCGTTATTGGTTCGCTATTATAATTTTCGTTATAATGACATGAAGAACAATGAATTACATATATTAATAAAATACTATACAGATTAATTATCGTACGTTACCTTATACTTATTTCCTTTTACGTTTTCAATCGTTCAATATTCCCTTGCAATATATGCGATAAACCTTCTTTTTTTTTAATTATTGAAATTAATCTTTTATAACTCATATTTATAATTTTTTTATTTCGGTTCGTTTCTTTGTTTGACTATTCGGTAAGTTGTTTTTTTTTGCTAACTCCCTAATTGGAGAGATTATATCTTAGGATAGGATTAATTTAAAAAATATAACACACATAATTAAAATTTTATAATACTGACGTAATAAATGGCAGTAGTTATTTTTTTTTAATTTGCGGGTTTTTTTTTGTAGAGAATGTATTTAAATTAGTTTGGTTTCATTAGTAGTGGCAATGAAGTCTAGAATCTAGATTTATGGCAACATTGACATACTACTAACCTTACTAGACATTCTTAGCGGAGACAATTGTACGGGAAATACATTGCTTATCTGTAAACACAAATACAGTCTAAATTTCCTAATTGTCATTATAGACCAATCCAATACGACTCGTACCGGAAAGATCGACACATTCCTAATTAAGTCAAGGTGAGAATATATCTTATTTGGGATGGGATTTTCAAAATAAGAATAACTTAAATGTATTATTGCGTCATGTTTTCTGATCATTTGTATTGATAGGAATCCGAAGTCCAATTTCATAAGTATAAGCTATTGATTTTTGTGACTAATGGCTAATTGTGTTTGTGTGTGAAATTATAGGTGATGTAAATTGTATTAAATATAGTGCGGGATGGGGTGACCTAGTGATATTGGTTCAAGCGAAAATATATCTATATTAAAATTTATAATTTCAATTTTACTGATATTGTGTGTAATGTTTTAATCTCTCATCATTCGTTGTTATATTTTCTTCGCTCTTCTTATACGTTAGACTTTGCGTTCAACGATTTGCAAAATGACATTATGTAAATATTATCGCCTATGATAAAACATACCTAACGGGGAAGCCCGGATTTATAAATGTTATGTTGCTATTTATGTCGTTATCTGTGACAATAAATGACGTTTTTTAAAATTATTAATTATCACGATATATTTTTTTTTGACATATTAAAAATGTTTCTTTTTTTATAATATGTAGGCAATGATTCTAAATTGAGATTTTTTTTTTCACATTACTTACTTATAATTTTCTTTGACATATCAATATACAATAAAAAGTAACGGTTACTATCACGATTTGATAAGCGTTTGCACTGTTTTTAATTTTTACAATACAACCGAATAAATTTAATCTATGTATTTCTTATTTAAATTCCCTTTTTGCGTTCACATGAAACGATTTTAAATAGTGAACTAAAATCTATTATAAGTTGATCCAGAAATATGATATTTTTTTATGATTTATGTAGGTCCGGACGTGCAAATAGGCCACCTGATAAGTGGTCACCACCGCCCATAGTCAATGGCGAAGTAAGAAATATTAGCCATTCCTTACATTGCCAATGCGCCATCAACCTTGGTAACTAAGATGTTATGTTCCTTGTGCCTGCAGTTGCACTGACTCACTCACCCTTCAAACCGGAACACAACAATACTGGGTACTGCTGCTTAGCGGTAGAACACTTTAAGAGTGGGTGGTACCTACCCAGACGGGCTAGCACAAAGCTCTACCACCAAGAAGTAATTAGTAAACTCATATAGATGGGTTACCAATTAACGGTTGGATGGTCATAAGTGATCATTGACCAAAATCGTTCATAGATCTTAAGAATTGTTATTTCTGACACAAAATCTATGCGCCGCTTAACTTTGGAACGTTAAGATGGTACATTTCCTCTAAACCGAAGCCTACCTGCTATTGATGTTTGACGGTAGAATATTTCATAACACGCCCAGATTAGTTACTAATTACGACGACTTTTAGTAACGTATCATCTGATGGAAGTGAGTTATCTATTCTATTCGCTACGTTTTACAGTTATTCTACTGCTAAAGAGCAATTATTAACGTTATGTTCCGGTTTGAAGACAAAGAGTACATAAAAAGTACAATAAAAATTAAACGAATAATTGATAAATATAATAAAAATTAAGGTCGTTATTATAATATGTTATGTAAAATTTGCTTAATTAATAGACATATACATAATTTTTTCTATATATTCACAGTCTAATGCGTAAATACAGTGAGTACCAAAGTCTGCGGGCTGGTCGTTATAATATAGCATTAATATGAAAACAGCTTTATTAGGGTTCCGTACCCAAAGCTTAAAACGGGACCCTACTACTAAGACTCCGCTGTCCGTACGTCTGTCTGTCCGTCTGTCACCGGGCTGTATCTCATGAACCGTGATAGTAAGATAGTTGAAATTTTCACAGATGATGCATTTCTATTATCGATATCACAATCAAACAAAATAAATATTTAAGGGGGGCTCCCCTTGGGGTGGTAGAAAACCCTTCGTACGCGAGTCCGACTCGCGCTTGTCCAGAGTTGTTTAAATTGATACTTTTTTATTTAAAATAAGACATCTAGTAATAAGTGGTCACCACCACCCATTGTAAGAAATGTTTTTCGCATACAGTGCCTAAGCGCTACCAAGTTTTGGAACTAAGATATTATCTAGATAGTCTCTTGTGTCTGAAACTATACTGACTTACTCACCAATAAAACCGGAATACAACAATACTAACTAATGCTGTTTAACGGTAGAATACGTAATGTGTGGATGGTACCCAGCCTACCACCAACTGGTATTAGATATATACAGCAATTTACAACAATACTGAAGTTTTTTTCTATTCTAAAAATAATTTATTACATAATGTTTTAACTTGAAATAAAAATTCGGGTCTTAAAAATAGCCAATGGACACTCGTGTTGCTTAAAAATGTAACAATGTAAAACGAACCGATAAAATTTTTAGTTTTTCGATGAATTCAAGAAATATTTTCAGCGATGTCGTAACTATGTACTTATATTTTTAACCTTCAACATTTTGCCTCGTATATTAAGAGAAAAAAACACGTTACATAAGCCTCGTGTCTTGAATAAGTCAGTTTTTATTACAAAAGATATTTTTCCGGGATATGAATTGATCGACGTGTTCTGGAATATTTTATAACCTTGACATTGGTAGGCATTAGCGCACTGGTTATACAACGAAACACAGCTGAGGAACAGTCAAGCAAAACTTTAAAAGTTATATATTATTTATATAAAATGTATTATTTTCGTTTCAGATTTCAGACTTCACGAAAATCGCCTCACATGTAAACATTTAGTTGAAATGTTACCTTCTAAATGAACTACTATTTTAACGAAATATTGAAACATCAGTATAGTAATATTTTAAATTAATTTTGAGGATCAATTGTTGGTATTCGATTATGTTAGTTCTCTATCAACATAAGAGTTAAGTTTGAACTTGCGGTTTTCAAAAAATGATGGTGTCAGGAATCAAAATCGACTTTAGGACTTTTAAATAACTAAAGGGTTCCCACCCATATTAGGGCTTTTCTTGTGATACTTAGTCACATTATCGTTCTTTTTTAATGTCCATAAATAATTAAAGTATTAGTCTAATAACACTATAAGTTGCAGGCTGTAATCAAAATTATAATTCTAAAAAGTTTACGAGTGGCTGAATGTGGATTTATTTAACTTTTAAGTAGCGAATAAATTCTATATTGTTACACAATTAATAATTAAGAAAATTATTTATCTAATATATAAATTAAAGATTTTATACACATAAAATTTCGTGTCCATGCTGGTGACCGTTGAGTTTACTTCTGCAGTCAATTTAGGTGTTGAAAAACTACTACTAACCAGCTACCAGTTCCGGCTTCGCACGTGTAGGGTCTACATACGTTTACATCATAATATACATCTCTATTGGTCAACATTGTAACGTTCACACGTAAGGTCGATTTACAAATTAGATTAAATAGATATTACATTTAAATATCAGTTCGTTGGTCACGCGTACCGTCTTCACCGCAAGCCAATTTATATATATTATTTTCCCGCGCTTTTGTGTGTCACCCAAGATGACAGATACATAAATACACTACATATATTCATATTGAAATATTAATCTAATACTAATTAATAAGTTATCATATATCTGTGTACACTACAATCATCATATTTTATACAATTAACATAAAATCTTAATGAATTACACCTAAACATTCATCATGAATCTTTCTGTCTATAAGTAAAAACCGTATAAAAATCGTGGTGGGAGGACTTTATTTTATAATATTTAGTAGTTTTGTCATAAAAGCTGAGCCAACACGTAAAATTATGACTCCTTAGGATAAGAGAAAGAGATTCCAATTCAGCTGACCTAAACATATGTACAAGCAAATAAATGTTGTAAGTTAAATAACTGCTGAAACTATTGATTTGGTTTGAACAATTATTATAACGTTACAAAGCCCGTTTATTGGGGGATGTTATACATTGTAAAACTTTATACTACAACTCTTAGGTAATATAAAAAATGTTCCCAAACTTTAAGAATTCTTCTTAGTTGTCTTTTGAGTATTAAAATCGACTAAAATCTTGTTGTTTTCCGTTTACTTAAACTATATATCGGTATTAATTAAGTTAAATAAAATAAAGGTTAGGTTAAATTAAGTTTTAATAAGATTTTTTGTTACGAAGACAATAAATGCTTTTAAATAAATATATATTATTTTATGCTTTACTGTACTTACATAATATTCTGGTATGTAGCGCAAATGTTGAATAATACATGTTTCGATAGTCACAATCTTTAATATCGAGAATTTCATGAATTTTTAAATTAAAAAAAAAATAAATTTACATATGGCCTATATTGTCATATTGTATTGTTTTGACGTTATACAACCTTTTTACATGTTATAGAATGGTGTATATCCTTAGTAATGTTGAATCGTTTGTATTTTCATGTTGCTGTCCAGTGGAAGCAATAAAAATACATTTAAATGTATCATTAAAATTTATTGGATTGAGAAAAATATATATAAACGAGCCAACTTTATTATCTTGGTGTGCGCGACAGTTACACTTAATACTCCTCAAACGTCATACTACGTTACTAGTGCGTGTGTACATAGTAGCCAACAGTTGGCTACTAAGTATAATTTTATAGGTATATAAATAATCAAAGATTATGAATAGGAAAAGAATCATAATTATTACTCATTTAAGTTGTTTACAGTATAAACTGGTTATTAATAAATATAATAATATATGTAATAGAGCACGTGTTTTTTTTTATAATAAATATAAACTATGTATAATATGTTACACGTGTGAAAATACAATTAATAGCATTGCTATTGGCTAGTTTCATCATTTTATTTAATTAATCAAATTTGTCCACAGATATATTAAATTTAAATAAATAAAATGTTTCTTTTTATAATAATATTTTTGTCTCTGAACGCATACCATTGGAAAAAGGATCGAAGACAAAAAAAAAACACTATTTATAAAAATGTTGCAAGAAAATACATTTCAAATTTCGAATATAATTTTTGCTATTGCGTAGATTAATTCTATAATATTATATATTATGCAGAGTAGGACGCACGATAAGATAAAAAAAACCGGCCAAGTGCAACTCGCGCACGAAGGGTTCCGTACCATGGATTAGGTAAACAAATTTTATATTGGGTACGGAACTCCAAAAACAACAATAACAGTTAACTAACACTAAAGTCAACGTCATTTTTCCCCACTCTTTTAATATTACCACCCAGTTAATTTCCCACTACTAGGATAAGACATTAACTGTGGGAAGATTTGGATTAATCTACCACGCTGCTTCCCATTTTGATGGATATATAAATGATTACAATTAGTTAATGGTACAGGATTTATTTATCCGGATTTTTTCAATTGCAAGAAACTAAAGTGGATGTGGCTGGTCACATTGCACGTCGGGATAAAGAGAGATGGACTAGAAAAATCACTGTATGGGCTGGCCCTCCCGGAGAAAAGAAAAGAGATCGCCCCCTGGAAAGAGGGGAAGTCGAACTTGCAAAATTCGTAAACAAAGACCGGATGAGAATAGCTCACGACAGGAAAAAGTGGAGTGAGATGGAGACCTATACTCGTCGCGAGTCCTTAGTTGAATTTACATCTAAAAAAAAAAGTTTTTTATCAATACTAAGGAATTAAAGAGGTTTAAATAAATAAGGATTTATATATGTTGTCGTTGACTTTGCTGGTTGGACATTTTTGAGACGTAAAAATTATATATTTTTTTTATCTGTTATAGTTTTAGCAGCGTTTGCAAGTAGTAGAATTATTTTTAGATATTTATCTTCATAAAATACATTTGCACAAACTAAACGATTAAAATTAACAATAATAACGTTTAATTTATAACTATTTACATCTTAAATTGAAGCAATGAATATTTTTATAAGAATTACTTAGAATAACACAATTCTTTTTTTTATTTATTTATATCTCTGTGAAATGCGGTCAAGTACGAGATAACGGTTTTATTCGAGTGAAATTACATTTATTAGGCTTTTAATTTATTATTAGATTAATTGACATTTTATTTACGTAGACTCGAGACATTCGACTTTTATTTATTACAAACCGCTGCTTTTGCGATTTCGTATTGCCCTGGATTTATTCTAATTCTTTGAACAACCGAATTTTTGTCTCGTTTCTTATAAATAAAAATGAGCTATATTAAATAAATAATATACCTTATAATGTTTGATCCTTTGTTTCAGAACATACGTAAAGCCGTTGGTCCTGCACCTGAACCCTGATTCGATTGTCCTTGGCAATTCGGTCGAAGGTAATAAATATTACATTTATAAAAAGGGGTTCATCGGTGTATGAATGAGACCGTCAATGCAGTGCCAATCTTTTAGGAATTTCTCTTGTGCCCAAGAGTCATAGTTATGCCAGTGTAATATCGGAATAAGATTGGCATAACTGGAATAAAATAAGAATATATTTAAGGGTTAAATAATTAAAGAACGGAATACATTTTAGGGAGCTTATTGTACAATATACATATGTTTTATGATAGATAGTTAGATTTAGCTAATGGCTAATTCCACGTAATTTTATCAAACTGTCAACAGAGACAATTCCAAGAGGTTTTTTGTAGCTGTATTATTTGAGTAAAGTATTTATTGACGTGAAATGAATATCATTATTTTTTATGAATTATTGACATTGATGTATGTATTTTTTGGTATAGACAATTTTGTCTATGATTAAACTCGCAAGTCTGCGCTGTGCGTAGTAGTGGAGATACACTTAATATTGCATGTTAAATATTATTTTTATTTTGCGTGCATCTTAACGCCTTATCATGCTTAATTAACATTTATTAGTCGAAAGATAATTTTAACGATTCTGATTATTTATTTTCAGAATTATTATTTTTTTACTTTATTAATTTTATTGCTTTTTAATGGAGAACAAAATTAAAAGGGTCATTTCGTATTCTATTTCCTCATGATAATATCGCAATTTATATTATTTTTTTAATATCACCCACAAGCAATTACTATGCTTAACAAGAACATGAAATTCACGCATTTCACGTCAATGGTACAAATTTAAAGCGTGTGAAACGCGGTAATTTTTATTATCATATCATACTAGAACCTTTTTAGAAACGCGTTACGTGTTCTGATAAGTTCTATGTATATTGGTTTTGTAGCTTTTTTAGGAAGGCATTTACTAGTAAGTATACATAAAAAAAAAATGAAACAGGTCACTGTAGCCATCGTACATTATTTAAGGCAAGTTATTTTTGTAATAAGATAACCAAGATATATATATATATATATATATATATATATATATATTTCAAACGTGAACTTTTGGACGTTTGGTCACGTATTATTTTTTTGTTAAAATTTAAGGATTATTAATGACAGTACATTGTTTATATAACATTACGTCTTCCTTAGTTTTTTTTTAGTCTTTGTGGTATTATGGATTCTTTAGCCGATGTGGATGGCATTCAGTCAGCCTGACTATAATCGGGGAATCCCTGCTATGGATCCCCGCCATTTTTAGTTTGTAGTCCAGAATTTAATTGGATGCTCTTAATTGTGTCCCCAGCGTGTCTTCGCTTTCGATATAATTTTATCAAATCAAATCACGTAGAATCATACAAAATCAAATCAAATGTATTTTATTCAAGGAAATTTTACAACAAAGCATTCTTGAATAGTTAATATTCCACCTCACCAAATAAAATTTGAAATAAAAAGCGGATGCAAAATTCAGAGTACAAATTAAAAAATGAATACTTTGTCACTATGTTACAGGGTGTGACATAGAACTATGTCAAATAAAATAAGTAATTATGTATATGTATAAAAACTATCGGCTATCCGCAATAATTTCTTACGACAATGTCTCAGTCATACATACGATGTTTACTGGGTCGCAGTTGAATAGACAAAGATGTTTTGATAAATAAATGCAAATATATTAATTGTTTTTGAATTCCATTGATTCTTTTCTTGTATCGTAACTGATTGTACGCTTTTAACTCGACACACAACATCAATGTAGCTAATGTAAATATTTATCGGATGATAAATAATGTATTTCTTTGTATAGACACGTCACAGCTTATTTCATTTACTATTAACAACCTAATCTAAGTTTAAACTTAGCTTTATATATAACATCGTTTATTTTAGATCGGCAGTATGCAATCTGTCATCCCCGTCTCAAGCACAACAAGGGCTCGGGTGTAAACATCCTTGGCAATATTCTCTCCTCTCCAAAAAATATTTTTAAGAAACTTTCTGGGGCGCCTCTCCAATGGTCCAAGATTTGACCATCATCTGCAACGTGAAAAAACGCGGCGTCGCGCGTTTGGGAGCGTCTCGTTGGTCAAGTCTTGGACCATCAGAGAGGAGGTGATTAATTATTACAGAAAAGTCAAAGACTTGACCCCATTTGTGAGAAGCCCCTAATCTTGCACCCGGGTTTTTTGCACCTCCTGTAACCTGGATTGGGACCGACCTGGACGATCTGTGAAAAACGATATGGCTGACTTTTACCTGGCCGCCTTTCTCACGCTAGACATTAATTATCACGCACATGAAGTCAGTGGTAGTCTGGGTTTGATCAGTCTTCGGTTAAAATTCCAGTGTTCAAATCACTGAGACATCTAGGCACTATTAACCATACGAAATGTATATCGTATGGAAATTCAGAAGCGAGGTTGATTAACATACTTCATTTTAATACTAAATATTGCTGTTTGACGGTTGAATATCTAATGTGCTATGTGGTATGTGGTACCGCAGTTTGCACAAAGCCGTACCATGAAATAATATGTAAATGTATGCTTGGTATTTCATCATCATCATCATCATCATCCTGCCCTTGTCCCAATTTTACTTGGAGTCGGCGCAGCATGTCTTCTTCTTCCATATTTCTTTGTCGGACGTCATTTCACATGGAATGTTTTTTCTAACCATATCGTCTTTCACACAATCCATCTATCGTTTCTTTGGTCGTCCCCTACCTCTATATCCAAAATGGTTAAAGTTTACGAAATATATTATTGTACTAGCATCTACTAGTCGTATCGGATATATATTCTCTGACAGATAATTTCTACAAAATTACAAAAAAAAACCCCTTAAACAATTAGATACGCACGGAGTTTTCTTGGAGCATTCTTTTATAAAGACAAGAACTAATTTCATAGAAATAGTAAATTTTTGACAAATACGTAGTATTATGTAATTAGTGGGCGCGTCTCGTTATATATGGATAATTAATCACCATATCATACGTTGTTTCTTACATTTCGCGATAAATTAAGTGATTATTTCAATGACGATCGCTGCTTGTCCGAATTATTTTTAGACAATCAAAATAAGTTATGTCATTTGAACGCTTGCGGTAGATAATAATTATTTTTATTAATAAATATGCAGTTGACTTATGTTGTTGTTTGTGTATAATTGTCATTTTCATCTTTATGTATGGTCAGTCAGCATCATATCATCCTTTTTAGGTACGTAGCCTCAACGACAACTAAAATTACCAATGAACGGCGCCCTTTAACTCTGAAGTCTATTTGTTTCAAGGATTTAGAGTGAGATGGCAATATTTTCATCGCTTTTCGTCATTTTCCGCTGGGACTTACTCAAAGTAACATCCTGTAAAGAACCCACAGCTGGACCAAGGCCTTCTCTCCCTTTTAAGGAGAAGGTTTGGAGATTAATTCACAACGCTGCTTCAATGTGCGTTGGTGGATACACATATGGCATAATTTAATTCAATTAGAAATGCAGGTTTCCTCACGTAGTTTGCCTTCTCCGCCAAGCACGATATGAATTAAAAACACAAAATTCAATGGTGCTTGCCTGGGTTTGAATCTGCAATCATCGGTTAAGATGAACACGTTCTAACCTTCCTTCCTTAACGCTATATTCCTGACGCAAGACGGGATGTGTTAATGCATTTGATTTTCAAGCACCCGTTCTCGTTTGCAATGAACTTGCTCCATTACTAAATTCCTACCATCAGGATAAATATCAGAAGAATATAATAATATAATAAAATAAAATAATATAATAATATGCGTGCTGTTAGTTATGCCATTATTATGTTGGAAATACTTTGTTCTATTCAAATCAGTTTTTTTTTTATCAATCTGTATAACCTTTATCTGTAATAAAAACAAATGTTTCGACTAGTTCTTAATTATTTTATTTAAATTATTTGTTGCGATTCACAATAATTTCGTATTGTTATCAATATAACGATATAATTATATTATTTTAATAAAATTTTATTAAGAATTGTTTGTTTCAGATAATACTTCTAGAAATGTCTTATATTAATGACATTTATATTAATGCATTACACGTTTATCGATTTTGAATTGATAAACTGGAAATAGACGGATTTCGAGAAGTGCTCTTATGATTAAATTATTATTATAATTTATAAATCAAGTTAGAATCGGATTTGACAAGAAAATTAATCAGTGACTGATGTATCGCCACTTAATAAAAGATACTTATATATTTTTTTAATTACCGTACTCATAAGGGCACTCGTATGCCGTGACGGGAAACGACACGATCCTCATTTATGAGCTCTTTGCCGACGCAGTCTATTCCTTGTGTATTAATAGCGTAAATACTATACAATTCGATGTCATGTATATTATTATAATAGTCGCTAAATTTATAAGGTTATAAATGCCTTGCTATCGGGTAAGTTGTCCTCACGATGTTTAACTTCACCGCCAAATACTAAACTGATTGAACCAAGTGATTTTGAACCCTCAATTTTCATAGATTGTGTTCTAGCAAATACGCCATCTTTGTTTCGAATTCGAAATATAAGTGATTTACCTAAAAAGGGGAACATAAATTCTTAATTTAAATTATTTTTTTTCACATAAAATGTTATTTAATTCAAAAGATTATTCTCGAAACATAATAAAGAAGTATCTTCTTTAATTTGTCGTACGTAATAAAAATAATAAGATTAAGGAAATATATTTTTCGTATCAAAACATTTCTGTGATGCAATAGTGTATTCAATTAGATTGCGACGGAAATACCAGCATTTGTTTCTATGAACTTATCTGATAAGCAATATTGCACTTTATTTATAAGAATGTAGGTTTTAATATACATCGTTACGCTGTATTAAAATAAATGATACGGTAATTATTTATTTTCATTTAGGCATATAGAAAATATTGTCTTATATATCATTGATTTATTTAAAATTATCTGATATATTATATAGTGATTATTCACATATTTCTAGTTTTTATTGAGTTCATATACTTCGACACCATTTTTATGCGAATTCGATGTTTGTTGAAGTATTCGAATGAAATAGGTATTTGTTAATTATTTTGTTTTCGATGAATGAAGTCGTAAGAGTGCTTTGTTAATTATTCGAATGTATATTATTCTATCTATTATTATCGGTTATCATTAAGGGTATTACCATTGCGATAAATATTGATAATTATTAATGATTAAATCAGTTAAATTTATTATTTTCGTCTGGGTAAATTAATTATTAAATAATGTTTTGCTGTTATACTTATTTTTATTAATCTTTCCTTATGATGACATAAATAATTTAAAAAAATCATTTAAATCTGTCAAATCGTGTTAAAAAATATAGTTTAACAGATACTTAAATAAAAGTCATTGATGAATTGAAAATGTTTAATATGTTTTGCTATATAAATTCTGCGCAGAAACACTAGACTTGAATAATTACCTTTGTATTTTAACCGTGTTACACAATAGTATGGTTTATATATTATTTTATGTTTATCTGAACTTCGTACGCGTGATCTTGACGTGGTATTACATCTCAGACATCATGTTTTATGCAATATGTCAAAACGTAAAATCGAATGATAAATAATCTGTTCGACCAGACAACAAAAGATTTTTGTATCTATGGTGATATTATATTTAAATTTAGTCACTTGTTTATGTATTCAGTTTATTTATTGTGTGAGAATTTTAATTATTCATGCTAATATTACAAGGAAGTAAGTATTGTTTGTTTATTAAAGATGGCACAGAGCACTCTACGCTGTTGACATTGAAAATATTGCAATAAAAAGTGTCTAAGTGGTTTCGGAAATATTTAAAAGATCGTAGAGTGAAATTCATAAAAGTGTTACATTTGAAACGACGTATTTTATTAATATATTATTATTAATAAATAAATAAGACTGGGTTTAGCAGAAATGTACGGGCAAATGTGTTCGAGTTGTTTACCTTTTTTTAATATAAAAATGACAATATATAAATTAGTGATACTAAATATGAATTATTTTAAAAACTAAGTTAGGGAGTAACTTATGATACGACAAGAGAGTAAATTTGGAAGTAAAAATGCCGAAACCAAATACCTAGATAGGCTATAATAATGTATAATAAGGTTAAATATGTGATGACGAATAATTAATGATATTATGGTTCCAAGACGTATAAATGCTAACCTTCGTCATTTTCAAGAACACCAAATAAAAAGTTAACGTCGAGTTTTGGCGCCAAGTCGGTATGAGTCATGCGTTCGCGAGAAACGGAAGCGACATCTCGCGTGATTCAAACTTTGTTTACGTTGAAAAATGTCTATGCATTACTTTTATTATCTATATCGATCTAAGCGGTGAGTCATTGGAATTTTCACCTCCAAAGAATCCATATGAAAACCTTTATTTTATATGTAATTAAGATATTATTGCTCTGTTGTTTTAAGATGGAAATCATATAGGTATCACACAACAGACAATATATCTGTAGTGTTATATATGTAGTCTCATAGTGCGATGTTAGACAATGATTTTCAATTGGAGGATTTCATTATGATTTGAAAATATCAGCGCGTTCTTGCATGCGACGCACTTGGGGATGAAACAAGCCCCAATGATCAAGTTCCAAGTTCCTATGGCATCGTGGTTCGACACTTATATTCGCGACCAGGAGAAAATATATTCTATAATTTCGCTATAAGTTTTATTGAAATGATTAAATTGGAAAATGGTGTTTAAATGTTATTTATTTAATAGTTTTTTAATTAACCTTATTGGGTATACATTTGTTTAGTTTATTTCAAATTTATTGAAATTCGTCATATGTGAGTATTAAATTTCACAAATGTCTACTAATTTTAAAATATAATTTATATTTACAAAAAAACAAGTAAATTATTTAGTAATTTATTGAAAATTTAATAAGGATTTTTTCGTCATACATATCCTATATATAATACGAATATAGTATAGTCCAATCCAATTTGGAACAACATTCAATAACTTGTAACATTGATTAATAATACATTTTGCAGTAAATACGCTACATATGCTACGCTCTGGTAAACTATATGGGCATATTGAAACAGCGTGAGAAACCACAGGACACGTCTAGTTTAAATAATTATGATTATATAATAAATTGATAAAATAACAACGTCTAGACGAGCTGGTATATATAGAGGGTAATAAACGGATATTATTCTCGTGCCCTTCGAAGCCAGTGGTCATGAAAGTTGACGCCTGATAGAGTTTTTATCGCTGTGATAAGGGACGACAATTTCGTAATGTTATTGTGAAATTTCTCTTTGTTAGTCGAACAGGATGGAGGAAATTCTGATAATTAACTGATAAGAACTCATAATATAATTAAATACAAAACTGTGTTTATATAATTATTACTTGGTTGGAACAATTTGATCTTGGAGTGAATGTGTGAAATCTTTTTTAAAGACGTAACACCTACGTGATGTGAGGTCTGGTTTGTTTGTGGTACAACTAGTAACTCGGTGGCAGGGCTTTGTTTTTGTCGAGCCCGTCAGGGTAGGTATCGCCCAATGATCATATATTCTACCGCCAAATAGCAATTCTTAGTATTGTTTGAAGGGCGAATCAGCCGGTATAACTACAGGACAAGGACCTCACATCTTAGTTTCCAAGGTGTATATTGGTGATTTGAGCAATGATTAATATTTCTTAAAGTACTAACGTCTAAGGGCAGTGGTGACCATCGCATAAAAAATAGCATTGTTACCATTCCACTCGGTCATGACTCATACAATAGCTCTTTTTAAGTCTTTAATCTTAAATAATTCTAATTATGCCTAGTTTTATTATTGTCAGAATTTTTTAATCTGTATATATCAAATAGAGATGACTCAGCTATTTTTCGTACTGCATGAAGAAGTATTAAATATTCCGTATATTGGATGCCATTTGATATAAGATATTAATTTCATTACACTGAGTCACTCACTTTTACAAACTAGAATATATGAAATAATTAATACTACATCACGTTTGAGGTTTTGTTATGTAATGAAAGCAGATTTTCATTTTTATAAATAAATAAATCATTATTCGTTTCGTCAAGCTTACGGATTTATGATGTTTTCCTTTAAACCAAAACGTGAAATTAATTGATTGTAAATATCAATTTAATTATTATAATAAATCAAAAAACCTTAACCTAATTTGAACAGTATCTAATCATTGAACACAGTGTATGGATTATAATATTTATAGCACGAATTTATGTATTTAAATTATTTATTGTTATTTTGTTTTTTTATTTAATTTGACGGAATAATAGGCCACCTGATGGGAAGTGGTCGCCAACACCTATAGACATTAACAATTCGTTATATCAATGTGTTACAAATCTTAGGAGCTAAGATGCTAGGTGTCCCGTGACTGTAGTAACATTGGCACATTGGAACTTCATAGTACTAAGTGCTGTTGTTTGGCGGTAGAAAATCTGTTGAGCGGGTGGTGTCTACCTAGCCCTACCACCAAATATTTACTTAAAGTATCCTACTGCTCAAAACGAAAACCTTGCCACTAGTATTTTTATTAATAATAAAAAGTACATGATATACGTTTGAAATAATTCCAATTCGAAATACTACTATTAAAAGGCTAGATTTGTTATGATTACATAATATTATACAATAAAATGTCATGATTCATGTATAGTGTATAAGAGGAAGTAATTATGTATCCCTCCTATTATACAAAAAGCCTTTGCTAATAGCGTCTACTTGTAATGAATGGGCTATAATTTTTCATACGTAAACAGAATGATTCGAGAAAATGCATTCAATATTCTTATCAATTGTGCAATAAAATTATTGATAATATCATATGTAGGTATATGCTATTGAAGTCTTTTGTGAATATTATGTATTTCATTGTTCATTTCAATTAAAAAAATTGCATAATTTTATATATATGAATCTTTATCAATTTTTATACTTTGTGACTTTGTTCAAGAATCTGTTGTTTTTTTTTATCATTTGAACTATGGAAAAATAATATCTTAACGGTTCATTGAACTCCTCATACTTATTACGGCTTATTGCCGAATGATACAATGACTTTGCACTTTTGGTAAAACAATTTAATGTGGATTACGCCAATAGGAAAGTTTTAAAAAAACATTTCAAATAGGGTTTTGTCTTCTATTCTCTTCAACAACTTCTTTGAAACGTTTTATTAAACAGTTTATTATCGTGCAGAATAAAACAATATAAAAAAAATTAAGAAGTTTTTTTTTTATGTCATAGGTGGCAAACGAGCAGGAGGCTCACCTGATGGAAAATGACTACTACCGACCATGGACATCTGCAACACCGGGGGGCTTGCAGGTGCGTTGCCGGCCAAGTGTAAGAAGTTTAAGAAGCATGCTTATTCCTCATAGAGATCCCATCCAATACAGTCATAGTCCAGTCAAATTAGTCCTTAAAATAAAAGTAAGGTTACAAAAATTGTCATAGATATAAAAATTAGTATGAATATTCAGAATACTATTATAAATGAATTGTGAAAAGTTTGCCTGTTTTGAAGATTACGCTTAACATATAATCCGTTAGTCGGCCTTTACGTTGGTAATAAGGCTTTGTGCAAACCCATTTAAGTAGGTATCACCGATTCATCACATATTATACCATCACCATTATTGAGTATTGTTGCGTTCCAATTTGAAGGGTGAGTTAGTCAGTGTACAGGCAAAAGAGACATGATATCTTAGTGTACAAGCTTGATGGCACATTGAAGATGTCTTGGATGACTGTTTCTTACAGTACCAATGTCTAAGACTTTCTTTAGCTATTTACCATAAAGCGGCCCATTTGTCAGTCCAGTAACCTATTTAACCTGTACTCTTACTTACGTTGGAGAGGCAATTCTCTAAACTAACATTTTTATTAATTGAATGATTTTCTTTTAATTTGTACATACATACATACGTACATACATACATACACGTGACATATTGCACAATGATTTCCAATTAATGACACATGATCTTCAAATTATAGGTTTCAGTAAATTTCCAACGTTCGTTTCAGAAAAAAATGGCTTATCATGTTCGTTGTTTATTAGTTTCCTCTCGCAGATTCACCCCCGCTTGAGAGGAAGGGGGGCCTGTAAGGTCACGTTTTGAATAAGCCTTTACTTAGTCTTGTCAATAATATTAGTTTTTCTATTGATTGAAATGAGCTAATGGGCTGATAAGCTCTGGTTTAGGTGGTAAACTTTTCTATGGATAGAGATGGATGTCCTGCAATTTAAGCTTCCAGAGGTGAAAAGCCCCAGTGTCTAGAACACGTGAATCTTAACAAAATATAGCGGTTTCAAGTACGTTTTTCATGTGCTTAATTTTTGTTCATAATTAATCTCGTTAAAAGAAAATATCGTGGCAAAATAATTCTGATGTTTCGGATGAAAATCTGCTCACTCCTCAATCCGAATTGGAGCAGTTTGATTGAATAAGCTCCAAAGAACCCGTAACAAAATCATTGCTCTACCATCAGTGTAGTGGAACCCTTACAGGAACATATTATTTAGTCATCATCGTGACTTTTCAATAGTGATGTTTCATCATTCTTCTAGAACACAGAGCAATCATTTATGTGTAATGAAACTAGTTTGAAGCAGAAAAAAAAGGTGTTTTTAAATTTCTGTCATCGGGATTACCACTAATTATTTTGTTCCCCGAAGAGAACGAATATATGTAGCTTGGTTATTATTTGTTATTTTTTAATATTAGCGACGCGCCCCGGCTTCGCACGCTCGTTATTTATTAATAATGAAAATTAAATTATATAAATACAATTTATACTCTGTAGAACTCAGAAACAATGTAGCTTTCTGCCAGTAATTTTTTTTTAATTGGATCATTTGTTAATCTAATTACGAGTACCCTCTACATATATACAAACAAATATGACCTCTTTATAATATTAGTAAAGATTAAATAGTGATACTGTTAGGTAATAAAGCAAGGACATCATGTCTATGGATGTAAATATAACAAGAAAAAAAAGCATTTGTTTATTTTATACAAGATATGAATTTAAGTAAAAGTAATCGATATGTTAGTGTATTTTATATATTGAACAATGAGTGTACTGATATTAAAACAGCATATATATAAACGATCAATGTATTATACTCGTATATCATTTCTAAAGCCGTTATGGTGATTCATTTTTAAATTAATTAATTAATAATGAGTGTTTGCATAGAATAATACATTTTTTAATGTTAACTACTCTGTTTATGTCTCTTCTGGTACTAACATGAGCGCGTTAATAATTGTGAATTTGTATCGGTTACATCAATAAATAAATAATTATTATTCTATAAGTAGAACTGAATAGATTATTACGATAACATATTATGTGATAGCGAAATGAACACAGATTACAAATTTCAAGGAAGGATTTACATATAACCTTCAACAAAAAAAACATCAAATTATTAATACTATTAAATGTCTAAACTATATTACGATTTATAATATCAATGTTGCATCATTATACAACCTAAATTGATTCGATCTAAAATAAATAATACTCTACTACCGTCTCTAAATGACAACAGTAGAGCACGCTGCATGGTGTGTAAAACTGACGACAATTCTTGCTATCAACACATTAAATATTATTTTAACTATAAGACAACAAAGTGCTTAAATATATAAAGATCAAAACATTTTAGTGACTGGATAAGCCAGGACTGCGTGGAATGTTGGCAAAATTTTCCGGACGAAACGTACTTCCGAATACCAGTCGAAAAATGAATCATTCACGTATACAAATTATATGAGGTTCATATTGATCATTATCTTTTTAAGCGTATTGGAACATGGTATTTTTAAATGATAATGAACTAAAAACGAGACTTGCCATTGGATTGAAGTTCGCTGTATATATAAAATAACAGTTAACAATCGGAAACAATGAAAAATATTAACAATGTTTGAAAATAATTAAATGAAAAAAATTATATCATTGTTATAAAAAAAAAACACGTGAATTAAAACAATAAGAAACAATATGTTTAAATCCTTATTTAAATCAAACCTTAATCAAACCTTTTTGAGCCGTATTTAATGGAAAGAGACGAAGAGAAGGTTCAGTATAGGTCTCGTAGAGCATAATGCTTTATCCTTACGTGTGATTTCTACCAGATAACTCTACTGGCTTACAGTAAGAACTTCGTTCCAAAACTTCGTTCCAAAAATTCGTTCCAAAAATAAACTTCTACACTGTCTAGAACAGCGTGCATACAAGTTGTAGGTATTTAAATATGTATTTATGTTATCGGTTTCACAGGAACGTTTCTGTGAAAAAAACAAACCTTGATTGTAAACGCTTAGTCAGTCTGTTTGTTACATTATTGCGTTGTTTTGTTTTTATCATACATAAAATCGGCGCAAATATTATTCTTTCGATATTTATGGCGTGACATAAAATTAATCTTGAAATAATTGAGCTTAGGTAATCTATTTCTATTATAAAAACCAAAGTATAATCAGAGAAAATATATTTAAAAAAAAATAGGCTTTATGAATATTTGACGTTGTAGTTGTTGGTTTCCAGGTAGTACCAGTATCCCTAGTCTCATAATATCTGTTAAATATCCAATTATAATATTATTGGTAATTTTTTAAAAGCTGAGATGGCCCTGTTAGCCCGAGCGAAAACCACTGAATTATTACATGCGTAATATAAGCTTATAACTTGGTGGTAGGACGTTGCGCAAGCCCGTCTGGGTAGGTACCACCCACTCATCAGATATTCTACCGCTAAACAACAGTAGTAAGTATTGTTGTGTTCCGGTTAGAAGGTTGAGTGAGCCAGTGTAACTACAGGCACAAGGAACATAAAATCTTAGTTCTCAAGGTTGGTGGCGCATAGGCGATGTAAGGAATGGTTAATATTTCTTACAGCCATTGTGTTGGTGGTGACCGCTTACTATCAGGTGGCCCGTTTGCTCGTCCGTGAACGAAAACCATTAAAAAAAAAATTGGAGTGGAGTTACGTGTTGGAATAAGCTTCACGTCACTTCCTCAAAAGGAAAGAAACCTTAAACCAATAGTCGCTTATTTTATGTTTGATCAAAATATCAAACTAAACATCTGAAAATTATCAGTTATTCAAACAAAGTCCTCTAATAAAGTCCTTCAATAATCACATTATGTATATTCGTTGTTTGTAAACTTCGTCAACAAACATCAGCACCAATGAAATTACAACCTTATTACAAATCAATAAGGACGTGTGTAGGATGAACGTAGAACTGCGCAATTCATACCAGTGCGACCAAATCACTCTAAAAATATAACAACCACGTGTGTGGTTCGTATTATCTTTAATATTTTCATGATAAACATATTCTAGATCTGCTTAGCGGATATGATAAATAGTTTAACGTGTTGTCATTTAAATGTTTCTTCCGAGTGTTTTCTCAGTATATTCTCAAGGACTGTATTTGATGGTGGATGTCATCCTCCAGACCGATTTCGATCAAATCGGCTTATCAATGTGTCTGTTAGCTTACTACGCAGGAGATATTATTGTGCAACGATGATCTTTGAAAACATGTGTGCTTCCAAATTATTTCACTCGTACAATTAGAGGGAATTCGTGCTACGTGATTTGTAACATGTAAATATTAAAACGGCTTAGGAGAGTTTCTTCAAAGAAAATTACAATATTTTTAAATTGGCTTACAGTTTTGAGATCACTGCAGGTTATGAGATTTGCAGTCTTAAAATCAAGCCACTATACCAAATACATATTGTTGCAAATTATTTTATTTGCTGTAGTAAAGGTCTTGTACTGGCACGTCAGGGTAACTACCAAAGGCTAACCAATAATTTTGAAGTCATTTAATTGTAACTAAAATGAAATGAGATGCGAATTTGTAAAAACCTTCCAATATAAACGAATCCATATAGATACTGATTACGACAAATTTCTGTTTTTTCGATTTTGGAACCATAAAAAATATAAAATTTCAAGAATGTTACAATTATATGAAGTAAAAAAACAACATTTTCTAGTAAAGTTTACGTCAGATACTGCACTAATTTAATTTAACATATCTACTCTATTGTACAACCACACACATTTAATATAGAAAATTGCACAACGGGGGGACTTATGGCTACTAGCCATCTCTTCCAGAAAACTACACTATTAGGCAAGTGAAATAGAAAAAACGCCACGTGGTCAAAGCTGCATGAAACAGTTAGAATTTAATAGTGATGAAATTGGCAGGTCGTCGTAACAATTGGATGTCTGCCAAATGAACCGACTCAATTAATTAAAACATCAACACATATTTGTTGATAAAATTATATTATGCACATTGACAATACGATATAACCTTGAAACCAGCAAGGTGAATGGTGAGAAATCCGTGGGAATACCCCTGAATGTTACAATTTTGTTTGTAAATTATTGTGAAGAAAAAAAAATGACAGGTATAGGTAGGTCCATCCACCGATGGACAAATGTCATCTGATGGAAAGACGGTAGTTCGTCGTTGTCCATAGACTTTTAAGCACTCCGTACATCTCCACCGCGCCAAACCACGGGAAGTCTTTATGGCCCTTGTACCTGAAGTAACATTGGCTCACAATACAAAAACAATTGCTGTTTCAAATGTTATTTTTAAATTTCGAACCATAAATTCAGTGAGGAGAAGTTTAGATATGAGTTCCTTATATTCCAGATAATCACAAAAAGGTTTCGCAAATTTGAATTAAATTTTACTGCAATTTATTTTAAATTGATAAAGTAAATTACAGTTAAATTCAATTGTGATAAAAAACACACCTGGGTGTTCGAGGACCTGACCAAATCTTGGGTTATATCCATCAGGCATTTAGCATCCCTCAGTGCAAGCAACGCTAGTGGTTTTTATAGTTGCATACGTGTATAAGTTATTAAACAGATTTGCATCTATGCATTTAAATCATTCTATATAATATGCAATTTATTTATTTTTAACATTTTGATGTAAAAGGTTGAGAACTTCCTATTAAATTATAGAAATCCTTTAGCAGGAGGCCTCGCTCTTCCATAACTGACATTGGCTCTATAAATGAGAAATTAATATAAACATACATGTAAGCAATTTTTTAAAAGAAAACAAAAATAATATTTAAAAAAAGAAATATTCATATTATGTCGTATGTCTGCATCGTATAAAGTAATTATTTTCGGTACATAATATGTTACATGAAGTCATCTTACAATTGTCTTTCGATGTGATTCGCGATAAATATTTGACTGACCAGGTGTTTGGATAGCATTATGTATATAAATACCAAGGTCGTAACATTCTATACGCAACCTTCAGTCGATGTTCATACATAAATATAAATGTATATTGTCCTCATATATTTTTACCAAATTATGCAGTTCTTTTAAAACGTTTTCCTTAAACATATGCCGCTATGAATATTAAATACATTAAAAACGCTTCATCATTTCGTTGATATTTTCTAAGAAGAGTTTATTCCACCATGTGGCAGAATTTCATCTAACACATACGAAATACGTCTTTCGTTCAATCGGAAGAATATTCGCTACACTATTTTAAATCAACTAAAATAACTTTGTAAGAATGAACTAGAAAACGAAAGATGTTTTATTCCAATTGTATTGTTATGTTAAGTTCAGTAAAATAGCAATTGAAGAAATATAAATCCAACTCATACGAACATGCGACATTGACTCTTGGATACTTTGATTGTCATATTATCCACATTCAATTTTGCGTGTCAACATTTTCTACTTTAACACTTTACCTGCATTCTTACTTTATAAGACCAAGTTCTTGTCATCCGAAAAAAAATCTAACATAATATATTCGGACATTTTTGTATATAATTGTGGCAATTTTTAAATAAATTTCGTAACAGTGTTACTGTATAAAACAAATTATATATTAAATTTACGTTATAATTTTACGTATCCTTAACAGTTGGAAACTACTAGTAGATTATGTCGCTTTAGTATTTTTGAATGCTATGTTTTAATGGATTAGTGTGTAAGGGCATTATTTATTGTTTTCGTATATGGCAATTATATAAAAGTGTCCAGATATGCGAGAAAAAAAAATCATAACCCAAAAAGGGACAAATGGCTATAACTTTTATTACGTTTTATTTTATTTAAAATTTTATAAAACATCGTAAAATCAGAGAGCCAATTAAAATCGAATATAAAAAATATGTATTTACCAGAAATGATTCAGTTAAAGTTCCCTTTAAAGACCATTAATAATAAACTAATTATATGTGTGATTTTAATATTCCAACCGGAACTATAATATCATAATAGTTACGTTACTATTCTCACGCAATATAAATGGTCATCAACTACAGATAATACACGTCATAGAATCGATTCTGACGTTGTATCGAGTTCGAAGAAAATACAATACCTGCAATTAATGTTTTAGATTTAGACGAAACGTATTGAATATTCAGAATTTTTATCACAAGGGGGTAATTATTATTACTGTTATTTCCCTATTACGTATTCAATATTTATGTTTCAATAGTGATGTTCTCAAAAGTTGGACGTGGATAATTTAATTAGTATTATGATTATCAAATTAGGTGTATTTTGTAAAGTTTTCAGTAAGTTACTGAGTTTTAGCTGTGTGTGTGTGTGTGTCTAAAATTTATCCGATTAGGAGCTAGTAAGGGCTTTGGGCAAGCCAGTCTGGGTAGGTACTATCCCAGTCATCATTATATTCGTTCTCCAAACAGGAATACTTAGTATTGTTGTGTTCCGGGTTGAAGGGTTAGTGAGCCAGTGTAACATACGCAAGGGACATAATATTTTTTACAATGCCAATTTCTATGTTGATGGACTGGATAGACCACTTATCATCAGGTGGACCACTGGTAGCCTACCTAGCTAATACAATAGAAAACCAGGTACTTATTTAGTAAATCGAAATTAAAATATTTTAAATATTCCGAATTAGGTATTTGTCTCAAATTAATTACAATATCATAAATAATAACGAATGTATATAAAGTCAATTACGACACAATGTCACGTGTTAACTAAATTACACATATACGAGGAAAATGAAACGATACATAGAGAACACGTAGTTTAATACATAAATATAGTTATAATAAATGAGACCCGGAATTCCTGCCAGGTGAAACAAACCCCTCGCGGGGCGTGATCGTGCGCGTGCGCACGTGAGCATTGCGCAACAAGCAAGGTCACCTTACGTAATATCTATCTAACAGCGCTGTGTCATCCGTTGCTTTAAATACTATTGTTTTCGCTTGACTACGGTTGTTTATGATTTATTTGCCTATTAATCATTTATATAATCAATTAAGTAAATTAGCTAAACGTTTAAGCTATGTTACTAAATCGATAAAGAGTTTAATCATTTCGGTTATTTTTTTGGCTTGATAAACGCATTACAAGTAACGTTGTTAAGGGGAGCCTCCAGCAGTGTACATTGTAGGTATTAAATGGTCCAGTGCGTATCGTCCTTGTACCTAGAAGCTATTTTTCGTCAGATATCAATTGAACTGCCTCGCTTAGAGGAGTCTTTTAAAAGTTGTTTTAACAGTGTTAGAAATTTTGTTGTTTTCAATGTTAATATGGTTTTGACTGATAATCAAACGTGATTTAATTTTTAAAGGACCGTCATTGTGATTAAATTCACAATGAATCGTTTTATTATGAATTTAGAAATATCAATCGTATATATAATTAATAATAATAATAAAATGCAAAAGTAACTCTGTCCATCTTTAACACCAAATTACTGAACCGATTTTGTTGAAATTTGGTTTGAAGCAAGTTTGAACTTCAAGGAAAACATTTGACGACCAACCCCTAAAACGTAAACAAAGTTACTTACTTTCGACTCAGGGTATTCTCTTTTCCAAACCGTTAGTAATTCCACCAACCCGCATTGGAGCAGCGTGGTGGAATATGCTCCAAACCTTCTCCTCAAAGGGAGAGGAGGACTTAGCTTAGCAGTGGGAAATTTACAGGCTGCTAATGTAGCAATCTCTACTTTTGACATTAATTGTCAAATGAGTGAAGTACAGTAGAATGCCGATTATCCGAATTAATTGGGACCGGGGTCAATTCGGATAATCGGACATAGAATAGTAATAAATAAAAACTGTTACACATAGAATAAACTTTATTAAGTTTAACAGACACACTTCTACGACCATAAAAGTTGATCATATCTGGACTCCAGCGTGTTTCAACTGATTACAACGAAACAAAACAAAAATACTTGGTTTTAGGTTTTTATATCCGAATCGGTTAATCGGTATAATCGATTCGGTTAATCGGCGTTCGGATAATCGGCGTTCTACTGTATATTGAATAAAGGAATTTTAAATATAATTTGAAGATTAAATGTTTACTATTAAGTTGGAAATTACGTGTGTAAGAGGAAAAACTGTTTGAATATTTAAATTTAATGTTATTTTATTTAATACCTATAAAATTTGACCTCTCCTCAACATTCGTACTTTTTGAACGAAATATGTTTGTGGTTGCATTGTTTTTTGCGTATTTCTCTATAATGTAGACCAATTAAGATAAGTTTTATATACACGATAAAACAGCATTATAATTACATAATGAAGCTAAAATCTTTATCTACAATGTATTTGTAAAAGCGTTTGTTTTGACTGACTATTTAGCAAAGCGAAAATTTGAACACAGGTTTATTTTATTAAGTAAACATGAGCTGGGAAAGATTTTTAAGTAAAGAAAATAGGTGGGGTATGAGTTTTACTTGTACGAAGTCAGGGCGGGCTAGTTAGTTGAAATATAAATTACTTGGACGCTACGTGACATTAGTGAAACAATCTTTTGGCACTATTATAAGCCATTCATTGAATTGAATTGAGTTATTTGGGCGCAGAAATGTATGAGAATATGTGCAACGTTTCGGCGTGTAACGTTCGCTAGAAACTTTTCTGACGCAATAAGCCTTGCTTATGAGGTGGTCTGATGCATTCGAACTTGAATTTATTTTTATATAAATTTCATATGGTTTATTTTTTGTCGTGAAAAAAACATAAAGTAATTGAATCACTTGAAGAGCTGAATTATTTACATTGTGTAGACAAAAGTAAAATGATATGAAACTAAATGAGTAAGAAGTTTAAAGCGCTTGTACAGCGATTTGTTGTACAATCGATTGATAGGTCTTTATTATTGAGGAAAACATTCATATTTATTATATCGTTAGAGCGATATACTTATATTGTTATGTATATAGGCAAGTATAATTGATATCAGACGATATGATCAAGTGATTACGTCAATCTTAACCGAAGGGTTTAAAAGCAAGTACTGAATTTTCACGTGCTTAATTTGTATTTATAATTAATCTCGCGTTCAATATTTAAGGTACACATAGTGAGGTAACCTGCACGTTTTAGATAAAAATCTGCCACATTTTTATTGCTTTGGTTATATAAAGAATAGCTCAAATCTTACAGTGTCAATGTCTAAAGGGGGTGGTGACTACTTATCATCAGATAGCCAATTAGCCAGACCGTCAACCTTTGTTCTAAATTTTAAAAAATAAAGATGATCTTAAATACCCGGTAAATGATACCCGCTGTTCATAGACATAGGAACTATTACAAGTACAAACCACTTCTTTTAGACTAATCGTGCGTTTGTAAGACGTTGGTTATATTTAATAACAGCCCGTAAATGTATCGGGAAAAAGGACTCTTATCCTGTGAAGTTCTGTAACTAGGCTGCTGTTATGCGGCTTGTGAATGTATATGAGGTAGAGCTTATGATGATTTATAGACGAAATACTAAGAAAACACTTGAAAATTAACTGAGACCCTTGGATGTCTTTAAGATAAATATTGAGTTACGAATTCATGAAAAATACTAAGAACATAGCATAGCATAGCATAGCATTCAATATATCACGTGATCAAAGATTGACGAATTAAGAACGATAGTGATTACTTGGTGTTACGGCATTGTGCAAGCTCGTCTGGGTAGGTACCACCCACTCTTCCGATATTCTACCGCCAAGCATCAGTACTCATTATTGTTGTGTACCGGTTTGAAGGGTGACTAAAGTGTAGCTACAGGCACAAGGGATACAATATCTTAGTTCCCAAGGTTGGTGGCGCATTGGCGAAGTAAGGGATGGTTAATATTTCTAACAGCTCCACTGTTTATGGGCGGTGGTGACCACTTAACAATAGTTGGCCCATTTGTCGGTCCGCCTACTTATTATAAATAAAAATATAAAGATATAAATCTCTTCGAATCGACTCAAATGGATTTAAGCACATAGGTTTCGTCTGTATTTCTTTCGGCTCTACATACTAAGCTACATAATAGGCTAAAGTTTATCGTAACCCTTATATTATTATAATGATTTAAATCAACATCATCATTTACTTGTCTTTGTTTCAAATAACCAAAAAAATCAAAATATAATTTATTCCAGTAGGCATTTTACAGAACTGTCTTAAACCTAAAGCTACCACCGACCGGTTCGGAATGTGGATTAAAAACCGGCTATTTACTCAGGAGTTACTCTTTATCAACAATTGAAATACGAAGGAATATCAGTTAAAACCAATTAGATTTATATAATATATCCTTATAACAAAACATTTTTACTAAAATATATCGATACTAATTCATATAAATTTAATTGATGTTGTCACAATCGTTATCAGAGTTAAATAATTTGTTATCACAACTTTTTAGTGGCCATATTCGAAACGGGACGTTATATCACGTTTACGAATTATTTAATTTATTCTAAAAATAAAAACGACATTCTATACGATCAGAATATTTAGCTACCCGTGACGGCTACGCGCGGGTGTGGCAACGGTTTTCATCAAACGAAGATATTATATATTGAAGAATGTTTTTCAATATATGAAAAAAAAACCAACTTGTTTTTGCGAACCTTCGCAGAATAACTTAGTATATAAATAGCTTACGAACATAGGACAAACATACAAATTTAACAATTTTTTGTATTTATTAATATTTGATTTTGTGGTAGCACTTTGTGCATACCCGTCTGGGTAGGTACCACCCACAGATCAGTAAGAAATGGTTAATATTTCCTACAGCTCCAATTTCTGGGGACGATGGTGACCACTTACCATCAGGTGGCTCATTCGCCTATCTATAACATAAAATAACATATATTACTGGGAACTTCATGTTGTCGTATCATGATGAGCTGTGATGATAAATTCAGTCCAGGATCTCGATCTGTCTCATTACTTAACTAACAAACCAACGAGGTTTTTATTTGTGTTGTACTATAAAGTAAATAATAATTTTGGGGAATGTTCTTAACGTATGGACGTTGTATATAGAATATGTGATATTATTTTCACCTTCCTATGGTGGGTTTTTTTTTTATTATTGGCTTCAAATTCATAGCAAGATTATAATAACGTAGGCATTTCAATCAATCGCTAACGTATCGCTTAGATAATCATATGTGCTCGTAAGAACTCATAATTGAAAGGCGAGTTGTGTTAGACGTTTAATGTTCTTAAAATTGGATAATTCGTTTATTGATTTTTTGAAAAATAATAAATAATTAAAAACTCAATGATACAACAAAATTACCTCCCGTGGAAATAAAAATACTTACGTAAAAAAATTGACGCTCATTTCTGCAAAAACGTGTTGACGTAAACTTATTATTATTACACTGTTCCAAAGAGTTCTATAAACAAAACTTATGAAAACTTGCCAGGTTGGTTTTAGTCTATTGATTGTCCAAATGAAAATGAAAGCGAAACAGTATAAAGTAAGAACAAATAACAAAGCCTGCTTCAGACGCCACGTGAACCCTCGGTCACATGCTGTTCACTTTTAAAACAAAAACTTTATAAAGGCGTACGACATTTTAAAAGAATTCTCTAGAATAATTTCTTTTATTTTTCCACCGACTGATCAAAAGGTTTAAATATACACATTGTATTTGTGAAAGTGATTGTTATATAAAATAAGGGATGGGAATTTCGTTCCCGGGATTCAAGGTATCGATAAAATATGAATTATATTTTAATAAGTTATTATAGTCTCTTAGCGGTAGTAAAGAGTGGTCACCGCTGTCTTTTGCCTTGTCTGTGCAGGTCGCGTATATTGTAAACTTCGTTTAAAAAAAAATAAGAAAATATATAATATATATTTAATATTGCTTAAGTTTCATCTCTGCCGAGAGTCCTGAAGGCCACATTTAAATAAAATGCTTTTGTTTATTTTTGTAATTTACAATTTACAGATACATTGCGTCTTAATAATAATATTTATTAATTTTGTAATTAGCTGATGAGTATTACCATGAACACTGTACAAATATTATTTTCAGGCAATTAACCGAATAGTGAGTATCATCCCGCTTCGCTTGACTCGAAACTCACCGCAGAACTCGATCGATAATGATAACAATAACATTTATACAATATATGTATGTAAATAAGGTATCGCCAGCGGTTTTTAATATTTCATTAGTACGATACGAAGTGAATTGTAGAATAGCATTGCTTCTTTTATAACAATAAAAGTATGTCGAATATTTACACCTTTCCTTTCGCTTGCTTTTTCAAAATCTGTTAGGGTGATTTAGTGAAAAGGGACGGATGTATGTAACAGGAAGCCGGAGAAGCGCGCGCTATTTGATTTGACCAATGAGCGCGCGTCGTGTTATAGATGGCCAATCAACTCAATTTCCGTGAGTAATAATAAGGTTTGAAAATGTTTATTATTCCAAAAGAATGTTACAACATTCACTTAAAGGGACTTACAGGTTAGCTTATAAATAATAATTTAACATATATATTAAGCGTACAGAGAAATCCAAACATACATAGTTCACTAACAGTATTTAAAACGGGATATTTACCATGTTTTTTATTTTTATTTGGTGGAGCTCGATATTTCGACATTATCTACGAATGTCTTGTTCACGAGATTAAATACTGTTAGTAATAAAAATAACAATGTTAATTTAATATCTTATACATAGATCAGTTTCCTTTATGATGGTAGCAACAATAACATATTTTTATAAAGTAACATTAATGTTCCATAAATATATAATAATCCCATATATGTAAATATTATGATCCTCTGCCCAAAGGTTGCCTGGAAGAGATCGCTGCTTAGCGATAAGGTCGCCTGTTGCACCTCATGCAACTTTTGTGTAGCAAAATTGTAATTTTTAGTTTTAAGTTTCGGTGCAATGAAGAATAAATAAATATATGTTTCTTAATACGAAAATCAGATTTTTGATGTCGTGATGATGTTCTTCTGACCGATCACAAGGGAGAATAGCAAGCACAGATACACACTCTATTCTATCCGATTGGACGGTAAATCCGACTCGACCTGAAGAGCTTAGACGCAGGACGAACAGCCTACTAACTTTAATTGGCCCAACAGCTGTATGGACAATTAAAGTTTTTGCCACTTTAAATGAGTATAAATCATGTTAATTTTATTTTTTAATTTATTAATCGTTTATATTGTTTTCATTGTTTGTACATTAAAATCTATTTATTAATGCATGAATTTATTATCTGTATCCTGTGTTTTAGTTTATTTTTATATTTGTGACAAAAGTAGATTTTACTTACATTTTTGGAAAAACAAATTATATAATTTCCTGTTTAAAAAATGCTCATTAGTTTGTTTGTTTGTTCCGTTGTTACTGAATTACTAAACTGATCATCATGTTTTTGCATATACGATTTTAGTGGTACATAAAATGTGATTACCGGTTAGTCCCCCCCCCCTCTTAAAGGCGAAGCTACGGACTAGTAGTAAAATAAAGAGTAAATCAACAATCAATTTCTCTTAGGCAACGTTATATAGGTGAGTAAAATTCACCGTTATCAAATTTGTTTAACCTAGAATTACATCATTTACCGTAGCTGATAATGTTTACTGATAAAATTCATAGTGTGTTACGAATATCGGTCGTATGTATTACGAAATACCGATATAAGCGTTACAATCTGTTTGTTCGTGTATTCCCTAAATGGGAAATGTCACAACGATAAGTCGTGATTGATGAGGATTTCCTAATGATATATTCTAACTGGATGCGCGTCCCGACTTCGTTCGGGTAATTTACATAAAGTTACCCTTTCCAGTTCTTCATTTAAGTTTAAATTTTCAAAAATCTTCTTTTTAGTAAGCATCTAAATTTGGCCGCGGATGGACGAAAATCAACCCAAAGATTCTTTTCATACAATAAATAATAAGTTAATAAATAACGCTTGAAATTTTAATATTTAGCATTGATTTAATGTAACTTTATTTATTAACTTGATATTCAAGTTATTATATTTCGTATTTTATTTAAATAGTTTCGTAGTTTTAAGTAGTAAATTAATTACTTTGTGGTAGGGTTTTGAGCAAACTCGTCTTGGTAGCTACCACCCACTCAACAAATATTCTATCCCCAAACAGCAGTACTCATTATTGTTGAGTTTCGGCTTGAAGGTTGAGTGAACCAGTGTAACTAGAGACATAAGGGACATAACATCTTAGTTAGAATGGTTAATATTTCTTACATCGTCATTGTCTCTGGGCGGTGGTGATCACTTCAAATCACATCTATATCAAAAAATAAAAATAAATATTAATCAAATGATTATATAAAATTGTATGTTTTTTTTTCTTGATCAAAAATTAGTAGCTCCTATGACTATCAATTTTCTTGTCGATTCTTCTGTGATATATTAATTCCGATCCGGTTATGTCATTGCATTTAAATTCTTAAACTGACGTCTATAAAGCCCTTGTCTAACATGAACTGTTCTTTGTATTGTATTATTAATTTTGTAAGTATTACAAAGTAAGTACGAAGCCATTTATATATCTGCGTTATTTATACAGTCATAATAATTATTTTATTTATATTTGAACAGTTTTCCAAAATCTTAGACATTCGAAATTTCGAATGAATTTTTAAAATTTAACTTTTTTTTTTGTTTTAATAACTATGATTAACTATTTTAATTACATTAAAACACACATATGTAATACACAGGAACATATAAATAACAAAATTCTCTATTTAAGATATAATACGTTATACCTACGTAATCGAAGTCCACGGGTGCAAAGTCGACGCGACGGGAATCATACATTAATCATACATTTATAATTAAATCATAATCATATCAGCTGTTGATTCATACCACTATTAATTAATTAATTAACAGCTGTCTCATTTATTTACTAGTTAGCTTGAATGGCTATGAATCAGGCGGTCCCACTTTGAAATCCCTGGTCCCCATTGAAATATATAGGAATATGTCAAGAAATTCTCAATGCGAGCTTGACAAGTCGGCAATGTTATACTCATGTGCCTTATAAGCTTATTAATATACAAGATTATCATATTATTTAAAAAAAAATTATAAGACTGTTTTTTTTTGTTATGTCCGGACAGATATATAACTCCACTCCACCTGATGGTAAGTGGAAGTGGAGTCCAAACGCGAAGACGACTAGTACAGACATGAGTGAGCTGCACCAGTCACCCTCGCCATGCCAGCCCGCAAGATGCCTCTTCACGCCTCGTAGTACAAAGTCCACGTGTCGCACAAACACATCTGCACTGTAGTTATGTAAAATATTTGCAATGAATAGCGTTAAATATTTTTATTGGAACGAAATTCTTTTATACGATATTGTCACGTAATGAAAAAGTTCTATATCAACAGGCGACCTCTTTCTAACTCTATCTATAGTAAAGAGGTTTAATATAACATTACTTAAATTTATATTTTGTTATTGTCTTAATTCACACGGGATTTTTAATATCAATTTTATTTATTTTCATTTAATTATATCATTGGTTTTTAATTTATTTAATTGTGTATGTTATTTAGTATATAATATATAACGTGCAATTTTGTATGCTAATATGTTTTTTAATATATATAGTCCCGTATTCCCGGGATCCGTTATCCCTCCAATTCTCGTCCTTACATAATGAGCGCGAAAACTCAGTTCACGTTTTGCTTGAGCCACGTGATTGGTCGTCACGTTGCGATTTCACAATTTCCCACATTGTCAGGAGTTTTAATTAAAAATGATCTTATTGTTAATTATCGTATAAGAGTTTTGTTGGCTTCTCTTACGTGATCGTAGAAAATTTTATTTAAAAAAAGTAATAAAACTCTATGTAACATTATATAAATCTATTCATAGTAATAACTGTGAATTATAATTCGCAAATTAATTTTTTCTCAATGCGAGACTGTTCGAAATTCAAAATTTTAAATAGATAATAAAAGTAAATAATCACTTATCAAAATAAAATTAACGCTTCATCTGTTATTATTTTCAAAATTCGCATGTGTATAATTAGTTTGGATCGTTATTTATAGTAAGTGTGACCAGCATTAAAATAATATTTTATTATAAGCAATTAATATTTTTCAATAAATAATATAATATATTATTAATAAAAATATATTATTTCTTAATTATACTTAATTAGATATTACAGGCTTTTAATTTAATAATATAGTTTATATATATATCTTTTAAAAATAAAGTAATTAATTAATTTCTTTACAATAAAATTATTATTATTTATACTAATATATAAAGCTGAAGATTTTGTTCGCTTGCGAGCGATTAACTCGTCCGATTTCAAAAAAGTATTCTTGCGATAGCCTTTATTGAGAAAGGTCATCGACTATATAACGTCACTCTGCAATCATTAGCAGCATCACGTGAGCTAAGCAGATACACCTAACGCAGGGGTTGAACTCAGTACCGTTTGATTCGAAGCGCAACACTAGATAAACGAGGCAGTTAAGTAATCTAGTCTAGTATTATTATATGTAGATATTAGATGATCGCCTCCGGGCTGTTTCAAATAACGAAAATATATTTATTGTTACTGTATGAAAACAATTATTGTAAAAAAAAAAAAAACCCGCTGAGTTTCTTCCGCCGGTTCTTCTCAGGTCCGAGGTGTCAATTTCCGAACCGGTGGTAGATATCTATCTATCTATAAGCAAGTGTGACACTTCTATATTTAAAAAAAAGTTTTTTTTACTTCGACTTTGACAGAGCGAAGCCGCTGACGACAACTAGTCAAATCGAAATCAAATCAAATCAATTCTATTCAAGTAAACTTCACAACGAAGCGATTTTGAATCGACGATATAAAAATACTACCACCGTTTCGGAAAGCAGCTTCCAGCGAGAACAAACGGCAAGAAACTCGCATAGTTGCTCTTTTCAAATAAACAGATTTACAATGCTGTTTTTTCACAATAATTTTTTAGTTAGAAATATAAGACATAATATACATAATACATAACATAATCAGCCTGTAAATTTCCCACTGCTGGGCTAAGGCCTCCTCTCCCGTTGAGGAGAAGGTATGGAGCAGGAGAAGGATGAAGGTATGCGTTCAGACATAATATATAATACGAGAACTTCAGTTAAATACACCTAATCGGTACTGTTACGTATATTGTATTGGTACAGGGTGTAGTTAAAGCTATATTATCTAAATGCAATTATAACGAATTGTTATCCAATGTCAGCGGCACTGTATATACAAGCAGACACAACATACGCGAGAGTTAATTGACAATTATCTACAAACCAGATTAATACGTCAGCGGCTTGCCTTGGCCGTCACGTTTCTATATAACAGTGTGCAGGTCACGCGTTGTTCTGTACAAAAATGTACATATATAGATAAACGTGCAGCGTCCCTGGCGCGTTTATGTAATGCTGTTTCTCTATAGTATTTGTTAACGCAAACGTTTGCGTTTATTTAATCGCACTTGTTTAATTGTACTGACAAATACATAAGTGTCTTTTTTACGTTATCTGTAACTAGTTCATGTTGATGGTATTCTTTTTAATTATTCATATATAGGTAATTATATAAAATGTATTTTTTCCTTGTTCTTCCTGAATGACTTTATTTGAGGCTAAGTTGCATTTTATATGCTAATATATTGTTATATTATTTTATATAGTAGATCAATAAGGTTTATAGGTTTTTTTTGTAAATTTCAGACATCTGTAATCGTTTCGTATGTACGTTGACAGTCAGTCAGAATAAGCTTAGATTATTAATTATACATCTAGATAGGACGTCGCATTACAAAAGAACTAAAACAAACGAACTAACATCATCATCTTAGTGTGCGTGACAGCTACGTTTGACATTCACCAAACGTCATACTATTTTACTGGTATTATACCGAATACATAGAGATGAAAATATTTTTTGTGAATTGAACTGAAAAAGAATGGTCCTCCATTTAAAAAAAAAAAAAAGAATACTAGCAATGTCCAAAAGTAATTAAGGAATTACTAATATTCCTATTTACCCCTCCTTTTAATTTCACTTGTGTTAGGAGTGGGGACGACAATTTCTCATGGGGTCAGGATCGAACCTGCGATTTTTTACATCGCTAGGCGGCTATTAAACATTGCGCTATTGACGCTTCATTCCTTTTCCCCTTCTTAAATTCGAAATTCCGAAAAATACTTTCTTATTGGACGCTTTCGTTATGAAATAAACATGTGTTCCAAATTTCAGACATCTGTAATCGTTTCGTATGTACGTTGACAGTCAGTCAGAATAAGCTTAGATTATTAATTATACATCTAGATAGGACGTCGCATTACAAAAGAACTAAAACAAACGAACTAACAATATCATCTTAGTGTGCGTGACATCTACGTTTGACATTCACCAAACGTCATACTATTTTACTGGTGTGCGTGTACCTAGTTGCCATCAGTTGGCCATTATTTTTTTTCTACGCGTTCCTAGCCTCGACATTCTATCAAGACATATGTATAAATAATCAAAGGCTATAAGTACGGATTGTATAAAACAAAATCTGTAGTCGTGCAAAGTCGGGTGAGATAATAATCAATCGAATGATGTAAGAACAATACAACTATAATTAATTATTGATCGAGACAAAGTAGACATTGTAAAAAATCTTAATCTACATAAAGACTGTTGGCGTAGGTTATCTGTGACGTAAACAACTAGGGCTTCGTTTTACGTAATGGAATTAGTTTTAAAATTGGAATTATCTTGTAACAAGAATTTGATAATCGGAATGTTATTTACTGAAGGAAACATTGACGTAGGTATCTAACTTACCAGCGATAATGTTTTACTTACGTAAGTAAGTATTTTTCTTTTTATTAAATTGTCTGTACTTTTTTGTCCCGCTGCTGGGCAACGGGATCTTTAATATATTCTTACAGATCCGTATTTTTATTCATAGCAATGCTATTAGAAAAAGTCCAGCTCCGTCAGTGTCTGCCGCTAATTTGTTGGTCACTTTGGAGACGGAACTCAATGGAGTTGTAGTTTTGGTCTATGTCATACCTCTTTTATATTATAATTGAAAGTTGAAATAACATTTAGATAATAAATCGGAAAATCAGATACACTTTGACGATAATGATAATATTTTATTATTAAAAATGAAAGATAAATGTATCTGTGTTTTTAATCAGTAGTTTAACTAATTGTTACCGTTATATTCAATATAGGTTCAATATACTTTGAATGTCTGTTCTCAAAACACAATAAAATATCTCAGTTTAAACTTATTTTAACTCAGCTCTGCATCATTTATCGGTTCCGCAAGAGGTTTGATATTGTCACAAACTACAGACAAATATTAAAAGGATTAAAATCGTAAAAGTACATAATACTCTAATTTGTAAGTTCTGAATTTTGTAGGTTATCAAAACTCCGACACTTTATCCATACTATGATATGTATACAGATTTAATGTAATAAATCGGTATCGCTATGATTAAAATAATGACTTTAGTTTAAGCTGCAGGTCCAGAGGTTTTCTATTTTAAAGATATATTAGTATTGTCGCTCATACAACCAAGATACACCCATCAGTACCAAATTACAGAACTGGTTGTTGATTAAAGTTATTAAACTATTCTTTGAATATTTAGAAACGCAGTGACAATTAACAGACGTTTAACTTAAACATTATTTTATATAGTCAAAAGTATATAAGAATCCAGAAACTGGGCACTATTGACTCATCATGGAACCTTTAGAATTGATTATAGTACGGAATTAAAACTTTGCTTTAAAATATAACATAAGTTAAGGATATTCATATGAGTGAAGTATCAGCTCGTAGATATCCCCCTACTGGGCTAAAGACTTCTTTCGTCCTAGGAACTTGTTCACCACGCTTTTCCACACATGATGGTTAGTCGATATGGGTACTTATGTTGCAGAAAAGTATTCAACACATTCAAGTCACCGAAGTGAATTTGAAAAATGAATTAAAAAAGTGTAAATGCGTTGGCGCTTGTCCTGTTTTTTAACTAGAAAGAAATCACGTGTTCTAATTTCTTTTAATTTGTTTAATATGATATCATAATTCTATTATTGTTAATAAAGTTTAACATTCCTCGCTTATCTGTTTGTATCGTGACATAATACTTCGAAACGTTCATATTATCACGTACTTAAATAAGCAACTATGCATTATTAGGTGGAATAATTTTTACCTTGAAAGTGGAATGCGACTAAGGAAAATTTATTATGCAATTATAATAATAACAAGTATGTACTTGTGGTCAGGCTTTGTGATGGTAAAATCTCCGTTCAATTTAATTGTTAAACAGTATGTTGTTATGTGATTGTCTAGATTAGGTTTAATGTGCATAAAAATATGCTAGCAACTTGCCACCGTTCCACGCGGTCAAGATTTATACAGTAACTATTCTTAATTCAAATTTGTACATATTTAGGGACTTAATTATTATGTAAATAAAGTTTCTTAGAGATTATTCATTAAATTAAAAATACATTATACATTTTTATTGATAATGGTTGTGTTACGTCATGACATTAAACATTCGATTATATTGTTTTATATTATGATGTTCTCCTGACCAATTAAGTATTAAGTTAAATCACGCAGGACATAATATAGTGCACTAGTGTTTGCGTAAACGCAGATATACTCTTTATTTATATTCCTTCACTCTTTAAATTTTTTTATTATAATCCGACGGGACATAAATCCGACTGTAATGAGTTCAAGTGCAGGACCAACGGCCTCATGTGGTTTTCGCGTATACACTTCTAATTCCCAGACTTATACAATAAAAACAACAATCAAATAACAAAATTTAAAATATACTTTATTACAGTATTTAAGTGTAACAAGACTATATATCATAAACCTCAAATTATTACAGACTAACGCCGCTTGTTCATCAGATATTACCTCCGAACACAATGAAATTTTAATCCAGGCCATCACGCACACACAAACACATAAAAGCATTCGATTTTTAAATTTTATATATTATTTTTTTTGCTCCTAAGTGCGAGCAGTTCTTTCATAGATGTAGTTTGTTGTTATGTAAAGCAGGGCCTCGTAGTTCAGGTATTTCTGTCTTCGAATAAGTGATTGTAGAAGTATTTTTTAAATTTATATTTCCTTTTGAATCTTCGTATCGATTCAAGTTTAACATAGAAGCTAACACCGATTTGGAATGTCGATTACGTAATTAATTCGCGATATAAGAATGTCATTTAAAATTATACTAATTTGGAAGTAAGTAATATATTTATTTCTCAATAGTATTATAGTGATCATTTCACGGAATCAGGCCGTGCCCCTAAATAAAAAATAAATTTATTGACATGAAAAGTTAACACAGTCACAAAACATTCAGTGGTCCCGCACTAGGCAAGCTTGTCTTGCGGGTACCAACTACCGGTTACAATTTCGTATGTTTAAACAAGAGCTCGGAAGAGCAAGAGCTGAACGAAAGAAGATTGAAACTTTTGGAATATGGTGTTGCAGAAGAATGTGACGGATACCGTGGGCAGCGAAATGCACTAACAAATCAATTATTGACCAATTGTATAAAGTAATTAAGTAAAGTAACTAAGGACTCGTTATATAGTCTGGTAGACTATATAACGAGTCTTTAGTTACTTTGGTCAAACTGGTTGTAGTAGAAACGATCGAGGGTAAAAGATCATGGTCGATCACCTACCCGCTGATCCGAACAGATTAAAAACATATATTCTCTTATTGACTGCCTTAAGATAAGCTGAGAACAGAGTACTTTGGAGTAAGCTAGTCGATATATCAGTGAAGGCGTTTTAGGAAACACGACCTTCAGTACTGGAGCGCATATAGAAGAAGATTATTAAGAGATACACTTAAAAAATATACAAAGTGAAAACTGCTATCGGTTCGGAAAAGAAAATAATGTTTATTTCCGTAATTTGTGTACAACTTTCATTATAATATAAAGTACTCGCCTATCACCTGTCATAACCGATTTAGATCATTATAAATGTTTTTAATATGTTTAAATTATTTTTAATTCCGTTAACAAAAATAATTAACGCGAATGTCGACCTTAATGACAATGTACGTTTTATAATTAATTAATAATTATAATGAAATAAAAGTGTTTTTACTGACTGTTTACCTAGAATATACCTTTATCTATAATAGTTGCTTAATTTTCAAGGTTTCCCCGGAAACGTTGTAAATGTGTAACATACGTGTGTTATCTAAACTATGTATAATTAGGTCGGAGGGTATTTACTTGCTTACTTACTTTAATTGTCACGTTTCAACTGTCGTAACTTGTTTTTATTCCGTTTGAATACACTGTTTTATTACTTTAATTGTTTAGTTATTTTTTATTATTTTTAGTGTTTTGAAAATGGAATTCCATATTTGAATTTTCATAACCGTTCAGAGTATCGTAGTTCGCAGTATTAGATCGGGTCCCGCCATTTTCTCTAGTTCTGCGATCCACCTAGATGGAGGTTCGAAATCTCTATTCTTGGTATCGTAATCATATTGAATCCTTAGTCTAGTAGTTATATGAAAATCTAATACCCTCCGTATTGGATTTTTTAATCGAAAAATATTTAAACAGTCCAGACTCTATGGTTTGGAAATGTGTAAACTCCGGTGCCTGTGAAAGCACGTGATGCAGTTGTTCCGGCACGTGAACTCTTTCCATCCTTTTGGATTTATCGTTCCATAACATTATGAGAGTGAATGAGTAAATGAATCACCTATATTTGAGCACACACTTGCGCAGTATAATATGTGTCTCTCTCTCTTGAGATTAACCGAAGTTCAAAATCAGCCAGGAGAAAAGTATTAACAATATTAATCGTTAAAATAAACTTGTTTTGTCAGTTTTATCTGAAAATCCTCAGTAGTCACACAATGCAGCGACAAGGCAGCCTATTAATTTTTTTTTTATTTAAATATTTCATGACTTTAATTTTATTAGCCATGATTTACGTTACAATTTAACGTTAGATTTACAAAATATATGTTGAAAGACAACGTTCTCCTCCATTCCATTTTGAGTCAGTCAGTCCATTTTGAGTCAATAATAAATTACCTGCAAATGCCTAAATGAAATGCCAAAGAACGCCCCCCCCCCAAATTTCATATAACTTAATTCGATTATGAATTTATTCATAATAACTTTTACATTTATTGTATATTATGGGTACTATTGAACCACGTTTTCCGCAGAACTTTATACACACACGTAACCTTGAAATTACAAAATCGCATCGAACTATAAACTGGATTAGTTTTGGCTTCTGTTTATTGTTGAATTACACGTGTATAGCGTTATCACGTCGTTAGATTTAATACTGGTCGGTATTTGCGACTATTCGCTTAGGCTTTGTGCGAGCCTGTCTGGGTTACCACACACTCTTTTTTAAGATATAAGTAGGCGGATGAGCAAATGGACCAGCTGATAGTAAGTGGTCACCGCCCATAGACAAGGCACTGTAAGAAATATTAAGCATTCTTTTCATCGCCAATGCACCACCAAACTTGGAAAATAAGATTTTCCGTCCCTTGTGCCTGTGGTTACACTGGTTCACTCACCCCTCAAATCAGTACACAGCAATACTGAGTACTATTGTTTGGCAGTAGAATATCTGATGAATGTATGATACCTTAGTATTGTTGTGTTCCGGTTTGAAGGGTGAGTGAAAAACCGCTACGTACTATTCAAGACTAGACTATATCTGTGCCAAATTACATTCAGATCTGTTCAGCCGTTGTGATGTGATTTTTTATGGCAGAATAAGACTATGGTTAACAAGAATTGATTCCGGGCGCAAGTTTGTTTTCTTAGACGCGTTACCGAAAAATATTAGCCCAGCCGGTACATAAGATGTCTACGGTGCCGTCGGCATGTCAGTCACTATTGCTGATATGCAACAAGTCATTGATATGCAGAAGAAAAATAATAGGCAGTAGTACGCAGTCTGTGATTGTGTAACCAACATCCTTACATCCATTCAAACATTCGCATTAATAATATTAAAGTAAGATTGGCGACAATCCAATTACCTGAAAACTATTTGTAAAAACAAATTGCTAGCTCTGTCAGAGTAAACGCTCCTTGTGTAATCATACATTTTCCGTAAATCAATAAACTCTACGTATCGACAAAATTAATTACGAAATCCCTTTTTCGTTATCCAAATATAACATCTAGTATTTGTTTATCAGAGTGAGTTTATGTCATGATATATGAGCGATATGTCCCAGTTGTTGGAACAGATGAATCGTAACCGAAAATTGTAGGTTCAACTCCAGATTAATTTCAAGTTCATAATTTTTGTGAAGAAAAACCATTGTGAGGAAACCTTGTTTAACTAATTTTATTTCGCAAATTTATTTATTCATAACACTAACTCTCAATACCTAACAAACACAAGAAAGATAAAAAGATTGACAAACAGACAACTGAGTTAAAAAAGGGACCGACTTTTCAATAGTCGCTCGTGGCTTCGTTCGAATTTAAATGATTGGTTGTCAGGCGTTACGTATAAAAAAACATATATCCATCCTTCGGGTTCAAGCATGTTTCATACTAAATTTCATGAAATTCTGTTCAGCTTGGCCGTGAAAGAGGAACAGACAGACAGAGAGATGAAGTCTCATCAATTAGCTTATTTTACTAAGTTTTGCATTTGATATAATTTTTGTACCTGTTTCAATTCTGGTATTCTGGATTCGTTACCAGTCGCTACTCAAATAATTCCTTATTGCCATTACAATCCGAGGCTGTTGATTAAAGAAGTTTTGTTTATAGTAAGAATAACCATTTCTTAAATTGTTTATGCGTCATCAACCTGTGGAACTCACTTTTATTCTTTTCTATTTTTTTTTTCTCGATGGAAAAACGCTTTACGCACTTCCCCCACGTGATGGAAGGTGGGGGGGTGTGTGGGACTCCCCGGAGTCTTGGACGCCGAGTGCGTCCAGGTACGCCGGGTTTACCCACTAAAAAACCAGCGGTACCCTCCCCGGTCGTCTTAGGCGGAGCGGGTCTGCAGCGGCATCCTCTTCCCGCTCCCGTTCCGCGGCTTCCTTCGGCGACATCACGTTTTCGCAGAAGGAGCGCATCGCCGACCAGCACGTCTCGCTACCGTCGCCATGTCCACCTTTGGAACTCACTGGCTCAATCACTTCCAACCAGAACACAACAATACTAAGTACTGCTATTCGGTGGTAACCCCAAACAGGCTTGGATAAAGTTCTATCACCGTATTAGTTAGTTGCAAAGTATTCCTTCGAATAATTGAAACCTTGTCCAACAGTGGGACGATAATATTTTTTGCAACAACAATCGTCGTTTACTTAAAACGTTACGTGAATAACAAAGTCAAGGTTATTAAACACGATGATTATGTAATAATAAACTAATATTAAACGTGAGTCAAACACGTGCAGCTCAAGCCTGACGCCCGGTTTGACATTGACGATTATATAAGACCAAGCCCGTCCTGACTTCGAACGGGTAAAATTCGCACAAAGTTACCCCGCCCATTTCCTACCTTTTGGTTGAATTTTCCAAAGCTCTTTCATAGTGCGCATAAACGTCGTTTGAGGTGTAACTATGATCAATTTCCAAGTAAATCGCACCTATAGTTTCGGAGATCTCGTGTTACGTCAATGATATTACGTTTATGTGTATATTTGGCTAATGATTGCAAAACAAACTCGTTTTTTAATATTGTTGGGAATGTTTATTCATAACGACATAAAAAACAAGTTAGCTTAAATTGATTAAAATCTTGTCGTAAACAAAAAAAGTTGTACATACGCTAACTCTATTGGTTGATAACATTTAAAAAAAATTGGTATTATTTTTTGATTTGTGACTCCATGTTACAAAACATATAGTAATAATTGGTAATGTCCCACAAAAGTGTGTCTCTCTTCTTTTGGGGATAGGGGTTGGAGCCTATTCCACCATGTGACTCCTATACGACTTTACGAATACAGATGTGGCAAATTTCCATCCAACACATGCAGTTACTTCAGATTCCTTTACCACCATAAACGTCTTGAATTATAAATACATTACATAAAAAAAATAGTGTCCGGGTTTGAACACGTAATCTTCGGTAAATACACATACATATCTACATGACACTACAAAATAACAATTGCTTATAAATTTCGAATCAACTTCTATGTATACTTTAGATTAGTTCGACTCAAATAATAAATAGATTGTTCTAGAACATATTCCTTCGGTTCCGGACATTATTCCACGCAAACAGACGATATGGTGTATTTTACAAAATGTTATGCAATATTTACAACAATAAAACGTTACATGAATGTTTACTGAAATGGAACATTTGTTACATTGTATGATGTAAGTTGAAAATTTATTTAAACATCTCGGAGGAAATTACATTTCAAATAAAACTTTTGTTAGAAATACTTATTTATGTAGTTACATTTATATCATAATTATATATTTAATAAACTCATATTTTGTTATTGTATCAGATTTCATAAAAGTTTAATCGATTTCAGAACGTCATTCGTATGGCTTTAAAAAATAATACAAGATGTTTCCCGCGCAAAACGATTATTAAAAAAACAAAAGAGAGTCGAGCATGGAATGAGAATAGGGGATTATTGTTAATTGTATTTTTAACTTCAGGACTATAATATTTATAAAATAAAACAAGTAATAAATAAATATTCTGTGTACTGGTGTATTTATTACTTTATTTTTTATTTAAAATGTTTTTGACCATAGATATTGGTCTAGTAAGTAGTTTTAACCATTCCTTACATTGTCAATGCTCAAACATTAGGAGAAAATATACTACATCGCTTGGGCCTGTATTTACTCGGGTTCATTCACTCTTTAAACCGGAACAATATGTGGTGAGTGGCTGATACCTACCCAGATGGTCTTGCACAAAGCCACTCAGCCAAGTTTTACTACCCAGTAAATATATAATAGATGGTATTTATATTAATAGTCACCTCTTATACTGCTATGCACCGTGAAATAATAAAATAATAAAAATTCAATTTTTAAAAAACTTGTAATAGCATATAAATCGATATTATTATTAATAATATTATTTAAAAGTCTTACAAAAACTTTTTAAAAAAATAAATAATATAAAAACTACCACCTGTTCAGAATGTAGATTATATCAAGATGAACTGATGATAAATTAACTTGTTTATTTTTTTAAGCAATTAAATTACACGTTCGTTGGTATATTAATAAGTAAAACATACTGGTAGATATTTTATTTAGTAACGAAAAGACTCAATGACAGTGGTTAAGACAACTTTACGAAATATAGACCATGATTGAAACTGTAAAATATTTTAATTACTGGCTAGAAATAAATTCTAATCAAGGTTTTTTTTTTTAATTTACAAAAGAGGTTTTGTTGATTTATTTCTTTGGAAGTTAATTGTCATCAGGAAACAATATTTCGAACTATTATCATAACAAACAATGCAATTTCTTAGTATCATTATGTTATCTGTATTTATGTCAACGTGTGCTATGTTTAATGTTGGCAAATGTTATTCTCTATCGATAATAAATAATATAAATTGTTATATAAAAACAAACAGCGTAGCGTCTGTTTGTGACGATAATTATCTCTGAGTGTGAGTTGGATTTGTTCCTTGTTTTGTATATAGCGTGCTATTTGTACATGTTTTATCTCTTAGATAATAATTGCATATTTATATCTTTCACTGCCTCGTTGGTTGAGTGGCTAGATATAAGACTATAGATCTCGAGGTCTTGGGTTCAAACCTCATCATCATCATCATGATCAGTCTGTATTATTCCACTGCTGGACGTAGGCCTCCCTCAAGGCGCGCCACTGAGCCCGATCTTCAGCCCTTCTCATCCACGTGTCACAGGGTGTTCTACACCACGCTTGCCGATTAACGGTTTCCACTCTAGAACCTTCTTGCTCCAACGCTATCAGTTCTACAGATGTGACCAGCACACTGCCACGGGCTAATCCTCCAATGGTTATAATCATTGGAGGAGAATTGGTCAATAATCAAACCACATGTCGGGTTTTTCTATCGAAAAATTCTCAGTAACAGCTCGGAGTCTAGTAGTTGGAAGTGTGTACACACCCGTGCCTCGGAAAGCACGTGAAGCTGTTAATTCTGCGCCTGAACTCTTTTCGATTGTGTCAGATTGGCCGTTCCATCGTTTTATGAGTGAAACTGTGTTTATGCACACACTTGTGCTCTGTATTAAGTCCGCCGTGGCTGAAATCAATCAGGGCGACATCATCATCATCATTTATATGTTTAACTATGTTTTGTTTTGTGTGTTTTATATAAATCGAAATTATTGTTTTTTATACATAATAAACATAATCAGCCTGTAAATTTCCCACTGCTGGGCTAAGGCCTCCTCTCCCGTTGAGGAGAAGGTATGGAGAATATTCCACCACGCTGCTCCAATGCGGGTTGGTGGAATACACATGTGGCAGAATTTCATTGAAATTAGACACATGCAGGTTTCCTCATGATGTTTTCCTTCACCGCCGAGCACGAGATGAATTATAAACAAATTAAGCACATGTAAATTCAGTGGTGCCTGCCTGGGTTTGAACCCGAAATCATCGGTTAAGATGCACGCGTTCTAACCACTGGGCCATCTCTTTTTTATATCTCTAATTAAATAGAGACGGTCCAGTGGGTAGAGCACATTGATCTTAACTGATTTAAATGAAGATTATTCAAAAATTTGTAATAATTGATAGCGGTCACGGATGTAATTTTGCCATGTACGACCTTCGTATCCCCCATTTGATACAGCGTGCGGGATAAGACTTAGCTCAGCATCGGGATAGTCAGAGGATGATATTTTTATTTTTAAATAGAAATTCAATCGGTAGTGAATTTCAAAATATTGCATCATAAAAATGATATCGTACAAAATTTACTTCGAAACTGATTGAAGACAAAAATAGTCACTGTGTTTTGTGTGGGAGATGCTATAATACATTCGTTTTATTTTAAGAATAGTATATAAACAATACTCTTGCCAAACTTGTGGAATGATAAAAAAAGCTATTTGAAATATTGAGTTTAGAGGGCAAGTTTAGATTTACCACCGAGTCACTAGCCGCTAATACACTTAAAAAACAAAAAAATATTTCGGTCATTTTAGATATCTTACGGATCTTGGCAAAATAGAAAAGATGTCTTCGTCTAAATCCGTAGGTATTATAAAAGTTTACTAGGAGTTGTGTTAACGACACATTAGGACTTAGAAGACAGCTTGTTATGAATTAGTAAAGTCTGTCAATACTCCACTGTTAGGCTAAGGCCTCTCCGTTTGAGTAGAAGGTAAGGAGCGTATTCGACCACGCTGATACATTATATGGATTTATGTATAGAAATCCGTATAATGTATCCGTATACATGTATGTATAACTGGACAATGACGAGCTTTTACCAGAAGATATTTCCAAAATTAATAATTATCTAACTAAGCTCCGTGTAGTTTAAATCGCGTTGGACGTTCTTATATAAGTTCTTTATAAATTGGTTATGTAACGCAAAATGATCTTATTAAATCGGCCTGATAGTTTCTGATTAGCGCGATCAAACAAACAAACTCCTACCTTATTATTATTAACATAAGATTATTATTAATATACTCTATAATGTAAAATAACTAAATAGAGGCTTGATATGTTATTGATTGATATGGTCTTGCGATTAATACCCCATCTCTTGCAAACTACCCAACCTGAGACTTCAATACATAATCAGGGTAGGTCGTAAGGTTACATAAATACAAATAATTATTTATATATAATACATTATGTTGTAGGTACAGTGAGAGTTTATTAATTTACGTAAAAATTATTAACGTTAACATTACAAATAAAAATTATAAAATTGTTACTGTACAAATCATGACCGAGTGGAATGGTGGCAAGAATGCTGTAAGCATTTCCCCGTTGAATATGTATATGTATATTTTTATTTAATTTTTTTAATGATATAGGTTAACGGACGAGCATATGGGCCACCGAACAATGGCGCTGTAAGATATATTAACCATTTCTTACATCACCAATGCGCCACCAACCTTGGGAAATAAGATGTTTTGTGATTGTGCCTTTAGTTACACTGGCTCACTCACCTTTCAAACCGGAACACAACAATACTGGGTACTGCTGTTTGGCGGTAGAATATCTGATGAATGGGTGGTACCTACCCAGACGGGCTTGCACAAAGCCCTACTACAAACATATTTATATAAAATTAAAATAACGCTAAAAATATTTGCATCGCATTACAGGTCAATTCTTAGCCTATTGAATCGGAAATATGATTCAACGGGGAAATGCTCACATTCTTGTCATCGCGCCACGCGATAACGATTTGTATGTATGTATGTATGACAGTTGCAATTTTTATTGTGCATATGCATTTTTAAGTCCTCATTCTAATAAGTATTTATCTTAGATATTACAGAAATAAAGCCTTTATATGTCGTAGGATGATTTAAAAATTCTAATATGTATTTGTCTACACTAACAAATTCAATGGAGATATACATTAAGATAAAGGGCAATCAGTATTTAAGTAACAGGTTATTTACAGGTGTTCTAAAAATTTATTCATGTTTGCGAAAGTACTATGGATATTGTAAAATCACGAATATCTTCCATCCCAGCTAGTTTCCAAATTGTTGACAAACAATCTAATTTTAAAATTTGTTTTTGCTGATATCAAAAATGTCTAATTATCCCTGTTAATTTCTATCCTACTCCTGTTCAATCCTATATTTACCTAGATATTTATGGTACAATTAAAAAATCATTAATTTCGAATAAAAAAGGAATTCATACATTGTTAGTTATGTTACGCAACTAAACCATTTCGGAATATTTAAGTTTCACGTGGCCTTTATTCGATTTATACACGTTCCAATTTACAATGTTTGGGATAAGCTATTTTCACTTTTCCTGCCAATTTTGTTACGTTTAATTTGATATTCTATTGGGTCCAATATTTGATCAAATACCTTTGGTCACGTCTAATATTTTCAAGCAGTCTTTTTTGTGCCTCTTTTTATTGTAGTTGCCACAAAAATATATTCTTAATTTATTTTACAAATGTTTCCTTTGTATCAAGTTCGTATGGCCAATAGTCACTTTGGCCAAGATATATTGGAATCAATATTGATAATAAAGAACGGATTTGATTTTGAACTGATGTAAGCCAATCTGGGCAGAGTGCCATGTTATTAGTGCTGCCGATTAGGGAAGTTTCCAACACACTTATTTTAAAGAGAAACATTTTGCCTCACAGAGTATTTGATACAACTGTTTAAGTAGATTTTTATTTATTTGACGAATGACTACTTCCATTTAGTACACGAAGCAAATTAAGATACTTAAATAAATATTCACGACGATTCGATTTAATTCGTATTCCAGGTGAAAACAATCAAGCATATTTTTCAAAATACCAAGAGCTTCGAAGAAATTGTTCGTGTGCAGAATTTTGGTAAAAAGAGAAAATGCAAATGGAAAATAGACAAAGAAGTGTAGTTTTCGTCGGAGAGTGTGGAGATACTATTCAGTTCACAACTAAGGCAGCTGTGACTCTAACGAAACTCTCTAGTCTTCACATTTAAAACTCGAATATAATTAACAGTATTTAAAACGGGATATTTACCATGTCCTTTATTTTTATTTGGTGGTCTCGTGAACAAGACATTCGTAGATAATGTCGAAATATCGAGCTCCACCAAATAAAAATAAAAGACATGGTAAATATCCCGTTTTAAATACTTTTAGTAATAATAATAACCATGTTCATTTAAAATCTTATATCGAATATAATGTTTCGAACTGGATACAAATAGCTTCTAAATTTATACAAATTTGTTCCCAAATATAGTAAGATATAATCATGCTGTCATATGAGTGGATTGTACCCATAAGTTGCCAAGAGATGTTTCACATGAGCAACAAACTATTTTCTAGTTGCAGTTAATAATGACTATGAATAACAATATTACTGAAACAGTAAAATGTCACTACAGAAAATAACCGTCTCCTAATTGATACTTCAATGTCTTAAAATTGCACATTTTGTCTAATGATCAATGATTGAAACATGTAATTTTCAGCGTGCTAGTTTATCTGCGCTCGCGCACGCTTTGTGCAACGTGCACTTCCACGTGGACTCGCGCGTGTCACTTGTGTATCTATTTAGAACATACAATATTGTAATTGCGTAACTTGGTTATACGTGTTGGATTACAATGTTTGGTAAACGCTTTGTTAATATACTGCTCCTATATGTCAGCCAACTTTGTACAGTCGGTTACATATTTATAACTGGTTTCTCTTAAGGAGTTCAATAATAATACGACTTGTTTTATATATGAGTGCTAGCTTATCTATATGTTCTCTGATAAATATAATTGCTGTATTGTCGATATGTTTTTAGCTTAATCAGTTTATATTTATAAACAGAGTTGAGTTAAGTGTCGTTTCAATATTAAGATGGTTAACATTTATAGCTCAAGTTACACCGTTTCCGAATACAGTCGTAAGTAGTTAAAAAAACGATGCATCTTCTAAATCCTCATTAAGCATGAATTTACAGAAAGCAACACTTCTTTCAGCATCCTCTTCGTAAATAACGTGCACATCATTAAAATGATAATACAAAACATCTTAATTGTAATTTAGCTACTGAACTGTTTATGTATCTAAATTTTATTTTAAATTTGTATTAAGTAAGTAAGTTAAGTAAATAAGTAAGTTTTTTTAAATTGGTTATTATTTTAAATCAATTTTGTGGGAATTTTAAAGAGCGACCTTTAGTATCTACGAATTCATGTTCGAATACGAATTTCCACCAGCGTCTTTTCTGATCATTTTATATCGGTTGCTTTGAAATAAATTCCTAGTTTTTATACATTTTCCGAAAGCTAAGTAAACGATTATGTTTTTAAAATAATCTGCAGAACAAGTTTCATAATGTATTTTCTTGTTTTTCAGGCATATTTGAGGGAAAAAATAAAAAATATATTGAAATAATATCGTTTTCCGTCTCGCATTTTTAAATTTGGACCGATAATTATTGTTTAAATATTGAAAAATATCCAGTCTTTAATCGTTTTTATAAATCAGAAGAAAAAAAAAATAGATTTTAATTGATACTTTTTTTTAATAAATTTCTGAAGTTGCAATTTTGACTTATTTTGAAAAAATCTAAAAAACGTGATAACTCAAAAATGGTTCACTTTTGCATCGCAATTAATCACCCCTATCACCTCTTAACGGGAATACGTCGAATTACCAATAACCCTGTATAGCATGTCAAGTGTCAATACTGTTATATATTAGATAAGTCTTATCAGTTCCTTAATGTTGCATTATTTTCATGCTAATTATATCTGTCCTCTAAGCTGTACCACTGTTTAGTGTAGATGACCTTAAATTTTATCATTTAATATTTTTGCAAAATATTTAAATGATTTGTAAATTATTCTGTATGATTATACTTAATTTAATTTATGATGATGATAATGAAAAATAATGGTTGCTGAATTTATGCCGGTTATTTTTGGTAGGATCTGTTTGCCTATATCCAAGAGCCTATTTGAATGAAGTATATTTTTGTTTTTTACCAATGTAATGGAATTTACGTCAGGAACTACTTATAAGCCCATAATTTCTCTAATTCAACTCAATTCAATTGAAATGAAAATTTATTTAGCTGGTAGGGCTTTTGTTATTATATGTAGGAAATAATTGAGCAAATATCTCACACTTTTTTGAGCTCGCTTCAGATATTCTGTCGTTTTTGGCACAGATTTGACGCGGGATTGTTCCGACAAAAAGTATCCAAGGTGCCTGTGGTGTGTTCCGCTAGTGGCTGGGGAGCGTCTCCTCGGCTTCTCTTCAATAGTGCATGGGGCCAGATTAATATAATAGAGCACTGTTTCCTTCGACTCTGTACTGTCATAATACCTTAAAATACTATTAAGTTTAATATTAAAAGCGATACATTTTATAATTTTTATTTTAAAATTTGTGTTTTATAGATAAATGTACAGTAATTGTTTATTATTACTAATTCAATTTCGACTTACGTTATTTGCTGTGGAAATATATTCACAATTAACAATTAACATTCAAATATTAGAAACAAAAAACAGGTTCCACCGAGATTTGAACTCGGATCGCTGGATTCAAAGTCCAGAGTGCTAACCATTACACCATGGAACCTCGTTATGTGACAGTAATATTACTCGTCTGCTTTTTTTAAATTGTATTTTATAGTAGTCAATGTCTTTGTATAATGTGAATTAATAACTGACAGCAGTTGTAAAAACACTCACACTGTTTATTTAGGCTGAATTAATAATTAATTTATTACAGTGTAAAAGTCGAGATGGCCTAGTGGTTAGAACGCGTGCATCTTAACCGATGATTTCGGTTTCAAGCCCAGGCAAGCACCACTGAATTTTATGTGCTTAATTTGTGTTTATAATTCATTTAGTGCTCGGCGGTGAAGGAAAACATCGTGAGGAAACCTGCATGTGTCTAAGGAAATTCTGCCACATGTGTATTCCACCAACCCGCATTGGAGCAGCCTTATGGAATATGCTTCAAACCTTCTCCTCAAAGGGAGAGGAGGCCTTAGCCCAGCTGTGGGAAATTTACAGGCTGTTTAGTAACGATGTACTTATACAATAGTTGGTTCTTATAAGGACGTTTAAATGTTTAAGTTAAACGGTTGATATAAATTTAAAGCTATCATCAGTTCGCTAAGTATTTTTTAAGTTATTAAACAAGTATGCAACTGTTGACTAAATTAAATAAATATATAAATCCCAAGCGTATGCAAAATGTTATTATTGTTATTTAACTGGTGGTAGGGCTTTGTGCAACCACCCACTAGGTGGTACCCAGACGGTATTAGGTATACGACCGTCAAACAGCAATACTAATATAGTTGTGTTCCGGCACAAGGGACATAACATCTTAGTTTTCAAGGCGGCACATAGGCGATGTAAAGAATCGGTAATATTTAATTTTTATTTTACATCAGGTAGCCCATCACCCTTTTCCCGCACTATATGTTCTGAGAGACATAGCCCAAGGTGACCATACAAACTTCCCAGTAGAGACATCGTAGCAATTTACAATTAAGAGGAAAATACGAGCGACCCCGAAGGAGGCTGCCCTCGTATTGGTACCAGCTTGCATAATAATAGTCGCTATTTCCTGCATTGTGCTGCAATAAATCTATTTTTATTACAAACTAGATATAATGACTATGTATGAGATGTTCTCGACCTGTTATGTTATTTAAAGTTACTATAATGGATGTCCAAGCGATTTCAATAATTTATATAATGGCAATAGAAACAGCGTTGCTGAATTTAAATGAATTCATATAACTTGGAAAGAATATTTATTAAGTTTTCTTTGCCTTATAACTGGAAAACGAAATATTATTTTTCTTATGTTGGTATTGTGGTAATCAACAGTCATGTATGTATATAAGATCTTTCAAATTTTTGGCGCCGTTCCAAAATTGAAAATGATAAAAAGAATATCACAATATAAATAATAAGGCTCGGACTTTTCAACTTAACTCTTTAAAACATCTTTTTTTAACGTTTATTATGAATTGCTTTCTTTTATTGGTATAGGAAAGTGGGTATACCTTGTTTCGCCCTCTTGAGATATAGGGCATCAAAACATATATATATATATATATACCTATAATAAATGAATATGTAATTTAATTTGACCACTGGGTATCAATATTCCCAACCAGTGGTAGCTTTTGATTCATTTAAATTCTATGACAAACAATTAAAAATTGTAATTTATTTAATTGCTTACTTCTTCACATTGTATACAAAAATGCTACCGACTATCTCTATGCTTAGATCTTTTAAACTAAGCAACGGATTTTATTGCGGTTTTCATCAATAAGCAGAGTGATTCAAGGGAAATGATTATATTATGCAGTTGAGAAAAGCCGAGAATTTATATTTTCTAGGCGGAAAAACAAGAATTTTCCATCTCCAATCTCACTTCAGGCCATTAATTCATCCATCAAACATTGTGGTTGAATACCGGCTGTCCTCAAGTACCAATAAAAAAAAAATTAAACATACAACTGAATTGTTAACCTCGTTTTTTAAGTAGATCCTTGTAAAAAGACGCTATAAACCTATCATACGCATGACCTAACGCTGAATTAAATAGGAAATAGAGACCTAGTGTTTAGTATTCATGAGTTGATCGGGAAATGATCGGAGGGCGCTGAAACCTTGACGCTGAGGAAATTGTTGAGGTAATACGTTATGTGATAATGTTAGAGGTTTTAATTATTTTTATCGAAGCAATATTTAAACGTTGCCGGAATACAATTTCGTCTTATGACTTTGTTTACGGATGTAGTTCCGTTCGGTGCATTTTCCGATACAAATGTATAAATTTATAAAAATTTGATACGTATTTCTAGGTGGTTTTACTTGGTGTAAGTACTACCCGCTTATAAGATATTCCACCGCAAAACTATAGACAGTTTAATATACCGTGATAGTGCAGTAGATATATTGTTTTTTGAAAGGTGTTTTCAAATCTGGCAACTGACAAGCTTTAAGTAGTTCAGATGCTCAGATATTAAATTAGTGTGAAACGACACGTTTTGTTCATGCGACATAAGTATTATTACTTTGATTATTGTATACATTACCGGGAATTTGCATTCGATGTAGATTTTGTATGTAGCCCAGCAGTGGAAAATATACAGTCTGTTATGATAATTTTGTACTCATTAAATTATTTATTATTATACGATATTGATATTAAAAAAAAAAACACTTTTGAAACATTATTTAAAAAGAATAAAAATAAACGTTACCTGTACGGTATGTAGATTATCTCCAGAAGAACCCACAATAAACAATCAGTCAATTATAATAGTGTATATCATTCATAAAATTCAATGAATATTAAAAATATTTATTATATGTATGCAAAACGAAGGAATTTTCTAGCAGCAAGCGATTCGGACAACGACCACCTAGATGTCCGAAAATCCACAAAAGCGCGATTTTTAAGACATTTTCTGCCCCGCACAACCACTCTGTGGAACCAGCTTTCGCCGGCGGTTTTTCCGAACCGATACGACTTGGGAACCTTCAAGAAAAGAGCGTACTCTTTCCTGAAAGGCCGGCAACGCACCTGCAAGCCCACCGGTGTTGCAGGTGTCCATGGGCGGTGGTAGTCATTTTCCATCAGGTGAGCCTCCTGCTCGTTTGCCACCTCTAACATAAAAAAAAAAAACGAATGTACAAAATAGAATAATGATCTATGACAAAAAAAACTTTTCAAAATTCATTATAATTCACATGAAAGTAAATTTAAACGTTTAAAATTTATATATTTAGATAAACACATGTTTCTGAAACTCACGTGCGTCTACCATCTGAGACAGGTCACGTGTTTCGTTACGTTCGGGTCACGTTCATGGGCATCGAGCGAGACTTATTCGTACCATTGTCTTTATAAATACAACAAAAAGCCTGTGATGTAATGTAATTGAATATCTTATTATGTTTATTTTCATTATATAAATTGTTATTTATGTGGTGTAGTTTATAGCCTTTTTTTCTTTAAAAAGGCTAAGGTATTAAGTTACGTTGGTCATTTGTTAAAGAATTGTATTATATATATTTTTATAATTTTCGGTATAAGTATTTATTTTGTATGTGACTGTAAAATATGATTAAATGTATTTTTGTAAACGATTTTAATAATAAAAGTCCAAATTATAAGGATTCTAAATTCAAAAGCTAATTCGAATGTATTTAAAAGAATATATAATTCGTCCCATACACGTTGAAATTAAATTACAATTTCTACTTGCCGTCGGTTTCATTTGATTTCAAATTAAATAACGAGTACTTGACTGTTTTATTTAATAAAAAAAATTAAAATAGAATACAGTTTATATAAGAGAATATTAAGTTAGGGGAGGATAGAAGAAAAGAAAAGGAATACCTTTTTTGAATTGGAGCAACTTGGTGAAAAATAGTTAAAACATTTTCCTCAAACGGAGACGACCCCTTTTAATGTAGCTTAGTCATTCTTATTAACCATTGGCTTATAATAAAACTCAGCGAGTATACCATTGGTTACAAGCTATTTACCAAAAGAATGGAAATGTTCCGATTGGACAGTTCAAATACAATAATTTCGTACATCTATATGAACGATCAATATTAAATCAATCAAATAAACTGTTAAGATTTTTTAAATAAATAAACGATAGTTTTATTAATAACGATTAAGGAATGAATATGATAAATTCTAATTTGAATAAACGCCATCGCGTGTCTGACAAAAGTAAGACTTGTTTGTTTCAAAAGGTATAAGTATTAATTATGTTATACTATTATAAAAAAATAATGAATATATAAGTCAGTTTTGAAATTTATTATATATTACCTAAAACCTCATGCCTTGACACGTGAGTAGTTATTAATAATATTACACTAAGTGCGCAAATGAGACATGTAATCAATTTTATATGATATAACATGTATATCAAGCATATACTAGTATTATATTTGTATATGTGATTGATATGTAATTTCTAATAAACAACAACGCTATGTATTTCATAATAATCATGATTTATTTATATAATAATATAAATGTGATTATTCTGATTATTGTAATTATATGTTTCGCCTTGAAACATTAACATTTATAAATAGCGACGATGGAATAATTATTTTTAAGTTTTTGTATTGAATTTTTATTTTTATCTAGATTTATTAGATTGGCAACATTCTTAATTAAAATGTCATATATTCATGATAAAATATATTTAATCGGTGTTTTCCCTAATGTGTTTTATAATACTGATTTTATATTAAATTTCTATTAAAAGTAAATAATAAACATATGAGATTACATATAACTTTCATTTACATCAAGTAAACAAGTCTTACGCAGTACGTAATCTAATACTTAAAGGGGCGTGTTTCTAAAACAAATAATAATAAATATAATAAATGTATTATACACAAAAACACACACACTAACGAATATATACATATGTTATTATAATTATAAAATAATCATAGTTTCAAATCTAATTTTAAGTCAAGTTATGATTGTTATAAATATATATATAAATATTATAGTCCCGTGAATCTGTAAGCAGGTGAGACTGTTAGTACCGAGCTCGAATTGTTTTTGTTTTCTCTAGAAGCTTCCATCCCTCTTCCAAATCACGAGTGAAGTAGTCAATAGACTCGACTGTTAGAAGATTTGAGTTATCATCGCTATAGTTATTACATAGCCTGTTCTATGTTTGTTTTACTTCGTTCATAATCGACGAGTGAATGGTTAGGCTGAGTGAGCGATTTGATACGAGATGTAAACATTCTAGTTTCATTTAGAATGAACATTCATTACATAATGAAACATATTTATTACTAAGACTTATATGTTATCTGTCATCTTAATACATTTACTTAGCTTACTATCCGTTAATCTTAGCTTTCCGATCCGTAGATAAGTTAACATAAGCTAAACGAATTAAGTTTAATTATTTTATAACCCTTATAAATGTATATATCTTAACCTCACTTTCTAGAGTAAATATATTACAGTAAAAATATCATTATTCAAATTGGTACAAATACATTTGAGTACTTGAATTAATCAGCTGAGTTTTTTGCCGATTCGTCTCGACAGAATCTACTCTCCGAATCGGTGGTAGTCTTATATTAAATTCAAAACTAGCATGACGATTCAGCGTTTTCATGAGTCTATTTGAATAAATAATAATTTGATTTTGAGTGCTTATGCTTCTTGGTTATAGCATTGATATTTATCGAGCATCTTATTAATACGAAATACATATAATGAAATTGGAGTGTCTGCTTGTAATATTAAAATAAACACGGTGCATATACCAATATAACATTTTTTCAATTTTTATCCATCTGTCTGTCTGTTTGTTCCGCCTAATCTCTGGAACGGCTGGACCGATTTTGACGGGACTCTTACTGGCAGAAAGCTGATATAATAAGGAGTAACTTAGATTATTATTATTTTTTTAAATTCAAACGTACCTCTATTCTCTTGTTTAGTCTTGTTTCTATTTCGTTCGTCTTAAATTATAAATTGTTTTAATAATGATTACTTTTGTTTTATTAATGTTTTTCGTCTAACTGACCTCCCGCGACTGTCATATCTTTTTTCCAATTATCGCATAATAATCGTACTTCATGCTAATAATTTGATGCGGTAAGCTGTTTACTAGTAACGTTATAACAGTATCAATTCTCCTGTCAATGGAACAGTCCGAAGTGTAATCCTGATTCAGCTTACGTAATTACGTAACAAGCACGTGTCGGTCTCACGTGTATACTTACGTCAATGGGGGTTCAACTCTGGCAAGGTCAATGTGAAAGAAAGGGTGATTACAGACGAACTCGAATATCAAGACTATTCTCGAACGAATAGTCTTGATATTAGATTTGGAAATATTCGTTGCGGTCGTGATGTAATGTAGCTATTAACAATTTTGATTTGTATGAATTTGTTTAAGTCCTCGATCTAAATTATTCGAATGCAAAAATACAATTGTATTTTATAAAATCTTCATAGTACGAATTCAAAATATGACGTCGAATTCGATATTAAAACAGCATATACGTACGAGTATATTATAATAGTATGCTAACTTGAAGCTTGCGTCCTTTAATTTTCATATTAATTTTGTTCAATGTCACTTGTCATTAGATCTGTTTTTTTAAATTTCGCAATGCAAATTTACATTTTTAATTTTATTGGCTCAAAAATTTGTAATTACAATTTTTTTTAATTTAATGCGTGGCGAATAACAAATGACGGAGAATATGTTTACGCTTCATATTTAAAAAATAATGTTAAGATCAATTTGGATGGAATACTATTTGGACCGATTATATAGGCGTTTTTTTTATGATCCCATGTTAATATGCTAAGACAAAGAGACACACTTTTCTTCATTTATTTTTCCATCAATTTTTTTTTATAATACTACAGAACAATATAGGTTTTCGAATTTTCAAAAAATATTTTGTGAGGAATCTTCTATGAATCGGATAAAAAATTACCATACGTGTCGCCTACAAACCAGTAACAGAGCTGTCAGCTGAGTAGAGTGGTCAGCTCCAAATCTTATTCTCAAAGGGAGGAATTGGACATTTGCAGGCTTTATGTAGGCCAATATTAACTATTGAGTGAGCCAGTGTAGTTATAAGCGTAAGGTGCATTGACGGTGTGACTTATAAATGGTTTATGAGGCTTAACGGATGTCTGACCAATTTGTTCGTTTTTCTTAATAAATTAGTTTGAAAAAAAGAGTTATTTTTTTCTATATTTTTATTGTAAAATTGTGGAAAGGCTTGTATTATTACTTTACAATTTCGTTGAATCGAAATTCATAATTTCTGTATAATGTTACAAATTTTGATAGTTACTGGGTAACAGTCGTCCGTGTGTAGGATTTCTAATGTTACGCTGACATTTCCATACAATCCTTCCACTGTACATCCATCCTCAGCGGTGCTATTCTGTAAGTGCTCACTTCGTATCTCACTCGTAAAATTTGGTAAGCCGGCGTACAGTGGAGTTTCTGATTCTGTAAGAAAGAGAAATAGAGCTATTCGAGTTTCAAACTCGACGCAGACCACGAGCATGATATCAAAATGTGATATGCGTAGTTGGCTACAATTGTTATCAAATTTAAAGGATACACGTATCAAAATGGCGTATCCCCGTATATTAGTTGTTAATATTTCTCTAGTGAGATACGAAACGAATTCTTACAGAATCACATTGCTGTGCATTATTTGATGCGTGTATCCTTTAAATAGTTAAATAATAATTATTATTAAAGCTGATGTGGCCACACTTCACATTTCATAGATGGAATTTTGTACCTTACGGTGACAATCATTTTTTATTGTGTAACCTTTTAGTTTTAATACTTATTAGAGTCAATCTCGCTTATAGCTTTCTGACTTTGCACGATCGTGTTCTGCGGTACGTTTTGAGTTTGGTATTATAGAATAGCTTTACTGCTCCTGCGCAATTTCAATTATATTTGGAATTTGCAAATAAAATAAATTTTATAAGTTTTGAACGAGAAGCATTACAAGCAGTTTTCCTTATATTTTTCTAAAGTATTATTCATAATTGGATTTCACAGGATATTAGTTTTTAATTGAATAAAAAGTCATGTTTATAATTAAAATACACTTTACGTTAACGTTAGAATAAGTTCTTTATTCCAAAGTCAAAATAAGGATAGATTTAATTTAATTTTTATATTTAATATCAAGGCCGTTATTAATATATATTATTAAGCAAGAGAAGTTTATTATATTTATTTTTAAATTATATGCACAAGTTGCCGCTTTCTGTTCATTAAAATCCTAGTACATTGTGTCATACTTTTATGACTTAAACGTCTAATAAAATGGTAATGATAACAAAACTATACTTGGAATAGTTTGAATGCCATTAGCAATTTAATATTATTTATTATATATATAAATATTATTTGATCTGGTGTATAATATCCTGCAGATTTGCGAAAAATATCGTAATATCAGATTGCTTACGAAATATTTAAATAGATATATATTAATTTTAATGAAACATATAAATCATAAGTATGATAATTTTACAATAAAATGTTTTTTGGTCAATAACAATTTTAAATATATCGAAAAACTATTTGAATATAAATTTGAAAAATAATATCTACAATATAAAAGGCACAAATTAAAATGAACCATTGACAAGGAAATGATTAAGGTTGAGGAATAAAATTTGTTTCAAGTAATAAGCTGTTCTAAGAGAGACCACACATGCATGATAGATCCTGCGGTTCCTTGCCATTTAAAATTATAGGATTTTTCTGGTGGAAACTGGTTTTCAAGCATGTGCCGTTGTTATTCGGTGCCTGAGTTCACTTATTGTGTCAAAGTTAGGCTAGTAAAGGCTAGTCTCCGTAGAGAATACCCAACAAAGCAGGGAGGACATCATAATTTACATACATATATTATCAGCCTGTAAATTTCCCACTGCTGGGCTAAGGCCTCCTCCCCCTTTGAGGAGAAGATTTGCGGGTTACACATGTGGCAGAATTTCGTTGAAATTAGACACATGCAGATTACCTCACGATGTTTTCCTTCTCCGCCGAGCCCGAGATGAATTATAAACACATATTAAGCACATGCAAATTCAGTGGTGCTTTGTCAAACCCAGGGGTTTGAACCCGTAATCAACGGTTTAGATGCAAGCGTTTTAACCACTTTGCCATCTCGGCCCAACATCATAATTTGTGCTTCATTATTAAATTCTACACATCACCTAATTTACCAAAACATAAATTTAAAATTTAATATATGATACAAAAAAAAATTATAATATTTAATACAAAAAAAAAATTTGCACATGAAAACAACACACGAGCTAGTAAAATTTAATATTACTGACGCAAGACACGTGCCGATATCAGTTTTACATAACAATAACGCGTTTTGTGTTACTTATATGTGTATATTTATGTTTACTGTTATTTGTATGAAAGGTACTGTGATGACACGGGGTTGTGCTTTGGATATTGTATTGTAATGTAGGTAGACGAGCGGTTGGGCCACCTGACGGCAAGTGGTCACCACTAGCCATAGACATTTTAGCCATAAGAATAAACGTTTCTTACATTGCAAACTTGTAACAATTGTTACCTGTAATTATATTGGCTCACTCAGTGGCGTGGCTAGGTGGGCAAGGGCCCCGATGCATAGGAAAATAATCGGGCTCTCATCCCCTCTTTCCACCCCCTCTTTAACTTATATTATAATTTAAAAAAAACTTGTGAGCTGGGTCGTGGTTTTCTTGATTTAGGAGTTGGCGAGTGAACTGACCCGCTCTTTTCAAAGCTTGGGTTAGAGGGCCACCTGAGCTCCGAGGCCCTGGTGCACTGCACCACCTGGCCTTACGATAGCTACGACTGGGCTCACTCACACTTCCAAATGTAACACAACGATAGAAAGCATTACTGTTTGGCGATAGATACAATCATGACAGAGTTACTGGCACATTTATAATATAAGTATAGATTATTAATTTATCAACAATATTGCACACTAACACAATAAATCATCACAGCACAGGATAATCAGCAGGTTACAGCCAAAACGACCGTGTCGCTCTATCGATAATGTCTCTGTAGCCCATTCCAGTCGAAGAAGGCATGAAGATAAACGAACCTAACATTAACGTATGCTATGCGATTCGCTAATAGCTCAGATATGTTATGCACTACTAACAGTACTTGATTAATATATCCTTATTTCTGGCACAGTTAAATGCTTCTGTCTACTTTAAGTTTACATCCGAAGTTCCGATATCAACTTCGTTGACGTTCAATACGCCATTTTTATTTTTCATATCGCATTTTATCAAGTTCTCGACCAATTATATCGTATCCATTAGATGTCAAAGGTTTTTTATTTGGACTACATGTATCTATCTAAACCTCCCCTTTATCGGATTTCAATATTAAAACAATCTTTATTCAAGTAGGTTCATAGTTGCACTTTTGAATTGTAATGTTAGAATTTGGAATTAAATGTAAAGTTATCACCGGTTCTGGATGTAGATTCTACTGTTCATCATGTCATCCTCCTGCACTTATCCTTATTTTACTTGGTGTCGGCGCAGCATTTCCACCTAGATGTCCGAAAATCCACAACAGCGCGATTTTTAAGACATTTTGTGCCTCGCACAACCACTCTGTGGAACGAGCTTTCGCCGGCGGTTTTTCCGAACCGATACGACTTGGGAACCTTCAAGAAAACAGCGTACTCCTTCCTTAAAGGCCGCCCATGAACATCTGCAACACCCCGGTGTTATAGTCACTTTCCATGAGGTGACCCTCCTGCTCGTTTGCCACCTATGACATAAAAAAAGTATGTCTTCTTCTTCCATACTTCTCTGTCGGACGTCATCTCACAAGTAACATTCTTTCTAACCATAATTATCGTCTTTCACACAATTCATCCATCGTTTCTTTGGTCGTCCCCTTCCTCTATATCCATCCACACCCGTGCTCAAGACCTTCCTATCAATTTAGATAGGGGAGATAATTAAATTAATTAATTAATCCTGGATGAAAACCAACGAACTACTAACTCCACGCTTTTTTATCATCTATCATTCAATAATAAGTTTTATTTATTAATGTTCTTTTAATATGAGATTTAAATTTATTAATACGCCACGTTAACAATAGCCGTTGGATCTTCCATTAGAAATGAATGCTGTGCAAGAAGGATGAAGGTATCGATGTTGCGAAGTCGGAAACTGGTTGACAACTTTTGTGTAAGAAACTTAACTAGGAATTGAAGAAATCAGGTGTTCGTTGTGGGATAAAAACTGGTGGACGTATAACTTACAACAACTTTTATTAAATAACGTCAAAAGTATAATTTTTGTATATGTAAGCGGCGGGCTGTTACCAGATGGTAAATAGTCGCCTTACGCATAGAACGCGCCACCAAACTCTTGTGGACACCAAATCTTATGAGCTAAGATATTTTTTCCCTTGTGCCTGTTACACTGGCTCACTCGCCCTTCAAACTGGAACACTACAATAAGTATTGCTATTTGGTGATAGAATACCATTCTTATATTTTAATATATCAACATATACTATATTGCATTAAAAGTTTGAACTCGTCAGAATTATTTAAAATTATCTCAATTTTAGGCCTCTTGTCTTGGGGCTGTTGCCTCTTATCTTCTTAATTCGACCCTATTAAGAAGTAAAAATTTAAGTAAGACTGAGAAAAAATTAAGAGATCAATACATAAAGTCTCAATTTACTTTGTTCTGGATTAAATCGTTTTAATATAATTTCAATTAACTTTTTCTACTTATATACAAGATATATTTGATGTCAGTTTAAATTGATTCTTATTCTCACTAAAAGGCTAAAACGAAACTAATTTGTAGATAAAAAGAAGGTGGATTTTGATAAGTTTCAAGCGTTTTGCTCGAGAAATGTCGCAACGAACAAGGTCGGTCTTATGAAATGTTTGGTAATACATAATAGAACTTTTACATTAGGTTAGAATTGTAACCGACTTTTTAGTAGGATAGTTAGGTTGTTTATATCAAACATATTTATAAGTAAATTGATAATTTAAAGCCATTTTTTGAATATGTTATCTTGTAGTTAAAGACTTAAAGAATATATACTGATATTATAAATGTGAAAGTAACTATATCTGTTTGTTTGTCTGTTGCTCTTTCACGGCCAAACCGCTCAACCGAATTTCTTGAATTTAGTATAAAGTAAGCTTGAACTCTAAGGAAGTACACAGGCTACTTTTAAACCTAATCTAACGTAACCTCTATAACGTAAGCAAAATTCTTGGGCGACAACGATAATAAAATATATATAATAAAAGATAATAAAAATAAAAAGGTAAATAAAGTAAATTAATCATTGCCGAAGGGTTTTTATACAGAACATTTATGTTCTTATTCAAGAGTAAGCTTCGAATATTTCGTCTACCTATTGCAGTTCGAATACGACGCTGAATTTCATCCGACGACTGCAGGTTTACCTGCGTTGAAATTCTGCGTCGTCTCAAGATGTTCTCGCCTTCTCGGCTTGATCTTGGCTGACATGATAAAATAATATACATTATGAACTAATTATGAACGTGTGGAAATACACGTTGCAAATACACATTTCTTAATAGAATTGCTACTCTGATTGTTTAGATGATAATTTGACACGAATAGAATGAAATATATATATTTTTAGTTCTGTAAATTCAAGGTCTATTTTTGTTATACATACGTCTATAAATTAATAATTTGTTTGTAAGCTATGACACAATATGTGAAAAATTTGACAAGCTTGGACCTTGAATATAAGATGCAGTCTGTGATAGATATTCCGTGAAAATATTTTATTTTTCATGATAACAATTATTTAAGTTTTAAATATTATGACGACGTGATCAAGAGAGAAGCATCGTTTTAATAAATTTTGTTTTTATTTTAGTTTATATTGTTCGTTAATTTATTTTACTGGTGTTCGCTCTGTGCTCGAATTTCCATCATTATAATTATTTAAAATATATATGATTTGAATTTTTTTGGTCCCTAAATCTCAATGGCAAAAATATTGTTAGTTAAATGTTTTATCTTTGCCTATTTATTTATACATTTTGAAACAAAATTCTTATGCTTCTGTGTATTGATATTGAATCAATATTATATCATGAATTTGTTTTAATTTAATAGATAGCCATCGAAGAGATTTAAACATTACATTTTCGCGTAATGTTTCACGTACAAAAATAATATTTTTAAATAAAAAAAATATTAAAACTTTTGTAATGAATGACACAAATTATTTAAACTTTGACCTTGAAATGTTCACATAATTTCTTACCAAACAATTTCATACTTTGGAAACCCGCAAACTAAAAATGTGTTAACGAATGTATTAAGTAACGTTTTGCGAATTCGTTACTAAACTCGTCTCGTAATAAAACTACACAATACACAAGTCGCATTATGTTATTATTATACTCAATTTTTTTTTTATTTAACCGAGCAAAGGTAACATAAACATAGAGGTTATAGTTGAACTCTTTGGTTTTGTAGGTTATAAGGCTGTGAATCCCGAAGTCCTGGATTCAATCCGTGGGCCGAGCCAATTGTAAAATCTTCTGTGTCGGAAATTTCCTTGCTAATATTTCTTTCGAAAAGAAGAAATAATAGTCAAACATTGTCCTTACTAAATAAACTATGTGTAATCGTAACAATTAGTAATTTTTATCACAATCAAAAATCAGATAAAAGTTATTTCATATGCCCAATTTCACATAAGACGTTATAAACAACAATTTTAACAGTTGAAAATCGCGTTTGGTAACAATTTACAAAACCATTACCCAATGTTACAGTTACTGAACAACTTATAGTGTGACCAATGCGCGTTGTAACGTACTTACGTTACATAATAATTACTAAACGATTTTTTTTTGCACGTTATAGTTTGCTAAATGTTTCATTGATATGGTTACCGATTCTGATGTACAAAATCTTTTAACAGGATCAATTTGAATATATTCTCGAAGATGGTCTTTTTTAAGGTCATAAATAACATTTTGTGTAAATACTAACAATGTCACTCCGTTAAGGCAACTAATATATAATCTTTTGATTGTCTCTATGGTCAAGTGCCTAGTTTGTAGAGCTCCAGATTCAAAGTCCGTGTTGGACCAAGAGTAGCAGTCTGAAGTCTCCTGTTGGCAGTGTTTCCTGTACGTCAGAAAGTAAGTAAATCCTTTGGTCTTGTGCCTGGTCCAGTTATGTTGATTTGTCTAGCCCATCGGAGAGAGTATTTAAGTATAGGTACCTATACACTCTTAGATAAAATATATTTTACCTTTGAAAATAGCCACGGTGATCCAATCAGGTTATGTCAATCAAAGTCAGACAGTCAAAATCTGATGAATCATATTATATAAGTTATTTGCATCAATTATTTAACAGCTAAATTAGTATAAGACGCCCATTTTACGGCCATATAATACTGCTCGATAATGTTTAAGTACCAGCGTATGCAAAAGTACTCTCAAAAGTTCAAATTTTTACGATTGTCAATTAATCTTTCTAGACTCGTATATTCCATTGATAAAAGATCGTAACGCTTTGGTTCTGTTAAATTGTTATATTTTAGAATTGTGTCGTAGACAAATAGTGTTATTAGCCATTCAATTAATAGCCTAGCCTTTTTACTAAACGTGGTTAAATCAGCGGTCTGAGTGTCATTCGGCTTATACATCTTTCGTTCATAGGTCGATGGTTTAATGAGAATTCTAAATCCATTCGAATTTTCAGTTCAAAGTTTTATAAATTGTGAGGTCTCTATATCTATATTTTGTAAACCGACGAGAGTGATACGCTATTTTGGTGGGTGTATCCTTTAAATGTTATTATTATTGAAGTCAATATTGCATATCACATTCTGACATTTCACGATCGTGTCCAATTCGAGACTGGTCTTACGAAATAGCTCTAGAAGAAAAAGTGAACTGGCTATATATGTTTGTGTTTTGTTTCATGAAAAATAACATACGTATGAAGGCTTGAGTCGAGATAAAACTAATTTGTTGATCATAAAATTTACGACGACGCTTATTCCGTTAATATTCTAAATTTAAACGGTTGCTTTTTTTTAATATTTTATCCGGCAAAAGCAGGAGGTTCGCCTGATTGAAAGTGGCTATCATCGCCCGTGGGCATCTGCAGCAACTGGCGTAGCGCAGCTTCGTATTTAATAATAGGTACTTAAACTTTTCCGAAACGCTTTATTTCTTAATTTTAATATTTATATTATTTAAGTTTTATAGTTACGTGTTACAAAAAAACCGTCCTATCGTTTATTAATACAGAGATATTTGGTAATATATTTTAATATAGGATATGACTTATATTAAGTACATTACGACAACGCTGTGTTAAACCGGTTTCTTACAAGATATCCTCAGTTGGACATGAAATTCTTACGGAATAGATGTATGTGTAAAGATGTATTCACGTAGACCAATATTTTTAATTCATAATTAAATAAACTTCATAGAAATTTGTATTTTTAGTAATTATTGTATGGAGCCATGATCTTTTAACTATGTTTGAGTAATCTTCATATCTTTCTTCTTATATAAATAATTATTGATTGTGTTAGTATTCTACGTATATTATATGCGTTCTTGAATTTGTTATTTGCCTTTATGTTACTTTTGATGTGACAGCATGTTGTTATTACCAGGGGGCGTCAAGGTAGCATGCGCATGAGATCCCGTGACACCCGAAGAGACGAAGTGGATACCGCTGGTTTTTTAGTGGGTATTCCGGCATATTTAGCGCCATTGAGTCCCGCACAACCCCCACTTCTTGATGGGTAAACGCGTCAAGTTTTTCCAGCGAGAACAAATAATTATTGTTACCAGGCATCATAATATTTAATTTATTAGTATTATTGATAATTATATAAATTTTAATATGATTCTTAGTTGTTTGTACATATAGTTGTTTTTCGCGTAAACGTTTATTTGTGCAAGTTTGTCTGGGTAGGTTACCTACTCATCATATATTCTACCGCCAATGGCAATACAATTGTGGTTTCGCAGTTGTAAAGGTGAGTTAGTCAGTGCAACTACACGCAATAGGGACATAATATCATAGTTCCCAAGTTTGGTGACGCACTAGCGATATATACTTGTAATGGTTAATATTTCTTATACAGTGCAATGTAAGGATGGTGGTGACCACTTACCATAAGGTGACCCATTTTCTAACTGTTATATATGTAAAAGTTAAATATAGATAAGTATATTTAAATTTAACATGAAATTTATAAGCAAAACAGTGTACATACTCCCTTATACCGAATCGATTTCGTCCAGCGATCGAGTCGGTATTTCTACTCGATTTACGATATCGATGTCGAAACGACACCGGAAAGTAACTTCCAAGGACAATATTAATGGTTTTAAAAGTATAACGTAATAATGTGCAATACAAATACCACGGTTGAATACTCCTCATTATGAAAGTTTACTCGTAATCTTGAAGGCCGATTGCGGTTCTAATTACTTTAAAAACTATAAAAAAAAACTGCATGTGTCATAATTCGCTGCGATTAGATGCAGATTATGGTTGTTTACGGGAGTTATGACATTTTAACGGTACATTTTGAAACAAATTAGTGTGTAATTTTTGAAGCTGGTTAACTTGTGTATAGTAAATTTATGTCGTTTCATTGAAAATTTGTAATTGACCTTGAAGTACAATTTAAATTTCAATAATTTAGGTTTAGAACTACAGAATAACAGCTTAACTTAATTTCGGTTATTAGTGATGAATAGTTTAAATTAAGAATAACATTGTCAGGGGTGTTTCGGAAATGCGCAAAAAAAAAACAGACCACTAAAAGAACCATACGTCACTGACTGCATATTCCTTGTTAGTCTAGTGGCAAGCTTGTCTGCAGATTTCGAGATCTTGACTTCAAATCCCAGATCAGGCTAAAAAATTCAACATCAGTAGATGCTCAGAGTTCGGAAAAAAATTCCAATGTTACTCTCTCGTAGGACATGTGAAGCCTTAGTCCTGTGTCTGACATCCTTTCGGTTGTCAATCCATAGGATTATGAGCCTAAGATAATAAAGGGATCCACAGAACTTTGTACCCATCGAGACGAAAACTCTGTCAGGTTTTCGTTCATAAATACGAATGCACAATAAACTCTAAAAGAAGAGTTTAGCCATTATAAGTTCAACTAGATCCCAGGCTTATCCAATAGTATATACCTTTTAAGTCATTGTTTTAATATCATACAATTCAAGTTCCCAACTTCTTTATATAAAGTTAAAAGGAATATTCGCAACTGTTATTATCATGACGAAATTAGTTCCGTTGATATGTCAACATACAGGTTACCTAACGCTTGCTAAATATACATATAAGTGGTATAGTACACACGAACGTTTCTGATGTGAATTGTGATATTACATTTTTCAATGTAACATATTTAATAACGCATAAATGTTACGTAGTGTTGACTGGCCCCTACAAGGTGGACTGACGATTTTATGAGCTACTTAAGCTCTTTAATCTTCTGAAAGGAAGGACAGAGAGGGACAGATATATTATAAACTTCAGCACAACGCTTCTCCGCTATTGCCTTATATACACATCTAGTATTATTTATGAGCATTCCAATACATAGTCACGATTCAACTACATATTTATTGGGAAATTCTCGGTATTTTTCGTGAAAACTACGAAAAATCCAACGAATTATATTAGAGCGGAGGAATCGAAATCATATCGGCAAAATGATCCCAAGATAAATAACGTAAGTGACTTCGAAAACTTAATAATTATAATATTATGGACGCATACAGTTACAGTTTAACCAATATGTCTAACATATACTTACACACATATATATATTAGAAATTATATATCTAATTCTATGGGTAAGGTATATGCATTTAAATACACAATAATTAATTGTATAGCTATGATATTATGTTTAGATTTTTACTTTTCGGTTAGAGCTCATTATTTTCGAAAAATATATACAGAGATAGTTTATAAATGTGAACTGTGACACTTTGAATATATATTACATATATTATGATACTGTGTTTAAATTTACAAACAATGTTATTAAAACAACAATATTATTATTTATTTATTCATAAAATTTAATTAAATATATAATAGGAAAATCTACATATATATTAAATACAATTTATATAAAAATGCACACATTATTTTAGCGTATGACTGACAGACCTTCTGAGCTATTTCAACATAGAGTTGTTGACCGGTTGCAATTCATAAGAGTCGGTAGGCGGTACATGTTTATTAATTAAATTATAAATATTATACAATTATTACACATCCGTTAAATTTATTACTCTATTGCTTTATGACAGTTTTTTTTTTTAATTTACGATGACCAAAGTCAAGGTTGAATAGCAATAAATCTGTGATATAAATAGAGCAGGTTGTCTTATTTAATTTATTAAATCATTATATGAATATTTAAGTTTAACTTCTTTTTTTTATGGTGGCTGTTGACGATCTTTATTATTTATTAATAAATATTTGAAAACAGAACGTTATTGATTTTAATAGGTAAATTTTTTTTTTGGTTTGAATTTCAGCCGGAGTCATCACTTGATGCAATAAATTGAACTTTATGATTGTCAGAGAATTAGCTACAGCATTGTTGGTAGATATTTATAATTAATGTCATTTAGACTAACTATATAAAAAAGGATAAAAAAGCTAGATAGTATAGACAAATTATATTACGGCGTGATTTTTTTTATTAAAAAAAATCCATCCAATCCAAAATGGTCTATATCCAGACCTGATTTGTTGGCGTCTTATTTACTCCTTTCCGAGTAGGCAACGATGTGTCACTATTCAGTCTAATTTTATTTTTATATGGCTTTTATCAAAGCCACATATTATTTCGCAGATACTGTAAATATTTTAATTTCTATACATCATAAAACGAATTAAAATAAAAAAAAACCATCAAATTTTATATGTCTTAAAGATAAAACGAACGAATAAATGGAAAATGTACGCTTTTTATTTAAATAACGATATTATACATAAACAAACATGTGCAAATTAATCTACGCTTGACTTTAAATAAAACAATTTTATACAAATTGACACCTTCTATTAATATATAACATGATATATTTATTTTATTCATTTATCAGATATTTAACATAATTAAAACAGTTTATAAACCAATAAAATTCAGTGCAAATCAATAATAACGAAAACAATCAATGCGTGAAATATGCTAACCTCATTAGTGCGACGGAGTTATGTGCCCGATGCGCTTGCGCAACTCAGCCGCTGGGAGTATTTCGACACGTGCGTCGATTTGTATTGATATCTTGGAAAAAAATTGTAGAGGCCGATGGTATACCTATTTATATATTTAGGAGAACGTGTTGACGTTAAAATTAGTAGGTATATATTTTATTATATTTACAAAATGTTAATATTATATATTAGTACGTACTGATGATAACAGCTAGGTAATATATCAGATTAAGTCTTAAATTGCTAAAAGATCGCACTGCTTTAAGCTATTTTGAAATTATATTGTTTTGTTCCAAATAACAATTATTTTTATTAAAATCTGCAATTTTTAATAATATTATTTTGCAATGTAATTGAAGAGCCGAGATATAAGTAGATACAAAATGTGAGTAGTAACTAGAGGTCGCGGGGTGAAGTCTTGACAAGCATCTAACGCTACAGTGTTGAAGAAAAATATTTTGAATAAATGTCATCCACCAACCTTGGGCCAACGTTTGAACAACGTAGTGGAATTATCTCTAAAGTATTCTTAAGTAACAGGAGAAAAGACCCAGTAGCGGCAAATCTTTTTTTATGATATCAGATTTTATTTAATTATCTATCGTTTGAGCCAAACGAGCCAACTTTGTTATCTTGGCGTGCATGGCAGCTACGCTTGACACTCGCCAAACGTTATACTGCTTTACTAGTGTATAATAATTGGCCACTATACATATATATTTACTTGGTGGCTTTGTGCTCGCCCGTCTGCGTAGGAACCACCCACTCACCAGATATTATACCATCAAACAGCAGTGTTGTGGTGTTCCGGCTTGAAGCGTGAGTGAGCTAGTGTAACTACAGGCACAAGGAACGTAACATCTTAGTTCCCAAAGTTGGTGGCACATTGTCTATGTAAGGAATGGTTAATATTTCTTACAGTGCCATAGTCTATGGGCGATGGTGACCATTTACCGTCAGGTGGCTGGTGGTGGCACTTGCTCGTCCGCCTACCTATATCATAAAAAAAAAACTAATTTTTTCGCTTCGTTTTTAGCTTTGATATTCTCTCTAGACACATAAATAATCAAAATTTATTATATAGTTAGATTTATGCATAAAACTCTTCGAGATGAAACTCTTCATTTGGGTGGAGAACTTAAAGTAATCCAACAGCCAGAGCTTAGTATTGTTGTGAAACGGTTTGAAAGATGTAAGAGCTTAACAACAGATACAAGGGCCATAATATCCAAAAGTTGTTCCCATCCATAGTGTTAGGGATGGTTAGTATTTCTCACAGCGCCAATACTATCAATTGGCCCAATCCGTCTACCGATAAAAATGTTCTCCGCTGTAAAAATAAGATATGCATGTACATGTGTCGAAATGTCGTCGATACGTTGCGACATGCGAATAAACATGCATAATAATGCCTTCAAGGTCGATGAAACGTAGTCTTTATCTATTATACACATAATGAAATAGTTGAGGTCAAAAGTCTTTCGTGTCCACATCGATAAATCTTTGAATTTCGATATAACAAAGTAAATAGATTATAATTTAAAAAAAATATATATAACACAAATTAATATTTATATAGGTTAAACAATTGAATTCAGTAAATTAATAGAAATAAATCATTTTAAGTATAATATTTTATATGGATACGAAATTTTGTATCTATGCTTATGGAAGTTAAAGAATACCTTAATTTGGAGCCAATCTTGGGTGCAGAGTCAAGATAGGCTTACTATAAAAAGGCATTATCATTGGAACTGAACCAACTTGTTTACTTCATTTGTCTATAGTAAGTGTAAGTTGGTTGAATTCAGGTTTGATCCAACTCGCCATGTTTGATCAAAACTTACAAGTCGAACTAGACAGAAATTAAAGACGCATTTACTTGCTGAAGTTCTTCTTCTTCGCTGTCATAAAAAATAGATGATTGCTTGCAAATTATTGATTAAAATAAATCAATAAATGCACTTATTAATAATAAAATAAAAACTATTATTATGAGAAATGTAACTTATTATTCTATAATAGTCAAAAATTTTAACATTCTATCACAATTTAAATTTGTAATAAAAAATACATCGTCAAATAAGCTAAGGCGTGAATTTGTCTATTTCGAGCGACTTGATACTAAATTGGCCGCTCAGTGAGCAACTTCATAATGTAGATTTTGTCACCATGAGCGCTTTACGTTACAAAATATATCTCACGATTATTTCAAAACGATGATGAGAGAGCGCCAAATTAATTATAACTTCAAATATAATATACATGATAAAAAAAATTGAGGTAATTTTCGTTGATACAATACAAAGCAATGAAAAATCAGACTGACGTAAATTATACATACAATATGTAAATTTTTATATATTGACAAAGGCAGAATATATATTTTTATTTTATTGTTATAGTTGTGCGTTTTTAGAAATCAAATTTTTTGCTCGAATTAAGTATTTCTTATTAAGAATCAGGTTAGTTCGTTTGCTTTCAATATCATAAAAACTTATAAAAGGCTAATCGGACAGTTACTAAAAACCGATCGAAAATAGTGTGACGAAACTAAACTTGAGTTAACTACTTAACTTTTTCTTGTCTATGTTAGGATATTGCACCAAAAATGCATAGATTTTAAATCAAAATTCGTGAAGTTCGATTTATACAGAGTGTTTTAATAATAATATATACGTTTATTAATTAGTGAAATTATATTACGTACACATTTTCGAAAAATGCATGTATGAGTACATTGATATTTTACTATTTAGCTTTTGATCGCGGTTCATAGACTTTTTATATTCCCATCATACAGTTAACAGGTCTTTATCAACCAATAGACATTAAGACATTACACACAACACATTGTGCTACGCTTGACTAATCTAATTCGATACTTCAAACGTAGCAAAAGAAAGTCTGTGCCTAGACAAATAAGATCCATTTTTCATCGCTTTCATTTGGTTTTATTTGACTTTTATACTTCATTTGCGACGCGTAAAATATTCTTTTCAAACATGGTAAAGCCTTTTAAATAGCGAAACGTGAACGACAACATTTTTGGCTGCAAAATTTACATTCATTATATAAAAATACTACGTCACTTAAAAAAAAAACTCAATGACGTGATACGATCATATCGCAATGGTTAATTTAACCGAATGATTGATTTCGTAATCTATCATTAACGGTTACTTTAGGTTACATAATCAGACCGGTTACCGCTCTTCACCTTGTAGGTGATGTAATGTGTCAAGGTTCCTTTATGCAACTTGTTCTTTTCGACGTTTTGCAATTGTCTGAGATGTCTGAGATGTGACGACTAGGTTTTGTGTCAGACTCTATTGTCTTTTTGAATTACAGATTAGTGTAAGGGAAATTGAGATTTATGGTATTCTTGATAGGAGCTAAATTTATTTGATGGCTTTTTGTTATAATTACACGTAAATTCAGTCTCTGTCTGCTACAAATATATTAATTTCAGTGTAAAATTATTATTCGTTTGTTCATTAAAATTTTAATATGTATGTAATTAATAATGCCTAAACAATTGCAAAATTAAACGAACATGACATTTGATATGACATTTATAGTTACCAACAGTTTTAAAAATGTCAGCTCATTAGTTGAGTCATTTTAAAATTCAATTGCAGAATTCACTCAAATACATTAAAAATGTAAATAAAAGCGTGTATACTTATACAAATATATATATATATTATATAACTAATTGTATTATTTATAATGATTAATAATAATTGTATAAACATAGAATCAGTTTCCTTACATCATACATTTCTTACGTCATCAATGCACTGACAATTTTGGGTACAAAGATTTTATGTCCCTTGAGCATGTAGACACAGCAGTTCAAATCGGAACGCAAGAATATTAAGCATTAACGTTTGACGATAGAATATACGATGAGTGGGTGGTATCTACCCAGACGGGCTTAGACATAGCCTTAAAGTAAAGCAGTTAAGTTCAAGATCTTAATCGAGAACTACAAATGTTTTAAAAAAAAGGTTTGATTATTTTTTGCCTGAAGCACATTGCAAACATTAAATAAAAGTATATAAAAAAAAAAAACATTAATTATGTGAACGCAACAACAATATAGAAATAGAAAATCAATTAATAACTCGTTTATTTCTTGTTGAGATTAGCGTTAATACGAAAACAAACACTTTTGTTGTATCTAATCTGACGGTATGGTTGTTTATCATAATAAGTTCTAATGTACGTTTTTGTCTGTCTTTTTTCGCCAAATATATGTCAAAACTACTGATAGTTGCAAGTCCCCATGACTTGCATCTATCTGCAGTTAACCATATCAAACGTATCCCATTATATTTCTATATTGAGTACAAAGATGATTTGTAGTAAAAGAAATATTAAAGTCAATGGCATATTCATTGAAGGCGATTTCTTTTCATTGAAATTACTATTAAAATTTTGCAATTTTGAACAGTAATTCTTACGATACACAAAATACAGACAGAAATATATATATAACGCGCTGCTTTATCGCTAAGATGGAGATCTCTTCCAGGTAACTTAGAGGTAGTAAAAAGAAGGATTGGTGTAAATTCCATAAATAATCATGTATAAACAGATTCATTACAAGTAGTAGTAGTTTCCCAAGCGTGTATCGCTTGGGAGAAACACCTGGTGTGAACTAAGCTTATAACGGATGGAGAGATTGAGTAGAACCATAGTTATTATTTTATATTATTTGATTGCCTCGGTTGTCCAATAGCTAGTTTATAATGTCTATAGTTTATAGTCAACAGATCTATAGTCTCAAGCACTGGATTGTGCAGTCAAAAGATATTCAGTTTTTCCGTTCAGAAGTTCTAAGTAGCAACACGAAAAGGTCCTGCGCCTGAATTTTTACTGATCGTGTCGGATTTGCCATCCCATCGGATTGTGAGTAGGGATTCTCAATAAATGGGGTATCTAATACAAAAATCTTTATCAAATCAAGTCTTAAGCTTTTTAACCATATATGTATAAAGGCTTTTTCGTGCAATGATCCCTTCATTTTTGTCGTCGTTTGCGCAATTATATTTATACGTCAAGTTTTCGACTGTCTATAAACTTAACAAATACAAATCCAACACAAACATAGTTGCAATATAAGCAATTCAAACAAATAGAGATGACCACTCCACATTGTCCTTGAAGTATTATCACACGGCACTCATTGTTGGTACTTTTCGCAATAGTTGTAACGCAAGTAATCAACATTATCTGTATGATATAGCACATATATATGCCAAGGTTTCGCACTAGAGAAATGGTTTTATTGAATCGTGACATTTGTAATCGATTGCATAATTTAATAAATTTGAGAAAAATATAACTTGTTTTATTATCTAACGTTAATTAAATAATTTCTTCGAGTGATTTGATTTTTTGTATTCGTTCTGAATCGTGGTTGAACCCTTATTTCACCAGATGACCATATTCACAATAAACTTTGATGATACTGAAGCATAGCTTGCGTCGCTGCAGTTAATTTAATTTTGGACTAGTCCCCCCGATAGTATCTATGTCTTTTAATGAGTAAAAGTATAAACCCCTTGAAGAAAGCTTTGGAGCTTGTTCCACAAGGCAGCTCGAAGGTACCCCGTGGAAAAACACGTGACAGGTTTTCCTTCATCGTTGAACAAATTATAATCCAGTGGTTGCCTGTATTTGATCCATGGTCTAGCAAATGCTACCGTGACGCCCTGACGGTCGGCTTGACTATGCGGGCCTTCAACTACTAGGGGGATTTCTGGGGTACTGAGAACCCCCCTAGTCCTTGAGGCGCCCTATTGAGGCGGGAGGAGAAGGTGCGCATAACGCTTCTTCTTCCTCCCCAGTCGTCTTCGGCGGAGCGGGTCTGCAGCGGCATCCTCTTCCCGCACCCGATCCGCGGCTTCCTTCTGCGACATGACGCTTTCGCAGAAGGAGCACATCTCCAACCAGCACATCTCGCTACCGAGCATTTCGTTGACAATACTCGGCAGCGAGAGGTCTCCGCCCATAATTGCCGCCAGGGAATACCTCTGGGGATGTTGCCTAGCAAACCTAGATTTGTACTATACTAACGGACAATCTCGGCTTTTGAGGTTGAATATAATATACATTATATATATTTAATAATATATTACAGATGCCTAACATAAATTACTCATTGAAAACAAATTATGATTCATTAGTGACATAATATTTACTATGTAACCATTTTTAAATGCGATTATACAAAGCTTATGTCATTTCATGACTATATATATTTATATGATATAATATGTAAAATAAGTATTTGTTTGTTTGCACAGGAAATATATCGCGGTAAGATTCCGTTACATACACTTATAAAACATTGATTTGTACTGAGAGCTTAGTTTAAATAAACGAGTTTTTTGGTGCAATGGTCAGAGATTCGATGCTAGTTCATGGATTAATATTTGTGAAGGTAAGAGAAACTACAGGCACAAGGGACTTACCACTTAGTTCATGATTGATTGACATGATTATTATTTTTCTTACAGCACTAATTTATCTAAAGGCAGTGACCCCTTACCACTTCTCCTTACGCCCATTGGTAGACAACTCAAAATCAAAATCAAAGTCAAAATATACTTTATTAAAGTAGGCTTTTACAAGCACTTTTGAATCGTCATTTAAGAAACAATTTTAAGTAAAGCTACCACCAGTTCGGAATGTAGATTCTACCGAGAAGAACCGGCAAGAAACTCAGTAGTTACTCTTTTTCAACATCTAAAAAAAAAGTCATTTTAGTTAAATACAATTATATATGTATGTTATGTCTCCTGCTTGGAAGTCAACCAGCATTAACTCCACGCTTTTTTATCATCTATATAATCTTGTATCGAATAATATGCCTTCTTTACCAATGTATATTAACTATATAATAAAATTAACTATACTCTTGATTTTTTTTTATTTTCAAGGAGACTAAGTACCCAGGACATCTCTGCCTAAAACCAATAATAATAATAATAAGTTCACTCTCTATTACCACACAAATCCGATAAGACATTAGATCCGATATGACCGGTTAGAGTTTTGGCGTAGGATCAATGGCCTTACGTGCTCTCTGAGACACGTGAGATCAAACACTCGTAAACTCGACTTCAGAATTTTCAAATTACCTATATTTAAATCAACACCGAATAAGTCTTAATTTTTTTGTACTCACAATTGGTCGATACGAATTTCAATAAAATAAATTCAATAATAAACATATAATTTTATTATTTAAATAAAATCTCATTCAAGTATTCAACTTTGCGTCATGTAAACTAAGACAGTCTATCTAGGTCATAGATCTTTTGATTAATCTGTAAGAAAGATGTTACGCAAGTCGTTGCATCACAATCGGTCCAGTTTTATGCATTTAAGTCAAGGTTTTGAGTTCAAGTCAACTTTTTCATAACATTTTTTAAGGGCGTATGCTTATTTTGAACGTTTTAAGAAATTATTAACATGTTTCGTGCCGTAATAAGTGACATTTTGTAATTCGAAAATCGAAAAAATTATTATCCTACGGAAATTTAAACGGACTAATTTAATTAACTCTTTTTCAATTTAAAAAATAAAAATGTCTATGACACGGTTTAAAATGATAAAAGTATTATAAAATTTATTTTAACTTAAATGATTATTTTGTACACTAAAAGATGTTGCCATACATTGCATCAATAGTACAATTTACCTATAAATTCATACATACATACATACACACATACACACACATACAAAACAATACATATACCGTTGTACCACGTTTGACTAACCCAATTCGATACGAGATACCATACATTGTAAACAAAACCGTATTTTTTTATTGATAAGGTTCAATTCTCGTCGCTTCGATCCCCTGGTTTTAGTTTACTATTACGTAAGACAATTTAAGGTCACTAAAGTTGCATAATCCGTACATTACTGTGAGAACGACCAGAATAACTTGAGCTTTCAGTACGGGTTCAATTACCCCGAAGTGACCTTTATTTGTAAGAAACGGGCGGAGGGTATAGTTCAATCGAATTGGTCGGTTTAGGATTTGCGTCGGCTAATATTAGAATGTCAGTTTTGAAATACTAAAGTATGTTCTTATGATTTATGGGCGTATCACGTTTTCTTGTAATTTGGTCTATTGTTTGTAATAACAGTTGTTTACGGTATATGGAAATGTTATACCAAAATATCGAATCGAACTGGAGATGTTTTTATTGGTACAATTTTTAACTAATCTGAGCTAAAAAAAACTATGATTATTGATTTACTTGTTGATAGGACTTTGTACAAGCCAGTCTAGATAGGTATCACCCACTCATTCTCATCGTTGGTCTAGTGGTTAGATATAAGCTCATAGATCTTTAGGTGCTGGTTTCAAATCACAGATCGAGCCTTTAAATGTGTACACTCCCGTGTCTCGGAAAGCACGTGAAGCTGTTGGTTCTGCACCTGAACTCTTTCCAGTTATGTCGTATTTGCCGTCCCATCGGCTTAGAAGTATGTGTATATACTTGTGCTCTATGATATGTCCTGCGTTAGTTAGCTTCCCTTAAGAATGCCCGCGCCGTGGTCTAAATTGGTCAGCACGACATTATTATATTGTTTTATTTAACGTATTTACGTCCTTACTGTAAATAAATGTATACAAATATAATATTAGTTCACAACTGTATTTCTAAAGTAACAATATGACGAAATTACTTTATGAAAGTCTGGTCGAAACATATTCACGATATAATTCACTTTGAAAACACTTTTGGACCCCAACATACTTTAATTCAAGTCTAGACACCGCTGCAACATTCAAACTTCTGTACCTATATATAATAGTATTCAAATTAAATTGTGAATCGTTTCGAGTCTCGGACAAGAAAAACGTGCGGTGCTAATAAGTTTAATCTTTGTATTAAATACTCAACCAGATTAATTTAATAAATAAAATAAATAATAATTCTTAATATCAATATTTTTATATGACGTGTAAGTAAAAAAATCAAGGAACTATGAAAACTGGACGTCATAAAATCTTTATTTTTAGATATGTAGATTGTATATTTACAATTTGATTAAATATAAAGTACATGTTAAAATATATTAATAAACTACAGCTACGAGCAAATGACTTAGTAGAGTTTATTGTTTTATATTTTCACTGCTCCGTACTCCGGCTATCCCTGCAGGTGTCGGCCTCGGATTTTCATTGTTTATAGTATGATTTTTAAAACCAGCAACAAGAACAAACTTAACCAATTAATTTATAACCCTATATAAGTCTTATAAATAAGACGTAGGAAGTTTAATAAATTTAACCTCCTATGACAAAGGACTTAAAAGAGTAACTACTCATAGGTAGGCGGATTGGCACATGAGTCATCTGATGGTGGTTATTACTATCAATAGACATTGGGTCTGCAATAAACATTAATTCCCCCCTAAGTTCCTCTTATCACCAACGCTCCACCAACCTTGGGAACTAAGATGTTACGTAATTTGTGCCTGCTGTTGCATTCAAACTGGAACACAACAATGCTAAGCATTGCTGTTTCATCTTGATTATGATCTGATGATCTTAAAGTTTATATATCTTTTATAATAACGATTCAAACGTGCTTGTGTTGTTTATGGGAACTTATTTTAATAACAAAAGATATTTCATGGCAAGGTTATAAAAAAAAAAAAGTTGAAAAAGTCTATGATTGTATTTTATTTATAGGTTAATAAGAAAACTATCATAACGACAGGTCACCTTTCTCAATAGTGTTGGAACAAAGTCCGCATGAGCGATTCCCAAGCTGTTACACGTCTAGCTGACATAATCCGCTTACCCAGTAACGAGCCGGATGCTGGCAGGGATGTCTAATCGAATTATTATCTGTGCGAATTCTAAACTGTTATGTCAACGTCAAATTTAAAATTGTAACTCAATATTTTATTTTGTAAAACGATTTGAAAGATATTTTGATCACTCATTTTGTTAATAATAGATTTATATTATAGTATTCTTTAATTTTAAACAGATGTGTGGACATAAATAAACTTTTAAAAACTACTTGTATTATAATGTCAAAGAAAACCCAGTTAAAAAAAAAACAATTGAAAGAAAGAAATAGGAAGAATTGTTGAGATTGAAATTAAAATCGTCAAATGCGTAAATTATTTTTTATGTTAGATCACGAGTTAATGTTGCCTGTAAGGCGCGTATAATTAAATAACTTAAATAGCCTCGATGAAGTCAAATTAGCACAGATTAAAAAAAATCTCTAATAAAACTTCTTCGTACAATTTTAAAATATTAATAACACGTATATCTGATGATTTACTTATGATTATTTATATATATCTATAATTTATATCTAAACGTTATTAGCACATGAATATAATAGGTTTTAATATATTTTTTTTTAAATATTATTACGGCAACATAGTGTTGTGCAACCCTACTATATTACAGGGATGCATACGACGGATGCTAACCTACTGCCGAGTAACGGGACTGCAAGAGGTTAATGTGGATACACTTTCTGTATCAAGATACAGATAACAAATAAAATTACAAAATATAACTTGAAAGAAGTATAGAAAAAATGCTAATATATATATATATATATTCGATGTTTTATTTATTTGTCTTATAATATGTTATTTTTGATCTGTACAGACGTGTTGTCCATTCCTTTGGTGTATATTTTTATAGTTTTTTTTTAAATAATTATTTTATGTTTTTATCACCGTTAAAGTGTATATTATAATTATAGAATTGAAATATTAATAACTTTAAAACATTGATAAATACGTAAACCAAATAAAAGAAAAATTAAATATTTCCTTAATTATTTCTTAAAACAAACATGACACGCAACTTATTTAAACTTTAATAACATTTTGTTTTTCTAGTATAGTGATGTCGTCATAACGCGAAATGACTGACGCAAGAATACGGGTTTTTTTTTAATTATCGTGTTGTCATATATTTTAAAATGGCGGTAACGCTATTTGACGTTTATAACTGTCTTGTCTCTGTAGACAAAGAGGACGTGTAACCCTCTTTGTCTACAGAGACATTTCAGTGTCGGCGATTTATTCAACCTTGATTTATAGTTTAAAAGAATTTGTAATTTTACATCATGACACTTGTTTACTTATACACTCGTTTTTGCCTTTAACGGTTTTAATATTAAAGTCCATTCCATACAAATCGTTCCTCAACTACCAGCCCAGTATGTCGCGTGTTGGCATACTGATCCACATTTACAATCAATAACTCTAGATAATACCCTTGTTTTTAACCAATCTATCACACCATTTAAAACTATCCCATCAAATTTCAACCATAATACTTACAAAATAAGATTCATTTTCGTTAAATTTTATTTCGATATGGGGAGGAGCTTTTTTGCTTTGAACGGATTACGAAGAAGTTATGTCTGTCATGTTTTTGTGATGCCGATTGACATTGAATGATGTGCTAACATTAATGATTGGTTTATATTTTAAAGAATGAAATGTTTTGAAACGAACGTTAACAATTTTATTGGCAATAACATGCAATCGAAAATACTTCATTGGTACATTGTGTTTTGTAACAGCGTTATACAGAGCCTTATAAGTCACAGGGAGAACATAGGTTCTGGACTTTGGAATATAAGCATATATTAATTTTATTTTAAATTAGTAGTAGTTAAAAAAAAAAAAAATTAGTAGGCATGCTGACTAATGCGCCAACTATTGGTAAGTGGTCACTATTTACAATAAACTGTAAGACATATTAACAATACATTATATCAATAAATAAACGGCAATCAGAGGTCTTCTTTTTTACAGTCTGTGGCATTTTTTGTAAAAAAACGTCATGTGTTAAATACTCTGAATGTAAGGCATAAAAAAAAAATCAAATGATATGATCTGAGACGTAAATGCATTTCAAATGAAAAATAAATTGTTCATGAAACATGTTGACAACAATTTACTTAGCGATCTTAGGCGATACGACCGCGCGGGTCGTATCAAGTTTACATATTCTACGACCGAAGAATAATACTAAGGTACTGTTGCGTTCCGGTTTGAAGAGTGAGCCAATGCAACTAGCTAGAACAACAAAATAGGTCCTTATATATGAAAATCGTATAAAATTCTATCACGTGTGTATCCGCATGCTTTGGAGCAGCGTGGGGCTCCACTTTTTTCTTTGAAAATTAAAGCCCATTGATTACGATTCGAAATTGGATCATAAAGTTATCGCTTTGATATCAATTGCATATAAAAAATTACGTAATTTAAAATAACCAAAAATTTCGAACGTGATTTTATTACGTATGATAATTTTGGAAATGCATTGTTAGCTGATATTATTACAAATACAATATATAAATACTACTTTGAATGCAGAAATTATTCAGTGAATAAGACTGTTTTTGTACAGCGATACAAATTATAAACACAATGAAAAGTTATATAATCATGTTTTTAATCGAGGTGAGTTTTTTTTTCATATTAAATTGAATTCACATTATACATTGGCTTTGTAAGAAATATTAATCATTCCTCATATCGCCAATGCGCTACCAAAGTTGGTAGGTCAGATGTTAAATCACTTGTGAATGTAGTTACACTGGCTCACTCGTATTTCAACTCGGAACACAACGATACAAATTATTGGAGTTTTGCGGTAGAATAGGTAACGTTTGGATGGTATATGGTAGTACACAGAAGGGCTTGTAGAAAGCCCTTCCACCAAGTAAACCTTTATGTGTAAGATACTCAATAATAGTTAACTGAAGTACATAGTCAAGTACCGTATTACTAATTGTAATGCACTTTAGATAAGAATTACGTCAAGTTTTGGAAACGCTGATTAAAGGAAAATAAATTTAGCTGTATGGTCATTGGTCAGTGCTTGTGATGACGAAATTGAGGACCAATGAGCGAATTAGCCTGCAGCTAAAAATTTGTTAATCTGACCAAAATTTCTGAAGGCGGTTAGTCTTAGTATTTCATTATTTATATAGTATTTATTTTTACATTTAACATTAGCCCTACTTATATTATAAATGAAAATGTAGCTCTATCTGTTTGTCTGTTACGTTACCACGGCTAAACCATTAAATAGATTTTAATGAAATTCGGTACATACCCCTTTTTCCTTTTGATCTCGGGGAATAAAAGCTCGTGAACGAAAGAATGAATTCCAGGTTGATTTTGTAGAATATCTATACCTATTTATTTTTTCTTAGAAGATATATCATATAACATGTTTTTAATTACTTCCCTCGTATTCATAATGACGACATGTTATGAAAAACAATATATGAACGTTGTTATAGCAAATATTTAAACAGGTGAGTGAACTTATCACGTAATAGTTTTAAATCAACAAAATACCTAACTAGCTAATATACGACATGCGTTGTAATGCCTGTTTACATTAGCAGCATGTAAATTTCCCACTGCTGGGCTAAGGCCTCCTCTCCCTTTGAGGAGAAGGTTCGAAGCATATTCCACCACGCTGCTTCAATGCGGGTTAGTGGAATATGCATGTGGCAGAATTTCGTTGAAATTAGACACATGCAGGTTTCCTCACGATGTTTTCCTTCACCGCCGAGCATGAGATGAATTATAAATACAAATTAAGCACATGAAATTCAGTGGTGCCTGCCTGGGTTTGAACCCGAAATCATCGGTTAAGATGCACGCGTTCTAACCACTGAGTCATCTCGGCTCTTAATTTTTTTTATGATTAACGATTGGCTAAACCTATGCTACGCTACATAACTACAACTATACGAAGTTTAAATTCACACGATTTTTGACGTATACAGCAAAAAACAATGAAACAGTCCTATAATATATTTACATATGTCCGAGAGCTCAGTGGTTAGTACCTTAATAAAAGATTGCGGGTTCAAACACGGGGTGACCATCCCTCAATTTTCGCGTGTTGATGATTCATTTCGTGCTCGGCGGTACAGAATGTATCAAATTTCAGTCAGAATCTTTACGATTCTGATCTATATTCACATTACAATTGTTAATCCATTGTCAAAAATCTACCAACGGTTCGGAAATAAACTTCTCAGACCTGAGAGGAACCGGCGATTGAGACCTAATATAATTTGCTTTATATAGTAATAATTTTTTTTTTAAATTTAAAATCGTATAAATAATAGTAGGAGATTATCGTTTCATTCCCAAAGCGTGCATAGAGACGGTCAATAGTTTAACACACAAACGCTCCTTTATCATCATCATCAAAATTTCACAATTTCTGGAATATTTATCTGGAATGTTTTCTGGAATATTTATCTAAAAATGTATGTATATACATAAGAGTTACGAATCCTGTGTATTTGGTATCATTAGGAAACATTTTTCCACATGTGTTTTCCAACCCTTGAATTCTGGTGGAATATGTTTCAAACTTAGCCTAGCATTGGGATGTTTACAGGCTGTGAATTAAAAAAAAAAATGTGTTACACTTTCAGGTGCTACTAACAACAGCTTGTAGGAAACCGTCAACAACAATAAAGATTCAAAACTACATCGACGAAGATTTTACTTTTCGAAATTCTGCAAGTTGCTTTTACGACTCCGATGAAAGAGACACTTATAAATACACGGAGCCGTTAACAGAAATAGATTGCACGTGCCTTGTGAAAAAACTTCCAGATGTTAAATATACTTGCAAATGCATCGAAAAACCAATATCGAAATGCGTTCCGATCAGCGTTCCTCAGCGTTGCACTGGAACTAAGAGCAGTGGAACTTATTGTGGAACTTCTGCATCTCGATTCGATGTTTTTATTCCTACTTCAGTTTGTATGGTCTGATGTTTTCGCTATGGATTCCGGTGTGGTGCAACACAACCGTATTTACTGATAAGGTTTTGTCATAATCGTAAATGTTGTAAGTACTCTGTTTACAGTTAGTAGGAAATGTTTTTCAATATACATGATTTCCGATTACCTAATACTAGAAAATGACTCTTTGTAAATATTTGAGCTATTAATTCTTATATGACAAATACCCACTTAAAAGTCTTTAAAACAGTTCAAGGAGTTTCTTTGAATAGAATAAATGACAGTCTTAATCATAAATAGTATTATACTTTATAATTAATCTATTTCAGATAGTATTTATATTCTGCATTTATTGTTTAAATTGTACGTCTTATTATTATTATTATTTTTGTTATAAAATTAATGAGTTCGATTTTTAAATATATATATTTTTTTTTATTTGGTATGACAAATATTGTTTGTTGCTATTGATATATATAAATTAATTTAAATAAAAAACGTACGAAGAATCTGAACGATTGGAATTTTTTTTATTACTGTACCCTTATTGTGTATCCATACAATTTTAGCAAAGAATCTCAAAATAATACCGAAATAATTCACCTACCTTTTAAGTGTCACCATCATTAGTCTAATGCCTTCACAAATTTCAATAATGAGCTGTCTTTAAGATCAAAGGTGTGTCCAAATGTCATTTGACGTTTTAAAAAATCATAAATCTTTTGTGGCATTAACAGTTTTTTTTCTGTAATCGATAAAATTATATTTCGAATTTCGTTTTAAAAATAATATCTAGAGTTTGAATTTTTTGGAAATTGACAGTTTTTATGTTTTATTTTATTTATTTATTTTAAGTGAATATACATTTTATTTATATTGTACTGTATTAAAAACGATGTAACAAAAACCCTATTGGATCTATCCGTACATCGGTATTCGTTGTCAACACTTATAGACTCAAAACTATACAATAATAACAAAATAAAATATAAAAGAAACAAAAAGCAGGCACATAGCAAATAAATAATGTTACAATTAAGTTGTTTATTTTTTTTTCATAAAACAGCGATAAGTGAATTGACGCTGTGACTATTATTGATATATATAATTGATAATGTGTTTATTAAATATTGAATATTTTTGTATTCTATTATCAAAACTAAGACTTTGTAATCTATAATCGAAAACGAAATAATCGAATTTATCTTGGACTATTTTCTAGATATATTATATTTTTAAAAACGCACACAACAAACTCTATGCCATTCCGTCCATCATTTTAACTCAATGCATATGATACAAAGCGTCACTAAGAATAATTTGTGGTTTATTATGTTATTTATTAACTGACTTCAAAAAAGAAAAAGGTAGATTAAGGTGTATATGCTTATAAAATTATTTTCCGAATTTGATTCAGTAAAGCTCCAAGGGAAATGTTAGAAGCATCTCATTCTCTGACAATACACCATTTTGATATCGGAAGTAAGTACAAAAAATATTAATGTACTAGTTTCAGCCCGTCTGGGCGAATATCGCCCACTTAATACGTATTCTATCGTAAAAACAGACGTACTCAGTAATTTTGTATTCCGGTTTGAAGGGTGAGTAAGCCACAAGGGACTTAAAATCTTAGTTCCTAAGATAGGTGGTCCAATAATGATGCAAGGAATGGTTATTTTTTTTTACAGCGACAATGTCTATAGACCTTGGTGGAGAGTCGTTTAATATTTTTAAGTTAATTGTGATCTGTGCTTTGCGAAACACCGAATTATTAAAGTCCATTACGGCATTTTACTTGAATTCCACAACTATGTTTTACTAACTGGCAAAAGGCATGCCAAGGATATTAATATTTAAAACAATCTTTCTATGAACAAACTGCGCAGACGAAGTCAGAAACTCCATTAGCATTTCCTATAACTTGTTCCTTCCGTGGAACTAACGACATCTAGTATTAATCTGGAACGAGTTACGCAAGCTTCAAGGATAAGCGCGCTTGCAACACCAAATGTCTTAGAAAAGGAGCGGCGTGTCAAGGTACTAGGTTCCTTTCCACTCTTGGGCAATGGGATCTACCCTGCAAATGCCAGCTTGTACTTGGCTTGGTTGGTTTTTGTGTGAAAACTATGTTATTAGGCTCAGAGTTAGGTAACAGTTACTGTATTACGTTAGCTAATTATGTTTTTATTATTTAATTTTTAAGAGTGCCTGTTGTAAATTCATAATCGTATTTATAATATTTTCTAAATATACTCTAGGAATACATTGATAGGAATGTTGGTATAGTATAAACGAAAATTCAATTTTTTTTTGTTTTATCTTAAAAATAATAATATAATTTTCTCGTTTATGAAAATTCTGGCAATTATAATGATTTACACGTATGAAGTTTCAATTGTTTTGAGGAATACAGTGTAAAAAACTATCGTTCAGTTATCTTATTGCCAAGTTGACTCAGCGGATAGAACTCGTGTAATTTAAATTGACGACCGTGGATTCTAAATCTATAATAATTTTCTGTGTTTTGTGTATATAATTACTATTGTTTTCAACGATGAAGAAAAACACCGTGAGGAAACCTGCATGCATTTAAGGAAATTCTGCCACATATTCATTTTTATATATCAGCACTGAATCAGGTGGAAGCTAAAAGCAAAAGCGAATATTTAGCTAATTTCAAAATTTGAAGATATCTAAGATATATAAAGTATATAATAAGATATATAAGAGAAAAGAGTATATGTAACCAAAACCGGGGCATAAACATAACTTATTCCTTTTTATTAAAACACTAATATTGACCTGACGTGGTATTTATGAATAATTTAATGTATTACTACACAGATAATTTAGGACATCATTGATAATTTATTATAAAATGTATACGATTTTTCGTATATTGTTGCATCTGATATTGTTAACGTGGATCCAATATCGGTATACGAAAAGTTTGAAATAGTCTGACATTGCTCCCAACAATAATACAAATGATCAAAAGCAATAAAATCAGACCAATGTACGTTAAGCGAGTATTTCAAGAGGAATATACTAAATTTATCTAAAATCTGTAGTATTAGATAAGTCAAGTACTAAGTTAAGCTTTTAGTCATGCTCTTGTAAGTTAAGAATAGGTCATAATAAACTATGAGGCTTAATAAAGACCTTTGTAAAGGCAAGAGTGGTCTACTTTAAGTATATTTACAATTTTATGGATGATTCGTAAAATTATATTGACCCTTATGTAACTTTTTAAAATATTTGATAATGTTGTAAGAATTCCTCTTAATTAAAATTCATTGGTATTAAACATTTGAATAAAGAGCTTAAAATAAAATCGCCGCTTTTTAGTTTTAGTAATAGCGTTGGAAAAACTCAATATTAGCAGTGCAAGTTTTGTCCTTTAGAAAGACCCTTACAAGGATTAATTTTAGGTTCTGTTTTATGTTTAATATGTAACGTTAATGCTTGCATTTTAATGTAGAGTATGTCGGTGACCGACGTTTGATGGATTCTAATAAATTTATCGATAAAAAAATTGTAAAATATTTGTTTTTTTTTTAGAAAAGATACATAATATATATACTTAAAAGCAAACGTATTAAGACAAAACCGTACGTTATGTTAAAAGTATTAAGACAAAAAAATCCTTTTTTTGATAAAACAGTCTCCAGGAAGAACAGCTAGAGAGCACTGATTTGTATTTAGTACCCGGATTATTTAAATATAGCTATAAATAATTTATAAAATCAATTCGTTTCTTACTAGGCTTTTTTGTAACTGTCGCCTCTTATTAGATTCGTTCGAAATATCTAAACCTATAGTTTCGATATTTATGTTTTAATTAAAACATTTTAAAATCAATTTGTTTTTTTTAGCTAGCAAAGCTAACTTAGAATCATTGGATATACCCTTAGGCTTAATTTAAGTAAACATACGTATGACGTATCCTTCGAGCACTATTCAAAATTAAATCGATATGGATTGTTGTGTAGAACGGTTGTTATCAATACATAGCATCGTCTATCATATTCTGATTATGATATCGGTTCGACCAATGTTGACATTTGGACATGCAGTAAAGTGCATTTATGAATAATAAAAATTGTGTATCAAGTCGACCACGTTAGGCTGTTTGATAATTGATTATGAACGTATGACACAAAATAAAACAAGTGAATGAAAAAAAAAATTGACTTTGTATTTTGATTTAGACATTATTTATAAACACATTTTTTTTTAAAATTATAACCTTAAAAAAAAACAATTATAATTCAAAATATTTACATTTTGATAGTCTGTTTTTGCAATTTTATTGGGAATTGTACAGGCATATATAAAACAAATAAAAGCAACCTGTCGTGGGACACCCGGTGGGAACGAAGTTGTTTTTGCTATATACTATACAAAGAAATAAATTATATGTTTAACAATTGTAAAAATATTACATAATAATTTATATGTTAGAAAGAGACAGAAAATAAACGAAAGAGAGGAAAATGTCGGAGGCAAGGAAAAATCCTTACGTGACGATTTCTGCTAGTTCCAACTTCACTCTTTTGTAAGCTGCGTTAAATCAACTTCTCTTTCCAAAGAAACAGGTTTTTTCTCAATGAAAAGTCGTAAGATATTAATTTATTAATAATAAACATGACCTTTTTTACTTTTTTTTAAACTTACAACTATCATAACCGGTATTCCCAATAAAATAGTGTTACCACATTAAAAATGGTAACAAATTGTAAGCTGATTCAGAACTAAGAGAGAAAAAGATAATATTACGCGTGAGTAATAATAACCTTAGCTTACATAACCCAACAAAGGCTACGAGGAAGTCAGGAAATGAACACTGGACCTCGCGTTCACCTTCACCTCCAACTAGCATCTGATCAATAGATTAACAATGCCATTACGTGTCCGTTTATTATACAAAAGTAGATAGCCTTTTGAATTATACTGGCATGACCGAAGACTACCAATCGATACGGAATTATTAAATATAGTATATTTTCAAAACGAAGAAAAACGCCACGATCGTATAACTTACAAGGCCATACATACAACATAGATATTAATTTTATTTGGTTGTCATTTGTTTCTAATTAATGAATTAATTGGTGGCAAAGTCTCGGTAGGTACCACCATTTCATTACTTACTCCTGGTCGTAGTATTACATTAAATTCTTATCATTATTTTATTTAATAAAAATAATGTTTTGATTTTAATCTCAATAATATTAAACAAATATAAGTCTAAAATAAGTCTTGACCTTAGCTTTAGCAATGAAGAAAAATACTAATCTACATAAGTGTATATCGGGAGTAATTTTGATACTTGTGTTTTAGCTGACGTGATAAGTTCCAGAATATTCTCTCAAAAATAAAATATTTTATGTCTATTGCCGTTAAAGATGTATTGAGGTCGTCTTAGCCGATTTCGGTTATGTCGGTCAATCCCAAAAGAGATTAGACAACTACGCTGGACATTATAGTACACAAATGTATGTACAAGAGCAGCTGCACTCTCTCATGCCACACTTTCATAATCCGATGGTACGGAAAGTGTTCATGTGCATGACCACCGGCTTCACGTGCATTCCAAGGCACGGGAATATGCCCTACCTACTTCCGAACTCCGGGCCGTTATTTTCTACAGAAAATCCCTCTATCGGCCCAATCTGACCACTAAATCAAGGAGGTAATCTATCATTAATATTATTATAATTGGAGCGTTTATTTGTTTTCATTTACAGATCCGCAGAAATATATGGTAAGTATTAAAATAAATTAGTAGATATGCTTAATTAATAACGTAATTAAGATACCGATGAAAGCTATTTAGACTCGATATTGGGTGGAGCCCGTAAATACTTGTCGATAGTGCGCTCGTGTTGCAATAACAGCGCCCTTGACGCAACATTGTTGTTTTATTGTTCTAGAAAATTCTAATGTTATTACAATAATCATATTATGTCATACACGAGTTTATCATTTGTGCAAACAAGAACTACTGAATTTCTTGTCGGTTCATCGTGGTAGGATTTTCATTTAATTTAATACTGTTCTAAGACGATTCAAAAGCGCTCGAGTCTATTTGAATATAAATATTTTGTTACTATTTGAGTTAGACTCTCTTGAGTAAATATAAAATACATTACACAAGATTAATCAATCGTAAACAAGTTGGTTAGTAAAATTTAAAAAGTATTGTATTAACAAACATGTTTAAAAATAAAGTGAATGTTATTTTACTAAAATAAAATACTGAAAAGGACATAGAGTACCTAGCACCTGCATCTTCACATACAGTCGAAGCTGCGGGTGGAAACTCGTTAAATAATATTCGCTTTATCTGTTAAACTTATTACATAAAAATTCAATCGCGAGGGTCAATGACCTCATCGCTCCTAGAAATATACCTTAGTTATTATTTCTGTATTAGTGTTGAGAAAATAAGATGATAATAATTAGTTGCATCTGAAATCCTACTAATATGTTGGCGGGCGACCATATGGGCCACCTGTTGGTAAGTGGTCACCACCGCCCATAGACAAAGGCGCTGTAAGAAATATTAACCATTCCTTACATCACCTATGCGCCACCAACTTTGGGAACTAAGATGTTATGTCCCTTGTGCCTGTGATAACACTGGCTCACTCACCCTTCTAACCGGAACACAACAATATAGAGTACTGTTATATGGCCGTAGAATATCTGATGAGTGGGTGGTACCTACCCAGACAGGCGTGCACAAAGCCCTACCACCAAGTGATTATAAATGTCAGTTTATATGTTTAATAGTCAATCACGCGAAAATGGAAAGACATTTAGAATATTATATATATTATTTATCCCGACTTAATACATAGGCTACCTAACACCTTGTCCACCTCGAGTAGTGTAGCTTAATATATTTTTAAGGAGAAGACTTGGAGGCTGCAACGCATTACTTAAATGCTGGTCGTAGGCAGCTGATGTAGATTTTCTTTCGTTGATTTCCTCGAGTTTCACGTGTTCTAACAACAGTGCCATCGCGAAGCAGCCCAAAAAAAAAGAACTTAATTTAAATATTTATGTTCAACTTATTAGAGATCCCATGGTATCAGAAACTGAATTTGCTAACCAAAGGCTTCTAAGCCTATCTAGAATTACGACACGCATGTCTTTTAAAACATCTGAATGAACCAAAATTACTCACTCATGTTCAAACAGGCCCAAACGTCTTTAGCTGCATTTCACAAGCGTCAATTGCGTGTGTTTCGTAAGAAATTGTCGATCTATGTATTTTGACATAGTTACTTGGCGTGCTGAGGCCGTATCATATTTGAACATTTCAACCAAACATTTATATATTGAAACACGGACGATGTACATATATAATAAAAGTATAACAAGGCCGTGTTTGTTTGTGAAATCATGTTATAGAAGTTAATATTTCAGTCGATAGCGTATTTGACTTTCAAAATCGATTTTTCTTTTTTCAAAAATATCAATATTACTAAATCGATTTTAATGTAATCTTAAGATTATTGTAGGGCCAGTTTTCAGTTCAATATGATATTTGATATTTACAATATAAAAAAAAAAATGTATTCCAAATTATGACGTCTTTCTGATCAACAGAAGCATCAGGATACAACACTTCTATTTTTAAATTTAAATAATAACGATCATTTTATTAGTTATATTTATGCGTTTGAAAATCGAACGATAAAAATGGTACAGCTTTATGGAAGCACGTTAGGGTAGATACCATCCACTAATTTCATATTATAACGTCAAATAGCCATACTCAGCATTGTCGTGTTCCAATTGGAAAGGTGAGTAAGCTAGTGTAACTACAGGGGATTTAGCATCTTAGTTCCCAAGATTGATAGCGAATTGGCAATGTAATAAATAAAAAAAAATTATTGATATTGCGTACCGCACCAATGTCTATTGGCGACGATGTCCACTTACCATCAGGTGGCCCATTTGTCCGTCCGCCTAAATAGTTTATATATAAATAGAATTGACTTGATTGCATTCTATCTTGCAATATCTTGTTTTAGAAATTAGAAGTCTTTCCGACCGGATTTCCGTCCCGTTAGATTATGAAACAGCATTTGTATTGCATGTGTTTTTTTTTTATTATTAATAGGCTACAATTCCTTAAAATTTACGCTCATTTGAATGTCCAGTACTTAATATAGAAATAATATTTAATAAGTAAAAAATTGCGGAGATCTTATCTAAATAAATTCACCTTTCGAGCGAAGCACGAACATAGACTGAGGTTATAAGATTTCGAAATAAAATCTTAGAATATGTATTTGCTAAACACAAATATGATGATACGATGGACGTAGACTATGCGATTTCTGAGTAAGTCTTAAGAAGATATAATTTTCTTTGTAGGACTTTGTGCAAGTCTGTATAGGTACCACCCACTAGTCAGATATTCTACCGCCAAAATGCAGTTTTGAGATCATATAAGAGAGTTTTCAGGTGCTTAATTCGCGATTATAATTTAGAAAGAATTTCTACGACATTTGTATCAACTAGCCCATTGAATTGCATTGGAGCGTCGTGAAATAAACTACTACCTTCTCTCTGAAAGAAGAGGCCTTACCTAAGAAGGCAATATTTATGTGGTTACTTTAAAGAGTCCAGTATATATGTAATTTTTAATTATTTTATTTATTTATATTTAATTTCATCAATGTTGTTTTTAAATCAACTTAGGGCATTTATATAATATCTCATTTTATAGTTACTTGTGAAATATATATTGTTGTTGAAAATAAAAATTGAATTTTTTTTTAAATCAAATGAGTCTTGTTTATAAAATTATTCATCAATATGTTGTAACTGACTCTTGTATAATTAATTGTAGTGATGATTAAACGCACGATTCATCTGATAATGAGTTTATAGCAATGCCAGCGTGAGGTAAAAATAGCATCAGCACAGATAAGGCCGTTGATGAGATTCAATAAATATATTATTAGCTCGTGTTGGAATTATCGTATAATTATTTACAGTAACTTTTATTATTATTTAATTGTTTCCTGGAAATTTCTAGAAAGACCAAGGAGGGTAAGATTAATTCAACTGTTATTGTTATGTAGTATATTTTGGGTGTTTTTTTTTTAATGTTCTGGTGGTTCAGGTGGCGGGTGATTAAATTTGTGCGATTAAAATGAAAGAAAACTTTGGGAACTAAGATATTACTTCCCTTGTGCTTGTGAACGCAACGATACTAACCAGTGCTGTTTAGCGTTAGAATAAGTGAGAAGTGTATGATATCTCCCCAGATGGGCTCATACAAAGCCCTACCTCACCACTAAATCTATAATTTTATTTGTCTATATCTTACTAGTAAAATGACTTATTTGTTTAGTGGTTAGCTCATATAAGGCTGTAGATTCCGATATCCTGTATTCAAGCTTTGGGTTACGCCTCAATATTTCAAATATTACGTATTATTTAGAATAGCTGGTCAGTGGATTATACACCGGACGTATTCTGAGCTCAAAATAATTTTTACACTATCGTAATTTGTGTTAACAATATGGGTAACCTTATAGGGCTTTAAGGTCAACCGGAAATAAGTCTATATGCAATCAAAATCGGAAGTACACGCCTATTTATCCAAGGCGCATACCTTGGTGGCGTGATGTAAGACAAGGTGAGATAGAAGGAAAAAACACTTGTTATATCAAATTACAAACATTCAATTAAAACCAAATAAAAAAAAAACAAGTTACGTAGAGATAAATACTGGTTTTTTATTTATTTATTAATTAATGCATTGTTATTCAGACAGCAAATATAAATTTCGTTGTAATTAATTAACATATTTATGTCACTTTATTGTTTATTGTTAGAAGAGCTAAACTGCTGAGTTCTTTCCGGTTCTTGTTGCGGCAGCCGTTCAGGAGATTTTAGAGTGACAAGTAAGCGTTAATACGGAACACTCGTCTCCTTCGAGCCTGTTATTCGATGAGATATAACACTACGGGAGGGAGTTCAAACATCGAATCAACGGCTTTACTAGTTTTCCGAGGCACCACAGTTAAGACTGAAATCTTTCAAGTCTTTTGAAAGAAACGACTTGACTAAAACAAATTTATCTCAACAAATTTCTTGAAGCATTTTAGCAATTAGAATTTTAACACGTCTGGCTGTCTAATTTAAATATAGCTTAGTTAGACAGCTACTAGATTGACGCGGTAGTATAATGAGGCTCAGTATACTCGTGACTCAGTATACAAAAAAGCACAGTTTCATGACGCTTCCATTCGCCGAAATTAATTATAAACGCAAATAAGCTCACGGAAACCGATTGAAACTGGAATAATCGGATAGGATTCGTGTGTTCAGAGGTGTTATGGAAATGTAATATCGGATCTGGATATAGATACGGATATGTGAATATCTTACCGGTTTCAGTTACGGTTACGGATACGAAATTATTATGGGATTATCCGATTGTTTTGGATTGTTCAGTTGCGAATATTAGATTATTTAGAAAATATTAAAGAGAAAATTACAAGGTATCAATTCAAGTTTATTATTTGGTATTAGATTTAATCAGAAAAAATAAGTAGCACTAAAAATAATTTTACATGCTTTCTTTGAGTGTGCTCTATATGTGTGTGTGTGGTGTGTGTGTGTTACTATGCAAAAATAAAATTATATTTTTTTTTATCGGAGTCGTTTACGGTTACGGAGCTCCATAACACACTTGGTTCAAACCACCTTGCTATTACGCCAAGTAAATATAAAATATTTCATTCATGACTTAATGATAGAGTATAATAGTTGAAATTTAAAATAATAATAGAAGCAAAACTATGTGTTCACAATTACCTAAACCTAACGAACAATAGTCTATCGAAATAGTTCAACTGTTATGCAAGGGACGGTGGCGCAAGCGGTTCAGATACTAACTGGGGCAGGGTAGGGCTGGCTGAGGCGAATGTTAACAATTTTTTTTTTAAATATATTAATAATAATATTTTAGTAGTATCTTATACAAATTTTAAGATAGCATTCCATGTAGTATTAAACTAATATTTTTATTTTGGTTTATAGAGCGTGGTCGAATTTCCATATTCGTCTGGTAAGGTTAACCACCAATTCTAACATGCTCCAATGGTTTGAGGCACATTGACGATGTCAGTGTCAACATCTATAGAATCTAGATTCCGAACCAGTGGTAGTTAAAATTCAATTTAATCTTGACAAAACGATTTAAAAGCCTAACAAAAGTTCTAAGAGGTAACTAGAATAAAGAATATTTTGATTATAGTCGAAGATGATTAGCATCAGATAATCATATTCCTCGACAAACTGTAGGCTATCATTCAAAAAAGGTAATGTTTGCTTATATTAATGATCTATGTATGAGTATTATTCAATTACTTATATATATTTTAATCTATGTTGTAAATTGTAAATATATGATGTGAACATTATGAAATAAAATTAATTATTAATACATTGATTTTAGTTCTATTAGACTATAAATATTATAAAACGATGTTAAGGTGCGGATTTAAAACAGCAAATTTAAATCTATCGCGTATTTAATGGCTGAGTGACTTGAGAAAGATTTATACGACACAGACAAAGTAAAAAAAAAATGTATTCCTACTTATTATATAAATAATTACTATTGTTTATTTTTATTTGGTATATAAAGCTATTGCTTTACAAATTTAATGTTTTTTTATGTAAAAAACAAAACGACAACGAATAATACACAATAAATAAACGTATATTTCATCATATTATAAATTATTTATTAATTAATTTAAATGGAACTAACATAATTCACGTTTTATTCTATACATAAATTGATGCACACAGTATAAAAAAAAAGTCACTCTTCTTTGTACAGTTGTAAGCATTTACAACTAAGTCATATCACAGCGCAGAGATAATACCAGCGGTATAATCTTTGGACATAGAATTAGAGTACACTTGGTAGTTAGAATAAAGTGCAGATATAAGCGCCATTTTCGAAGATAAATTAAAACTTTTTATAAATAACCAGTTTCCAAATTCCATTTTTGAATTGAAAATAAATATAGAATTACAAAATATAAAACAATAAAATGATATATAATTATTATGATGGCTCTTAAAAATATAAACAAATAAATATGTAATATTACATAATTTGTTCCCATTTTAATATACATTAAAATCATTATCGCGTTATCAATATAAATTGGGTCGCATTTACATTTGATTCGGTAATCGGGCACTTTCGTAATCCAATTGTATACACTGAGTGACGTAGCCGTCTGACCTATATTGTAAATGATTGCATTATACTAATAGCCCCCTACATTCTCGCCCCAATTTTCCGAGGTAACGAAATTAGTACATTTACCAATAAACAAATTTAAAGTTCGTGTTAAAAAACGACTTACCGCAAAAGATTATAATAAATACAATAAATTAATTTGTAGTTAGCATTCTATACAGAAAATATAAATTTTATATGATTGACGAAAAAGAGTATTGAATTTTAGCCGGTTCTCCTTGGTAGAATTAACATTCCAAATCGTAGTAACGATTCAAAGTTTCTTGTAAAAGCCTATTTGAATGAAGTATATTTTGACGTTAGAACACAAAAGTAAATAGACAGTTTGTCCCGTTTTAATCCACAGATGCTATCTATACTTTTTTTATCGATACTAATCGAAAAATAATCGGGGGCAACATGTGGTTTTGCCTCGCTTTGGCTGTGTTCGCATCGCAGCGCTAGTTTTTGACAGTACTAGTTTTACTTGGTGGTAGGGCTTTGTGCAAGGCTGATTATGTACCACCCACTCACCCACAAACAGCAACACTTAGTATTGCCGTGTTCCGGTTTGAAGGGTAAGTGAACCTGTGTAAGTTCAGGTATAAGGGTCATATTATTTTAGATCCCAAGGTTTTTTGGGCGGTGATGACTATTTCTATCAGGTGTTGATTTGCACGTCCGTCTATCTATTACATGAATAAGTACATTGTTTTGCTCCCAAATCGAATACTTGTAAGCCAGTCAAGCCATGAGTCCACAAGCTCACTTTATTGTCTGGATATATGAATGCAATGTTACTTATTATTTATTATTTCATCAATTACAAACACATTATACATATTAAGAAATATAATTGAATTTTAATAATCCTTAACTTTCGGGGAACTTCGCGTTTATTCAAAATATTTTTTAGGACTTTTGCATCTTTTTTCCTCTCTCTAAAATTAATTCTTTGTTAAATTGTAACAATTTAGTTAATTGCAATCAAGAATCCTCTTTAATTTTCTGCACATCTACGGCTGGAGCTCTTAAAAATGAGATTATAAACGATTTTTTATGTACAGCTACCGTCCCATAATCACTGGGACGAAAATCGTCATACGCTATTAATATATGTATAAGATGGGATTGTTTTGCGTCCTCAGCGAGAGTGTACAGCTGGCATAGTCGAGACGAGGCGAATAATAAATGCGGTTCGGTTGTTCATCCTTCTAATTGGTTTTATGTCTTGTCCTTGGCGATGAATGAAGGCGAGTTCTTGATTTCTGTCTGTGTAATTTAAATCACATATCGTTGAACAAGTTAGGTTTTTCTAAGTATATAGTTTTCATATTTATACAATCTTTCTTTTTATTAATATCTCTACGAACTTGTATTTGTCATTTTTTAATTGTTTTTTTATTCGTATCGTTCCATAAATTTGTAATATATTAAAATTATTTTACTTGTTTATAGTGGATTTAATTATTTTGTGTTATTGTATCACACATGCACTGTATGTTGAATTAAACAGTATTTCTATATTGTGTGCACCTTAACCGATGATTGCGGGTTCAAACCCAGGCAAGCACCACCTAATTTTCATGTGCTTAATTTGTGTTTATAATTCATCTCGTGCTCGGCGGTGAAGGAAAACTCCGCGAGGAAACCTGCATGTGTCTAATTTCAAAGAAATTCCGCCACATGTGTATGTCACTAACCAGCATTGGAGCAGCGTGGTGTAATATGCTCCAAAACCTTCTCGTTAAAGGGAGAGGAGGTCTTAGCCCAGCATTGTTAAATTTACAGGCTGCTAATGTGTATATTATGTAACCTTTGTAATACCAATGAGTAGGTTATGTATGACCGATGTTAAATCAATAATTGTCGTTGCATTAACGATGAATATAAAGATATTGATTTATATGTATATGTTGGACTGCAATATGCATAGGGATCAGATACCACTATGTGATCTATTTGGACATTTGCCGTTCTGTACTTTATAAAAAAAATTCCAGACAAAATTAATAATGTTTTTAATTTGAATATTAAAAAAAACGTCATATAATTACCTAGCCGTTCACCGGTTTCTAGTGTTGGATTTTTTTAAGTACAGAATTAAATTGATAAAAATTGTGCTAATTTTCATTGGTGCAATGAACTTTTTATAAATATTCTTTGAAAATTAAAATCACAAACACAATAAATTATACATTCATGTTGGCAGATTATTTTTTATATTTTTTAATAAATATACCAAGACGGCTTAGTACACAAACGGTTTGCTCAAAGCCCTAACACCGAGTTAATTCAATTGTCTTATAAAAATCCATACAATATATGAAATAAAAAGGCATTTGTATTATTTATATACACAATCTTGGGTATTAAAAGAACCTTAAAAGATAGTTGAAATTTACAACTTAATTTTCCGAATAAACTTGTATTAACAGCAAACGTATAATATCGCTGATTGTATAATTACGTAATATACATTTATACGTTTTGCAAGTCAATGGTCATAGCAACATGTGCAACTTGCAAGTTGCATATTGCAAGTTTGCACGCGTGGTGCACTTGTCCGCAAGTAGGTCGCGGGCGCATTCGATCCGGACCGGGTCAGCGTTACGTAACGACGGATTTACGAACCGATGGATGGGCTATTTCAAATTAATCGACTATAATTAAAACGTATATATGTATCATATAATCGGGTCAGAATTTATTACAAACATTGAAGTGATTTTATTGAAATAAATATGTATTAAAAAAATATTTATATTTTTAATTAAATAACTACATCAGTAGTAATGATGATAAACGATTTTTAAGTATATTTTTCATTATTATATCTGTTAAATTTTTAATATAGATAGATAGACAAGCGTGGCTTTAATCATTATTTTAAGATGGAATCAAAAATTTGTTAAATGTTTAATAATTCTCATCGACTCAATCACTATCATAATGTTTATGATACCATCCAATTTGAACAGAGTGAGTTCATGCGTACTTTCCGAGAAGTCATCCACACAATTATCAAATTTCGAGTTGCTGTTATGTATTTGTAGACATAACAAAAAATGGCCAAACCTAGTTTGACCGAATCTCTTTGGATCGGAACTCGAGATTGGCAGGCCTTTGCCGAATAGTTATTTAAAAAGTAATAAAGCAAATATATAACATTAATTAAATAAAATAAAATGCCACATCCAACGTTTAATAAATCACTTTATCAACAATTATTATGAAATATTAATAACCGATGAGTTATGAAGTTTATAGATGAAATAATCGATTTTTGTCCACGTGAAACAATTTGCAAGTTATTCTATGGTCAGCAGGTTACGTAAGTAATGAAAAAAGAAATTACAAAATACATTTTTTTAAATACATATTATGTTTAAAAGGATTTTTTTAATACATTCTCAAGCAAATAAGATTGTGTGTAAAATGTTTAGCCGCTGGGCTACGCCCCTTGCTCTGGATCTACAGCTTCATAAGTTAGGTACTAGAGATAGTTCATAATACATTTTAATTATTATCTGAAATGGCATAAAATGATCAATAGTCTAGAACCAAAACGACATCGCAGACCATTACCGACATCCAGGATTATTAATTTATTAAAAGAATATTCTGAAAATTTTAATTTGAAATATACTCTATTGTACACCATAAACAACACGAAACACCCAGAAAAAAAAAGTAAAACAAATACAATACAAATTAAATACAAAAACGAAAAATAAATGTTGATTACGAGTGCTGTACAATGGGCGGACTTATGGCTAATTAGCCATCTCTTCCAGACAACCCAATCTGAGAGAGATTTTTTTAAAACAATCAACGTAGGCGGTGCTGTCATAAACTTACATACAAATATTTACACACTAATACTTATACTTACTACATATATACATATGTATATATAATATACACCAATACATATTTAAGATACTACAATGTTATATAGAGGAAATTAATTAAAGTCGTTAGTTAAATTTAATGTTATGTTCTGTAAATCAGGGAATATCCCGATCATAAAACGAATATACAGATGTTAATTTTATATTACTTTGTGGTAGCGATTTAAGCAAGAACGTCGGGGTAGGTACCACCCACTCATCATATTATGTTCTTCTGTCAAAGTACGTTATGGTTTCTTTGTAAATTTGGGTTCTGGTGTGTGAACCAATATTGCTACAGGCACAAGAGATATAACGTCTTAGTTGCCAAGATGTGACGCATTCCTATGAGGGTTGGTTTATATTTCTTAGAGTGTCATTGTCTATGGGCTGTCCTTACAGGTGGTCAATATTACAGTTGAATTGTTCGCACGGATAAGTAGTTTTATATTTGATATAAATAGAAATATTATGATGACTCAAGCTATTACATGTTATCAAATTATTCATAAAGGGCTATCTGCTAGTCACGTTAGTCATAAATACAAATCGATATATTATCAATGAGTAATATTAAATTTTGTAATCAATTAATACTACTACTTGATACATTGATTTGCAATATTATGTCAAAAATACAGCCGGTAAATGTCCGACTACTGGGCTTTGAAGCGTATTCCACTACGCTGTAACAAAGAAAGAGCCGAGATGGCCCAGTGGTTAGAACGCGTGCATCTTAACCGATGATTGCGGGTTCAAACCCAGGCAAGCACCACTCAATTTTCATGTGCTTAATTTGTGTTTATAATTCATCTCGTACTCGGCGGTGTAGGAACACATTGTGAGGAAGCCTGCATGTGTCTAATTTCAACGAAATTCTATCACATGTGTATCCACCAACCCGCATTGGAGCAGCGTGGTGGAATATGATCCAAAACCTTCTCCTCAAAAGGAGAGGAGGCCTTAGCCTAGCAGTGGAAAATTTACAGGCTGTTAATGTTGTAACAAAGAATATTGGTATATACCTACGTGGCAGATTTTCATCCGATGCAGGTTACCTTACAACTTAAATATTATCTCATAAATTCGGTTACACGTGTTTACATGTGTTTGGACGTGTTCTAATCACTGGGATATCTTGACTCTATACCTACGTAGATACTGGCCCGCGACGGCGCGCACGTGGGATTCACTTTATGACTATAAGAGGGCATATATACTGAAGTCTTAAAAGTGATCATATTTTTAATGCTGAATAATCGGTTGAGTCGTTTCAGAGTTTATCGAATACAAACAAACAGATCTTTCCTCCTTATAATATTAGCATAGATGTATATAATATATATATGTTTTAAATACCCCTCATGGGTGTACAGTGAAGTATATTGTTTATAATACGTATTTATCTATATGATATTCAGACAGTCATGCCCTTGTCTAGTCCTCTATGTTGGGTTTATATAGTAAAACAAGCGACCTTTGCGATATTGTTTAATGCAAAAAAAAAAAAACGAATACCATCACACAGTTCGTAAGATAATTTAGACGTTAATTCATTATTTAATATAAATACATAGATAATAAATTGATTGTGATATTTGTTTATCGAGTTTCCACTGGAGTTCAATTTCTAAGATATAAATTATTTTTATTTATATTTTTAATCGATAATGTTTATATAGACGGATCTCTTTATGATGGTCTTGTTGTCAATGGGTGAGCCGATATGACCTAGTGATTAGATGTCGTGCATGATTGCGGGTGTATTTATAATTCATCTCGTGTTCGGCGGTGTGTCTAATTTCAACGGAATTGGTGGAATAGGCTCTAAACCTTTTTCTTAAACGGAAAGCAGGCCCAGCAGTGGGAAATCTACAGGCTGTTATTTATGTACTTTTGTTGTCAATTAAATAAATACTATAATTGTAACTTCATTTCTTTTGTAGCTGACTCAAAAGACTTGACCTCCGAGTTTTAATTCTTCTTAGTCGATTTAATAAAAATGAATGGGTTTTTTTTATAGAAATCTCAGAAGCAACCCATAGACAACAGTGTTGTACTCCAATAAGTCGGAGAAGATGTAAAACGGTTCGTTCTGCGCCAAAACTCCTCGGTCGAGGATTACCGAGCTGTTCCAATATGAGATTCAAGAAATAGAGAGTATATACATTAGAGATGAAACGGATAGGAGCTTGGCCGGATACCGGATACCGGATATTCGGCCGACTTTGTGGCCGAATAGCCGGGTGTCCGGTCGCCGGATATCCGGCGAAACTTAGCCGATCGCAATTGCGACCCTTATTCTTTGTGGGCAGCTAATGCCAAAACAATACTAAAAAGGTACCCAGAAAGGTCGATTTTGGCAAACTTTGTTTAACAAAGTTTGCAATCAACCTTTCTGCACCTTGCAGCAGGATGTATAGCGAAAGACTTTTTTCTGAAGCTCGCCTTATTTGTGAAGAGAAACGCAACCGCCTGCTGTCTCTCAATGCAGAGAAATTAGTATTTATTCACCATAATTTGCCCTTAGTGCGGTATGAGTACTAATTCATTCATATTCTTTGTATTACATTAACTTACTATTGTGTGATTAAAAATTTACAACTAAAACTATATATTTAAGATAAATGATACTAAGACTAACTAAAGAATTACTCAAAAATATGTTTCTTTTATCCAGTTTTTTTTATTTATCCGGTATTCGAATAGTAGCTATCCGCTATTCGGCCGGATAGTATTATGGCGACCGGATAGGCCGGATACCGGATAGTTACCGGATATCCGTTTCATCTCTAGTACACATACTAACCTCTATGAACATAAACTCTTCAGACGCTATTATTATAACTCTTGGCCAGTCCACTATTGGTTTTTTAATAATATCCTCTAACATCGAAATCAGTTAGGAAAATATATATTTATAATTGATAACTGTGATCAGAATATCCTAAACTACTTACCCAACATTTACATAAGGACGTTTTTTATCTATATATTTATATCTAGATATATATATTATGTGTTAAAATAATGTTTCGAATTTATATTCAATTCTATAATTGCACACAGGGCATCGAACCGGCGATAGTTTGTAACAAAGAATTGCATAATGGTTGACTCATACAGTCAATGCAATGACGTTCCCCGACACGGGAGCGTCGCGACGCTATGACACACGCTTCAAGATAAACGCCCTTTTGAAATGTGAGCTTGAGACGGAATAAATATTCGAATATACCTTTTTATGTCTGAGTATAAAATTAAAGGTAAAGTTTACAATCGATAGCATTGTATTGTTTGTTTATTATGAATATATCAAAAACTAATTGAAGAATTTTGATTCAGCTCACCCATACGAGTATAATGTTAATATAAAAAATAATATAGAATCTCTGTAATATATATCTTTGCCTTTATATTTTTTTGTAGCGTTAAAAACATAAATACCTTTATTTATATGCCGCGCTATTACACTATTGCAAATATAAGTACTTTTACTATTTTTAATTTATTTGAGGATATACTTAACAGACGAAGACCTTCACAGATTAAAATTAGCGACGTTGACTTATCATTAGAATGACTTTGTAAATAAATTTAATAAAAAAGGGTTCTATTTTCAAAATACAATTTTAACAAACCAGAGACTTAATTTTTCTGTGATTATTCTAATATTTTTGTTCAACACGTATGCCAATACAAATGTTACTACGTATAGTACAAGAAATAGTTAATACAGACAGACGTGTATATTCACACATATATAGTTCTATAACCTAACAGGACATGTCTAGACATATTTCCAGGAAGGACAATGTCGATGCAAGGTAAACTGATTCATAATATTATAGCATTACGTCATACAATTGTAACGTGATCTTGAACAGGTCGTATTTAATTGCCTTGTAATTGTTATGTCATTGTAAAAAATATGATAATTGCTTGAAATATTTGTAGAATTGATTTGTATCACGTGGTTTTATCTGCGTTGAATATTACTATTGGTAGTTATTGGATATGTTTCATTGTGATTTCGATAGGTTGTGTCGATAATAGTTTCGTCGTAGCAATTTGCAATTTTTCAGTTATTTGCCGGAGATAATTATTAATGTACATCTTGGAATAAGTTTTTTTTCTTAGTTACAAGCACAAGGAACTTAATTTAGTTCTCACATGGTAAAAATATGCTTTAAAACAATGTGATTCTATTTTTTCTTTATTTTTTCTATACTTTAGATTAATTGTCGGATGGATTGAAATGTGGCTTTTAAAATTTAAAAAAAAAAACGTAATATCAAATAAAGAAATTATTAACTAATTTTTTTTTAATGTATAAATTAAAACACAATCCAAATTCGCAACGCATATGAACATAAATGGATGACTAGAGGCGTTTTGATTTGGTAATGTAAGTACTTAATTAGATCCCTGGATAAAATTTTCATGGGAATCAGAGCTTCAGGCAGTTTGTTTTGAAATTAAATAAACGCTTGTAATATTTGAATTTTAATATAAATAATTATGTGAATGATATTCTTCATGTTCCACGGAAGCTTTTGAATGTATAATGTATGTACTGCAAATTTTCATCAGAAGTTGGGGATTAAATCTGCTAACTCACAATGGTTAGGTTGCGTTTCCCAATGTCTTCCTATTGAACTCAGACCGAATTGCAACTGGATTGTTGTGTTAGGCTATTAGAAAAACGACTAAACAACAATGATTACGTTTACAATTACGACGTTTCAATTGCGATAAAGTGAAAATTTGTTAATAGAATGTCCTCTATTTTACCGTCGAGCATAAACACACAAATTAACCACTTCAAAATTTCGTGCTTGCCCGAATTCGAATCCGTGATCTGCCGATGTCTAACTCACTGAGCCATTCCAATCGCATATTAACTAACAATCATTAAAACTATAATTGTAATAATTACTATGTATAATTTTAATTGGTATGTTAAGTGTATTATTGTAAAAAATCTCACACATACCGTCATATAAATATTTTAAATAACAATTTTAATTACACTTGTATAATATATTGAGTCGAGATGGCCCAGTGGTTAGAACGCATGCATCTTAACCGATGATTTCGGGTTCAAGCCCAGACAGGCACCACTGAATTTTCATATGCTTAATTTGTGTTTATAATTCATCTCGTGCTCGGCGGTGAAGGAAAACATCGTGAGGAAACCTGCATGTGTCTAATTTCAACGAAATTCTGTCACATGTGTACTCCACCAACCCGCATTGGTGCAGCGTGGTGGAATATGCTTCAAACCTTCTCCCAAAGGGAGACTGTTAATGTAGGTAATGCAAAATGTAAATAAATATATCACTTTACTTGGTGGTAGGGCCTTGTACGAGCCCATCCGAGTACGTACCACCCACTCATCAGTAATACTTAGTACTGTTGTGTTCCAGTTTGAAGGGTGAGAGTCAGTGTAACTACAGGTACAACGGACATAACTACTTAGTTCACAAAGTTGGTGGCGCATTGGTGATGTAAGGAATGGTTACTGTTCCTTACATCGCCAATGTCTGTGAGTGGTGATAACTTAATATCAGGTGGTTTATTTATTTGTACTCCTAACAATCACATACAAAAAAAAGGGTGGTTATATTATATGAGGACTATAACCATTAGGTTATTGAAAAATATATTGATATATTTGGTTTCTATAATAAATTTTATTTAATGAAAGTTAATTTGATTTATCTTCAAACGTACATATATATATTATGTATAAACACATAAGGATGAAAACATAAATATATCGTCGAGGTCAAAAACCGTGTACGAACCATTCAGTTTTCCAATGTGTTTACAATATATCTTGGGGTCGACATTGAAGGAAAACATCGCGAGATAACCTACAGCTTGGTAAGCTTAAGATATATAAGATAATAAATATGTCATTATTTGGACCGATGAAGCTAATTGTTAATCATTTCCTTCAATAGTAAGGATTATAACAACAATAATGTTTTTTTTGATTTACAAAACATACATCAAAGAAATCCCTTTATAGTACGAACCATTGCTTAATTTATTGAATGCACAGTCACCCTTTTTTAAGTCAAACGTTTAAAGCTATGATTAAATACAAGCCAACTCAAGCTTCAAATTAGGAGCAATACAAAATAGTATTCGGTGGTAGAAATTTTAATAAGTGGCTTGTTGGTGAACAGAGGTGGGTTTGGATAACGCCCTACCATTAGTAAAAAGTTTTAGTATCAATGAATATCCTACAAAACTGACAAATTATAAAATACTTATAGCGTATAAAAAACGTAAATCATAAAACATATATACATTATATACATATAAACATACAGAAATTATAATATATAAGTGTATTATATGCTAAAAACATAATTTATATATAATAAATATATTATTTATGTATTAGAAAAAATAAAAATATTGTGTAACATTATAAAAGTGATCATCGTTAATACTATATTTTATTATCAATAGTCTAGGTCAAATTTTATTTTATTTGGTGTCTTAAAAGCGCTCTGAATAGCCATTTAAAAAAAAATCCATGACAACTAGTAATACGACAAATCTGACAAAGCCACAGAGTATACACAGACCTTCAAAATAACAATATTAACCCGTTTCATAAATAATAAAAAAACTTCATAACGACCTATACATTCTCACCCCATAACGGTGTAGACATTTCATGGTGCCCATAGCAAGGCCAACGGGTCAACGACCGGCAAGGTGACCTCAAAGTCACTGTGACCTACCCTAACGTCTCGAATTCGATTCCCAGAAGCGTATAATAGTCTGGAAGTCTTAATCCGGTTGTTAATAAAAAACGGAGGATGGAGTAAGGTTAAGTGTGGAAGGACGGACAGTTTTGGAGCTAATATGATATCAATTTATGCACATAAATCCCGGTTATATAATTGAATGAGTATCCGCTTAATAAACATTGTCTGTCTTAACTGATAAACGAGGGGACTTTTTTGATAATGCCTAACAGAGAATACTGCTAAATAAATATACGTAAAATAGTATCTGTATATGTAGAGCGTATCGAAAAAGGTTTTATGTATTGTTATTAATTAAAAATAATTATTATGTATAGCGATTAGATTAGTTTTAAACATGTAATGAAATATTTGTAGTTAAATTAGTTTATTTTTTATTATTTTAACATATAAGTCTTGTATACTAATAATATATATATACATAGATATTTGGCTGTTTGAATCTATGCTAATGAATGAGCAGTCGTTCTATTTTTGTAATGCCAAATTAAAAAAAAAAAAGATTTTGCTACATAAAACTATTGTACGAGTAGTTGCGCTTCGCAATTTCAGCCGCTTTAAATTTAAACTAAGTATTAACGTGATATGAGTCAATTTCATGATCGTGTTTCTTAAATTTATTTGTTTAACCGAATTTTAAAAAAGCAAGTTCTTAATTTTGATATCTATATTTTTTTCGTCATATATTGACATATTTACAACATTCCTTTTTTAAACGAATTTTATACAGAAATGGTTCCATTTAAATTCCATAGAAATAATGATGAGTTTCGGAGACAGACAACGGAACTTCCAAAAATACTTATATGACTATTATGGTATTATATATATGTAATATTATATACATATATGCATATAATGATACCAAAACCATAGCGATTACTGGTATTTTATTGCAATATGCTATTGAATTTGTTTTTTAATAAAATACGTTAATGTATGTTAATGACTATATAGAATTTTAAATAATTCGATTTACATTGAAACACACAAGGTATATTTTAAGCAGTATTGCAAAATTATTTATTATATTATGTGGTCATATGATTACTATATGTATGGACTAATTTAATATATGTGTCGTATATAACAGTTTTAAATCAATTGTATGAATTTTAAACATAAAGTAATAATTATGCACACAAGTCACGCGTTACTAGAAAAAAGTAATGTTAATTTTATTATATAACGTTTATTTGAACACAAATATACACTAACTATTAGATCGTTTTGTCTTTATTAAATATATCAAAGTAAAATACCAAAAATAAACTTTAAATCATTGAATTTTAGGTATTTAACAAAGAATTCATCGAACAAATATTTCGTTCTTCTAATTTATTGGAAGCGCAAAAAAACTATTGCGTAAGCGCAGACAAGGTGACCCGCCATTGTGTCCTTACAATGCTGTCTGTTGGTCTGTCTGTACCGCATTAGAGGGGGAGCTTAGAACATTAGAACATTGAAATCGGCTTCCCCTTAATGGTTTTTGTTTTGTTTTATCTGGTTATTTGGATATAGGGGCCTTTTTTATATTTATTTTATTTGCATAGTATGTTATACTAATAATACTAATAAAAGTTCATAATACTATTTTTAGTGGATAATGTATAAATAATGCATTTAAAAATGTTTAAATCAAATCAAATGTATTTTATTCAAATGAATTTTACAATAAAGCATTTTTGAATCGTCAATATTTAAACTCTATCACCGTTTCGAAAAGCAGTCTCCGTCGAGAAGAAACGGTAATGAACTCGCACAGTTGCTAAATTAACAATGGTTTTAGTATTAACAATTATTATTTTAGTGCTGTATTTAATCTGAACCTAAATTCAAACATTTTTATCTGAAAACTATTATTTTAATGAATAATAAGATTTATTGATTAACATAAAAGCTATGTCACATATAAAAGTATGATATGATATTTCTTCCAACGTTACTAGAGTTTGAGGAATGTAAATTTGTAATTATATATGTAGGTATACTGATAATTATATGATATTACATAATTATTAATAAATTAAAGTAAAAGAAAATAAACAATTTCACATTAAAATAATTATTAATTTTTTTTTGTATTTTGGTATGTTTTGAGGTTAAATTAATTTGGTTCAATTTTTTGTTATATTGTTAATTAATAATAGTACAGTTGTGATTTTTTTAACTTAAATTGTAATTATAATAATAAAATAGTATAATGTTAATAAAAGTTATTAAAACGTGGATTGAACGTAATTTGAACACATAAAAAATATTTATTTGTATATCTACAAACATTGTACACATAGTATAAATTAAACGAGTCGATTAAAACAAAACAATGAAATGTTTATTTTAACATAATATATACCTTAGGGTGGTACCCTACCGGGAGCATTTGCCTGTATGCTCACTAACTGACAACCGGGAGGTCGTCAGTTAGTGAGGCAGTACTGTAACGTATTGCTCAAAATCTAAACATAGATGTTGTTGATTGTCGCCCTTACGAAACCTTCTTATTTACCAATGAAACTTAAACATACAGACAGATATGCAAGAAGCTGCGTTATCTCTAACAGAGCGATCAGGCAACCTTTATTCAGAACAAAGAAAAAAGTAAAGGGATACGCTGGGGACTAGGGATGTACATAACATAGAAGAACACATTATATAACATAGTAACTATATAAATTTAATCTTTATCCTTTAATAAGTCGCTTATCAGTATATAAAGATTGTATTAGGACTTTATTTTTATTACACAACACCATTGATACAGTTTCGAAAATAATAAGTCTTAGGGAAAAAATACAATATTACGTGATAGGTGATTTTAGTATAAGCAACTGGTATCAGATATTCTACCGCCAAATAACAGTACTCTGTATTGTTGTGTTCCGGTTAGAAGGGTGAGTGAGCCAGTGTAATCACAGGCACAAGGGACATAAATAATATCATCTTAGTTCCCAAGGTTGGTGGCGCATAGGTGATGTAAGGAATGGTTAATATTTCTTACAGCGGCTTTGTCTATGGGCGGTGGTGACTACTTACCATCAGGTGGCCCATATGCTCGTCCGCCAACGAATGCCATAAAAAAAAAATATCGGTTTACTTAGTTTTGAGCAAGTCCATCTGGTTAGGTAACCCACTCATCAGATATTCTCCTGTCCAACAGCAGTAGTCAGTATTGTGTGAGCTAGTGTAACTCGAGGCACAAGGGACCTAACATTAATTTCCAAGATTGGGGACGCATCGGCGATGTAAGAAATGGTTAATATTTCTTACAGAGTCAATGTCTATGAGACATGGTGACTACGTATGTATATCATAAAAAAGTTGTATTAGACGTACAGAGAAGTAAAGCTAAATATATGTATGTCTACTAACAAAATACGGCGTGCATTGTCTTGTATATTAATTAATTTATTAATTTTTATGCCATATCTTTCATGATGATCGGTTAGATATATTCGAAGGCTGTTAAACTCAAACGGATAATATTTACAATATATTACAATAAATATGAGCACGAAGCACATAAAACAGTGTTGCATCTGGAGTTCCTATTGTTTATATACACGTTTTTTATTTATTTAAGTTATCGAGGCTAGTCATAATATTACTATAGAAATAGTCTCTACTTACCAGCATTTTTCTATACCTTTCACACCAGAATAAAGACAACACAACATCATATTAAACTCGACATAATAGGATAGTTTTATTCAACACAGACAGTCAAATGACTCGGTATTAAAACGAAATCGCGCGTTCAGCTACCTAATATATTCTGTAGCAATTATATTCAGAATGTGATTTATAAGACGACATTAATGGAATTATTATTTCGACTTCTGTCTCATAAAGGTCGATCTCGGTGACATTCTTGTAATCCGAGCAATATTTAGACATTGTTATACATTTATAAATAGATAGATGAGGTAGCTAATTTTGTGTTGGTCGTACGGGAATTAATGAACGTAATATAATAATCGTAGTTTCATTGTTGGAATAGAATTTGACTCGATTACTTTATTTATAAATAAATACAGTATTTTTTTTTTATTTCTTTATATTTTTTATTATTATTTTGCAATTAAAAGGGAAAATGCTGCTGGCAATCTTGCCACCATTCCACGCGGTCATTTGTAAGGAAACTACTATTAATAATGTTGATAAAGTGAACACAGTTTTTTTAATTTAATAATGTGAAAAAGCATTGTCCATTTTAAGGATTTACAAATATTCATATTATCCCATCAATTAAGGATTAAATTTGTGTCAGGAGCGAGTACGACAATAACTAAAGGGGTTCGGATGTGCGACTTGCAGAGCACCAGACAGCTCGTAAATCGTTGCTCTTTTGATGATTTAAATTTATATTTATAATATTAATATGTGTTCTTTATTAATCTTACGATAGACATAATATTAACGCACTCTATTATAGGGCTTTGTGCAAGCCCGCCTGGTTAAGTTTCAACCACTCGTCAGATATTCTGACAAACAATAATACTGTGTTGTGTTCTGTGTAGTATTCCGGTTTAAAGGGTGAGTGAGCCAGTGAAACTGAAACTGAAATACAGGTTCTCATCCGCAACTTATAGGTCTCCTCGCGATGTTTTACTTCAGCCACGAACACGAGATTCATTTTTAATACAAACTGCGCACATACATTCGGAGGTGCTTGCCTCCGGGTTTGAACTCAGAATCACCGGATAAGATTCAAGTCTTGTAAACACTGAGCCATCACGGCTCATGTTCTAGTCTGCTTGATCTTTCTTGATAAGTAGATCATAAACAATATTAATCACTTTTCTATACGATATCAAATCATAAGTGTTTTAGACGTATGATCTAATAACCAAATCGCCTATTCTCATTTTACATTGAAATTTATTTTCACTTTAAAAGTAAAAATATATTAAACATATAATATTATAAATGTCAAAGTAACTCTGTTTGTCTATCTGTCTGTGTTGCTCTTTCACGGCTAAACAATGGAAACAAATTTGATGGAATTTAATGTGAAGCAAGCTTGAAATCCCAGAAACGAAATAGACGTTAAAGTATGCTCAACTCTTTATGTTTAACAACTAAATATAGTATTGTATATACAAAGACAATAAAGTACTTATAATGTGAAAAATCAGTTTCGCTTTTATTTATGAACTCTCCTTGCCTCGTTCAATTAAATCTCCAGAAATACATATACTGTTATTGTTACCATGTTTTACTTATTTCATTTATTATACGTTAGTATTATTATTTCTGTTTACGTATAATGGGTTATACATTATAGCAGTATAATTAGTAACGATTAGTATAATATTTCATACACGATAATACCTATCCGGTTACGAGGACCAAAAAATATAAAATACACTTACATTAACAAATTCATAAATTCATACTCACACAAGCGTATATTTGTGAAAAGCATTTAATATAAAAGAGACTATCGAAAAGTTAAATAATTTCTTAGTAGATACCGAAGTCATTGACATACCAAAATTGCGTGATTTCAAGTTCATTGCTTTCTCTTCGTGAAAATATTGTGAGTCAAACGTCCATTAATTGTGTGAGAAAAAACAGATTTATCTTTGAAACAACGAAATTCAAATTTCCCGAAATATCTGAGTTATACAGTCGGTTTTATACATAATTAACTGATGCTTGTTATAATTTGTCATTTATCAAAATTGTAAAGTTTTATTTCATAAAATATCTGTGTGCGTTTTCGTAAATTTTCCCCATCTGCATTTCTTGATCAATATGAAATATATATTTTTTTCTACTTATGGGGTTGGATGGTTCTTAGCTAGAATTGGACCCTGTAAGTAGCGATATATAATACATATATATGTATATACATGCTGATATCCAGATTTTTTATAAAAACACACATAAAATCCTCAATTTTAATTTTAACAGCACATCTTAAAATTTTTTTAATCATGACCTAACTATCGCTCATTGATTTGAAGAACCTGGTGGTGTTTATTTAAGTTTACCCGTACAGGTAGGGAAGGACACTCCATTATATTTAATATTATAATTTAATCCGACTTTATGTCAAACTTACGGAAATCAATCAAAGTATTTTGTTTACATGTACCTATCCTTTTAAGTGTTGCCACATTTGTCATTTTATAGTTTATTTTTTAATTCAAAACCTCAAGAAAATACTTTATAAGCACATAAATGGATCCTTTAAATATTAATTCCTAACCGGCTTTAAAAACAAAGCCCTTCAAAGAAGGTCCTTATTTCGTCCTATAGAACCTTCAGGGCCTAAGGTCTCAGGGTCACCTTGAGGCCAACGACCCCTTGCGTAAGCATTGCGTCACTTTGCAGAAATGCGTTAGGTTCCCCCTAGTGCATCAAATCACCTGTCTCATTTTAGCACGACTAAAGACGATACGCGTGAAAGAGAGAAATGTATTACGTTAGAGCTTTCGACTTTAGCGTTTCCTTTTTTAATTCCGATTTCGTTCTGACGGTTAAAAACTATTCATTCGATTTGCTAGACATTGAGTGAGTCATTACATTTCTAGAAAGTAACTTCGACTAACTTCGAATTTATATTTATCTTGATGGAATAACAATTTCAAAAATCTCATACAAAATATCTTATTCCTCATAGACATGGTTGTATGGACATAATTTTTTGTATTAATTATGTTATACTGTAGTTAAATCTTATACAATTTCAAGACCTTTTGACGATACTTAAGACTCATTAATTTTGTGAACTTAATATTTTATCAACCAACATCTTTGTAATCTATAAATACTATAAAACTAAGTTGCCTTCTGTCTCTCTGTATCTCTGATTTCTTCTTCTAAACCATTCAACAGGTTTCGATTCGGTTTTCACTATTACAAAGTTTCCAAATTATGTGCAACGATAAAATCGTTCTGATAACTGTAACAATAATATGTCAACCGTAACAATTAAAATTATGCAAATTTACATTTGTAAGCCTATTGTGAATAGATAAAAATGTATTGACGCGGTTATTATTAATATTTACTATTAACAACATATTCATATAAACTAATAAATAGATTTCTAACATTCTAAAATAAGTATACGTACTTTTTTTGGGCACTTCTCATTTTCTTCATGAATAAATATGAATTGTGCGAATCTGGGCTGTGCGCTAGAAGTATTATACAATTGAAGAGTTTGTTTGAACGCGCTAATCTGAGGTTAACCGTGTATGATTTGAAGAAAATAATTTTTTTTAGAGCCTACTTATTAAGGAAGTTTACATACAAGACAGCGACCTACAGAGAGTGGAGGAGTAACCTTTCACATGGGTAAAACTGCGTGGAGCAGCTAGTATGTTATATATGGTTAAATATATATCGTTGTGTGCCTAGTCTAGTGGCAATATATCGACAGATCCAAACGTTCTGGATTCAAACCCCGGTTCAGACAATATAAAATTGTGGTTTTTATATCGAAAAATTCTCGGGAACAGCTCAGAGTCTCACGTTGGTTCTGCGCCTGAACTCTTTACGGTCGTATCGGATTTGCCGTCCTATCGGATTGTGAGAGTAACATACATTTTGGTACTATAAAATCTATCAATATTTTATAGTACCAAAATGTATGCGGCGATAAACACTTACTTATATAAATAAAAATAAAAAAAAGTTAATCAAAAGATGTCGCCGTATCGTGGTTGAAACCACAATACATCACTAGCAGCATATAATATATTTATAAACAAAACAATTTTGTGCTGCAGTTACGATGACAATTGTACCGCCTGCTTCCCTTCTTATAAAAAAATGATAAAACTGCATTGTATTCTCCAACTAGAAGCCAGATGTTATTTTGTAATTATTACAAGTTCGCTTAATAACGTCCAATAATTGATTGAGAATTGCAGTCAATATGTACCGTTACAATCCTTTAATTATTCCAAAGACTGAGCCGATTTGTGTTTAAGACTAGGCAAGCACCGCTGAATTTTCATGTGTTTAATTTGTGTTTATATTTGAAGCCAACGGTGAAAGAAAACATCGTATGAAGATCTGCTTGCGTCGGATGAAATAAATACCTAAAATCTTCCTTTTTTTTATTTATCCAAGGGAACATTTAGATGCCGTTGCTATTTTTACTCTTGTCATATACAATTATTATAATCCACTAAGCATATCAAAACAAAACTCGATTACAAATAAATAATCTATTTGCTTAATTGATTTGAATAAAAACATTCTAGAGTATCCAGTGACATTAAGGACATTTGTACAAGGTTACTAGAATATTACAATAAACGCATTTTTAAACTAAGCCAACCCAATTCACACATACATACATACATTTGTATATTACACGTAAAGTTATAATGAATCAGTTATTGAAATAATATTAAACTCTATTACGAAATTGTAATAAAATGCGCACTACACTACACAATGCGATGTGCGCCGACCTTGATGTGCGGGTTCGCCGTCCGACGCCACCAAGGGCGGTGCGCAGGCGACGTATTTATATCGAAAATGCATATCGGAGAATCATTTTATTGTGTTGATTTACACACACCTTGTTTTCGAATGATTTAATATTGTAGTAATATATATTTTTAAATATTTTCGAATCTGGAATCATGTTTAATGGAATTTTAAATATTTTTTGTAAGATTCATTTGGGACAGTGACTTAGTGCTTATTTCAATTTTAATTTATCAAGTCGATTCGACATGACGAAGACAATTTTATTAAACTTTAGGTTTGTTTTATTTTTTATTTAAAAATATTTATACAGTGGCATTATGTGTATGAGTCTAATTAAATCATGTCACATTGGAACAGCTTAGCAAAACAACTCTATAATATAGCTTTCGAGTGCGTCATTTATTATTTGAGATATTATTATTAATAAAAAGTAAGTAATGTTATCACGTTCTGGGAGAAGTTTCACTTCAACTTTTTACAAAAATCCCTAATACTAAAACTTTTTAAGTAAATAGTGTATTTAAATATAAATACATTTTATTATTTCTGCAAAAAATATTGGATGTTTATAATATCTCGAAGTTGTAGAGAACATCAAATCAAATCAAAATATTATTTATTTAAGTAGGCTCATAATTGTCATGTTACGTCAGGAAACTCAGTACTTATTCTTTTCCACTATTTAAATTATAGACAAAGATAGATTATACATAATATAGAATTCCTGCATCAATCATATGAAATTATTTTACATACATATGTATATAGACCACTAACTACTTCAGCCAACAACGAGTTCAAATCCAATACCGCTGAATTTTCATGTGATAATTTGTGTTTATCTATTTCATGCTCGGCGGTGAAGGAAAACATCGTGTGAAAACCTGCATGCTAATCTAATTTCAATGAAATTCTGCCACATGTGTATCTAGCTACCCGTATTGGAGCAGCGTAGTGAAAAAAACTTCTAACCTTCACAAAAGGCAAATAGGCATTATCCCAGCAGTGGGATATTTACAGGCAGTACTTTAATTTAACCAGTATTGGGACAGAGTTCCACTAATCTTGTTCAATAAGCTCCAAACCTTTGTCATCTACAAGATGTTAGTAACAGTTTATTTAAATATTATTAACTATTCAAAGATAACTTTAAAATAAGGAACCTGAAATACCATCTCTCATTTTGCCAAATAAATTTAATTATTTATTTAGCAAAGTCTTAATTATTTTTGATAAATTATTGCAAGCAGACACTTCACCCGACATATGTCATTTTTAATAATGTCTCGTGCATTTATTATCATCTCAAATATCATGCCATATAATTAATACATATTTTTATCTTATAAATATAATTTATTTCAAATAAAACTTGTAAATTAATCTTTTTGTGTAGTGTTAAGGGGCTATGGACTGTAACTTGTATTCAAGTACTAGCTATCCGTCCCGGCTCCACACAGGTACAATAAGGGTTTTTAAATTTTAACTTTGCCATTTCATGAATTCAAATCATTTGGAAAAAATACATTGGTAAAGAAGGCATATTATTCAATACAAGATTATACAGATGATAAAAAAGCGTGGAGTTAATACTTGTTGACTTCCAGGCAGGATATATTATATATATATATATATATTTGTATTTCACTAACATGACTGACTGAGTTTCTTGCCGGCTCTTCTCGGTAGAATGTACATTCCAAACCGGTGGTAGGTCCACTTAATATAGTTTGTCAAATGACGATTCAAAAGATCTTGTAAAAGCCTACTTGAATAAAGTATATTTTGATTTTAATTTTTGACAACTTATATATTAAAGAACAAACAAACATTTTCTTTTTCGACTAGATTAGTTGAATTACTAGGATAGTTTATAATATGATGAGTGACTGAATAGATAGAATGACCTACATACAACTCTACCATCACACAGGTTAAAAAATTGTAACATTAAGCTCCAAAAGAATATTAGCGACTTTTTCTTCGATTTGAAACTTCGGTATTTTAATAAATTATTCGACAATCAATAAGTAAGTGTAATGCTTCTATATTGAATAAATAATTTGAGTTTGAGTTTGAAATTCTCGGCTAGTGCATGTATTATAAACATAAACTTTCCTCTTAATAGAGTCTATTTATTGATGGAAACCGCATTATCCGTTACCTAGTTTGAAAGATCGAAGCAAACAGACGACGGGAAGTGACTTTGTTTGTGAGATGCAAGTTCTTCTGACATTTTATAATTGAATGAGCTAAATATAAGCAAGCATGAAATACACACTTGTCTTGTCAATAGTCTAAATTTAAAGCGGGTGGAACCGCGAAGCGAAGCCACTCGTAAAGTACAATTAAATATTAAGCTTCTCCAAAATGCGATGTATCTTTAAGTATGAGTTTTATCTATATTGATTTAGTAGTCTATCAATTATTACAATAATATTACGTCCTTACGTCTTATTTTTTTATCAAAGATTTAAGCAACCAAATACATACATATAACCAACCATATATTTATTTATACTACAAATATTTCATTCTAAATTTAAAAAATAGTTCAATTTTTATACATAATAATAATACTGTTTTTTTTATTACAAATATTATAAGTTATTTAAAAAAATCACGTTACAATTCGTGAATGTTATGAATTGTATTTATTATCTTTTTTAATTTAAAAAAAATGTACGCTGTAAACAAATATCTGTACCTTTTTAAATAAATATAATAAATTAAATATATAAATACTTTTTTGATTAAAATGATGAATTTTTGACATCAGCAATGACATTAAACAAAATTATCTTAAGAATATATCACGTACGATTCTTCTCACATCATTAACTATGTCTTATTATATATTATTATTTAATATGTGACAAGAAGTTGAGCCTTTACAAGTTTTAAGCAGATGTTGAAGAGAAATTTTAGTTGCGACACGACGGATACGATACGGCATATCGAAAATGTACCACAAGTAATCTTAGTTTTATTTAACTTTAAAATCGTAACAGCCCTATATGTCATCAAAATAGTTTTTATAAATAAATAAATAAACCAAAATTATTATTTATACGAGATAGATTATATTGCTCGTAAACATAAATTACAAAAGATTTCGAGATAAAAGACCTAAAAAAAAACTGCAAATATAATTACATACCCAGGCAAAAAAAAAAAATAATTATTTATTTATTTTCCGGTATATATAACACTTTGACATTTAATATAAATATCATTTACGACTTTCAATCGAAACGTTGACTTTTCGAAATATTGTAAAACATTTTATTTATTTTTTTATTCATTCTAGAAAACCAGACGAACTAATAGTCTGACTAAGTGGTCTCTATCTCCCATAGAAATTGTCCCCTAATGTTTCATGGACAGCAATCAAATCTGAACAGCAATATGACTATGTTAATATTTTTAATTAGATCGTTATCAGATAACGTATGTTGTAAATTGCTCAAACTACACAACATTCAGATAAAATGTAGCAATGCCGCCAGGTGTGTTGCGAGACTGAATTAAAAATAAAAATCTTGCTTCTAGATCTTATGGCATAAATTCATTTTCATTGGCTTCTCGTAAATATTTCTTGATTAATAACTGATATTTTGTTAGCTAAAGTTAGTTGTTAGATATACGTTGTCTTATTTAAAAATGTATATTGGTCAATGTCAAAGTCGGAAACCTCACGTAATGTCGTAATGTTTGAAAACGAAAGTTTTGAAACAATGCGTCTTAACAGTCAAGATATACGGTTCAGAAACGTGAACACTAACTGCGGAACTAGTCTTAAATTTAAAGGTCAGCGTGCTAAGGAGCCAGTTATGAGTATCTTTGAAGGATAAAACTAGATGAGGTTGTTTGTAGAAGAACCGAAGTTACCAACATAGCTTGCAGGTCATCGGAGCAAACTATACTTAGAGCGGAGACCGCGGTCAGCAAACATTACAATACAAATTTAAAAGTATTTTATGATTCACATGTCTTTATTATTCACAATCCAAAGGTATTTAACAACTCCAATAGTGTATATAGCCCTATACAAAGCAATAGTATTTAATTAAATTTATCTTAAATAAATTACATTTTATAAAAAATATATGTGAGGTTATGAGATATTTACAGATTTATGCAAGAATATTTGAAGAATTAATGAGTATGATAAGCATTTAAATAATTATGCAGATAAAAATATAATATATGTAAATAGTAAATTCATATAAATATTACATACTAGTTTTTTCTGCGCGAAATTTATAAACTTTGCCTATAGCACACATCTCGAGGGGTGAATTACAAAAGTGGACTAAATCATTTCCCGGGACTCGAACTGTGTCTAAACCAAATTTCATCTAAATAGGTTCAGCTGTTTAAGCGTGAAGAGGTAACGGGCATTTACTTACGCATGTATGTTATTAGTACAGATATTTTTTTAGTAAATATTTGTTCAAAGAAACTTTACACAAGAATATTTACACAATATTGTCATGTATATTTTTTATTAAAACTATTTCAATAAATATTCTTTAATGTACCAAAAAATAAATAAGTTTTTACTCAAATATTTCTAGATTATATACAAAACGATTGTTATTTAAATCTATACATCTTTTTTGTTTCAATTCTGCTACTAAAAGTCTAATTTAATTAAAAACCGTATACAAAATCTTGAAGTGATAAATGATATTCCATTCAACATTGATCTATAATACCGTTACAATTTCTGTATAACTCGGCTCATCAAAGCTGGTTATGAACCAGATGGCACAGAAGTATTTTTATGTTAGTAGGATTACAGAGTAACTGTAAATACTGGTCTGCCAGGTGTTTATTGATGTAGAGTAGTTATAAACAGAGACGTAACATTTCACTTCGACAATTGTTAGTTTTATATAGATAGGCATATCTACACTAATATAATAAATGCGAAAGTAACTCTGTCTGTTTGTCTGTCTGCCTGTGTGTCCAAACCACTGAAGCTTTTACTCCAAGGACGAGCAAAGGTTTGTTTTTGCCGAACACCTGACGATCAACCCCTAAAACGAGAGCGAAGACACGGTTGAAAACTTTTTAGTTATATGTTAATTTAGATTTTGTTCATTTAGGTGATATTATTAACAGTAAAGTTCAACCTAAGGAGTTCAGAATCCATTCTTAGACCAATAACATCTCAAAGAAGAAGTACACAATAAATGTATTAATTGAATATAGAAGCAATACAAAATTCTATTACCGGTTCAGAAAGAAACATCTCAGACATGAGAGTAAGCAGTTAAATAGACTCAGCTGGTTTGGTTTTAAATTACAAACCTTCCTTAACGGTAGAGAAGGTTTCAGCTCAGCAGTAGGACATGCACAGGCTGTTAATTTTTCCTTACTTTTTATCTTTACAATGATCATTAATATATTATTACACTCGTGAAATGTTAAAAATGAATTAAGATCATATATATTTCGTACGTATCTTTATGTTGTAACAATTACATTGTCATTGTTGCATATACAATTTTGACATTTCACGACCGTGCTCCGCGGTCACTTACGTGTACGAGCTTGTCCTTACCGAATAGCTCTCTTTTTGGCACTTAACACTTTAAATTTAACTTTACCTTAATATATATGAAAAGCAAAAAATTTGCGATCAAAGACTGAAAATGTTTAGTTTATAGTTTTATATTTATTATTTATTAATAAATATTTAATTAATCTACAGCTCCTTTTTAAATTTTGCAGGCAAACGATAACTTCGACTTAGTCGGACGAGCATATGGGCCACCTGATGGTAAGTGGTCACTACCACCGCCCATAGACAAAGGCGCTGTAAGAAATATTAACCATTCCTTACATCACCTATGCGCCACCAACCTTGGGAACTAAGATGTTATGTCCTTTGTGCCTGTGCATACATAACAAATAAATGAATAACATTGTATGTAAAAGTATAAGGTTTTATATATAATGAAATAAATATATAATCAAATAACTTATGAAGAAATTAAAAACCGTATTAATTCCTGTGTAACCTTGCTAGTCACCTAGTAAGTCTGCATAATAAGATAAACGCAATATTCAACTCTACCTTTATACATTTAAAGTTCAAAATTAATTATTTTTACACGTAAATTTGTCCTATATACAGAACATTATGCAAGTGAATTTACAAATACCTTTCAATAGTAATAAGGACTTGAAACAGCAGGTTTTTACAAAGTATTTTAAACACAGAACAAAATGCCTACATCAAAAACATATACAAAATTGTTTCCAATATACATATTATTTGAAATACATTTATTAAAAGGTGATATTTATTTTGTATTTTTTTTAATTTGAAATCTATTGCTTCTTCCACTGATGTTTTGTTTATATAAATGAGGCATATGTGAAAATGCGCTACCTGATGGTAAGTGGTCACCACCCCACATAGGCATAAGCAATATTAACCATTCCTTACATCGCCAATGCGCCACCAACCTTGGGAGATATGATGTTACTTCGCTTGTATCTGTACTGCGTGGCTTTTTTGTGGTTGATTAATTGGTTTTTTATTTCTTTTTATATATTTTAATATTTAATAACTTTCTCTCATTTCTTATTAATAATTAGACTGTGATATAAGAAAATATTAATAATACTAAACTTAAGCCATTGATTATAAACGACTCGGCTTATAATTAAACAGCTGTTTTCTTTTTGAATTTATTTAATAATAAAAAATATTCTATTTCAAAATACAATTGAGTTCGGTACAACAACATTACATACGACTACACAGACGAACATTCCTATTATACAGCAAGTAGAGCGTTTCTAGAGAATCCTTCAAGGACAATATCCAGACTAAAATAAGAAATAAACTATATGACGAAAACGAAGAACCCCGAACAGGAACACATAAACTGCGTTCCAAAATTTTGAAATTTAAAAACGAGCTATATGTAAATAAACATTTGAGTTAGCATGAACTCTTTATAAATTACAAAATGTTAAAGTCAAATGAGCTACATTATAATCTTTATATAACGTTTGACGGTAGAAAACCTATCACTTTCATATTAAATTATGTTAAGGGGCTTTCGACACGTTTACATGACGAAGGTTCGACTGCATGCTCCGAAACGTGACATAAAATGAGACGAGAACTACATATCTCCTTCAAGATACGCACGGATTGAAAAGAATTGCAATATATGGATACGACTTTGAATTCGATAAATGATACAAATATTATAAATTGCGAGAAAATGACTATGTCTGTAAGGCTTTCACGGTTAAGCACATTTACTTACTGAAACAAATTTAATAAAATTTGGTACGAAAAAGCTTGAACCCCAAAGAAACCTAAAAGCTATGACCGGGATGGTCTCTAATACGCGAACGAAGGCGAGGGCAAAAAGGAGTCGTTTATAAATAATATATTTAGATGATCCAGTGGAAATTGTTTTAGTCCTAACTCTTTACCGAAGATTTTTGGTTTAGTCCTGGGTAAAACATTGTATGTATAATCTCGTGCGGGGCAAGGATCGTTAAGAAATCTTTATATATCGAAATGCTTTTTTTCCATACGAATATTCAAATTTGAATATTGGAATACAAGATTGGAGTCAAGACAAAACCTAAACTTTGGAAATCGATTATGTTACTCATTCAACCATTTCTTGTTTAATGGTTCAAAACAAATATCGACAAGACTATTTCGCGATTCATACGATTCAGGAACTGGCTTAAACCAGTTTAAACTGGTCCAGTCTACAATGTCACAAGATCGTCTGTTGGATTTTTAAGGTAGTTAATATTTGTCATGACGTGAAATCAAGCCAGTAAGAACCCACTTAACCAATGAAGCAGACAGATTTTATGCCTATTGCACCAACCCTGAAGTAATCAATCACAATGCTCATGATGTAAATCGGTTCATTAATCTCATATAATATTACCAGTACAGAAAAGTTCATTTATGTACCAATGATGTGCTAAGGACTTCTCCCCTTTTATGAAGGAGGCTTAGAGTTTATTTCACCAAGCTGCTCCAATATGGGTTGATTTTTGGGCAAATTTCTTCACGATTTTGCTTGTATCACTTAATACAAATTGAGCACTTAAACTTAAGATATCTTAGTTTAGGATCAAAATATTGTAACAATGAGCCATTTTAATTGAGCAGATTTAGTAAAAGATTTTTCAATCTTGACATTTGTGTTGTATACTTCTGAGATATTAAATCTAACGTAGTACATCGGTATTTTTTCCATAGAATAATAAGTATTACAAAACAATCCAGAACACTTTTAACACAACAGTTAATTTGAGAAAAAAATTATTACTACTGAGTTTCCTCTCAGTCTATCTCAGACAAATTTACATTCAGAAGAAGAGCTTAAGTAATATTAATCTTGTAAAACGACGATTAAATAGTCCTAATAGAGCATACTTTAATTAGATTATATTTTAATTTTGAAAGGTATTAAGTCTCATTGTATTTAAAGTACCGTACTCTGTTTTACATTCATCAGAACAGTGTGTCTCAAATAGAAAATTCCATAATCATTTATTCATGAAGGATAATGAACGATGAAATGACCGGACGTTTTCGAATCTTAAATGAATGAATGTATATATATACTTTACATAAACAACTTAGATTCATTTTTAAGTCGAATTAAAGTAAATAATGATTCTAGCAAAATAAGATATCTAGTATTTATTTATTTCTCTATTTATCTTCATGTCATTGACCTTAATGAATGAATTAACCTGAATGAATTGGAAGTAAGTGGTAATTTATAATATATCTTATTTTATTATTAATGTTATAAGTTTCATTGGTAAATGTGATGACCTCTAAGCTGATTGAGGCAAACCAACTGTGCAGGCTATAGTGCACAAGTCTTCGAGTGTGTTATCGCTGTGAGATTTTTAACGTTTATTTTATACAACTGGTCAAATAAACGCAACAAAATATTTTTTTTATTTCCACTACATTAGCAGCCTGTAAATTTCACACTGCTGGAATAAGGCCTCCTCTCCCTTTGAGGAGAAGGTTTGGAGCATATTCCACCACGCTGCTCCAATGCGGGTTGGTGGAATACACGTGTAGAATTTCGTAGAGTTTCGTAGAATTTAGACACATGTAGGTTTCCTCACGATGTTTTCTTTCACCGCCGAGCACGAGATGAATTATAAACACAAATTAAACACATGAAATTTAGTGGTGCTTGCCTGGGTTTATACCCGAAATCATCGGTTAAGATGCACACGTTCTAACCACGGGGCCATCTCGGCTCAAAATATTTTGACCAAATAAAATTGTAAACGTGTAATAAATATTCAGTCTCTAAAAAAAACACGAACGATACCTCCCTCTTTCATATGACGTTACTTTATTTAAACAACGTTTAGAACTGCTCGTGTAAATTAATTATCAATATCAAGTTGCAAAAATAATACAAAAAGTACACCTTTCAAACTATTTCTTTAGACTCCTCTTAAGTTAGATAACGAAAACTATGCGTGTGAGATACAAGCAGAGCTGATGGAAAAACTATTAGTCGCTATTAATATGGAAGTGATTTAAGCTAGAAACAACCGCATATTTATCATAAATGAAATCAAAATCAACATATACTTTATTCGAGTAGGCTTTTACAAGCACTTTCGAATCGTCATTTTACAGATTACATTAAGTGAAGCTATCATCGGTTCGGAATGTAGATTCTACCGTGAAGAACCACCAAGAAACTCAGTAGTTACTATTTTTTAAACATTTAAAACACAAAGTTATGTTAGTTAAATACATTTATATATTCTGCCTGGAGGTCAACAAGTATTAGCTCCACGGTTTTTTATCAAAAAGAATCTCTATTAATATGAAGAATTAATTAAATCACGGGATAACTTAGTGTATAATTTATCATAGTATATTTACCTATCAGTTTTGCTGGTCTTGCTTACATGCGAGTCTGTTTAAACCGAGACTCTAGGCCAATCCATGGGAATCAAGTCGGGCCAATAAAAATGGTTTATAGGTTTGGCGACAAATTCTTAGTAGAATCCTAGGGTCTGGAATTTGGACCTATGCAGACTAGAAACAACCATCCATCGACCAACTCGTAAAGCCAACGTGACCAACGTCATGCCTCTGAACTCCTACCGGTTTTGACAGATGCGCTCTCCCATAGGATTATGAACGAATAGAATGCAAACACTTGTGAACTATAATAATTTCTGGGTAGTTGGCTGGTCTCCCTTGAGATTTGCCACCATTGCCGAAATCGGTCAGGGCGTCGTCATCATCAACATAATATATCGGTATAAATGAGTCACGCGAAAGTAAAAATGTATGTCAAACTTATATAATAATAATAATACTGTATTTAACACCATGTATTTGTGTCATTTCGGTTTAGTATTGATGTGTAGGTCGCTTACGCATAAAGTTAACCTGCTTAAGGCTGATTACTAACTAGCAATACTTTATAAAAAAAATATAAATAATAAATAAATAAATATTGGACATCACATACATTACTCTGATCCCAATGTAAGTAGCTAAAGCACTTGTGTTATGGAATATCAGAAGTAACGATGGTACCACAAACACCCAGACCCAAGACAACATAGAAAACTAATGAACTTTTTCTACATCGACTCGGCCGGGAATCGAACTCGGGACCTCGGAGTAGTGTATTCGTGAAAACCGGTATACACACTACTCGATCACGGAGGTCGTATATGTTATGTGTTTATACATAAAATACAAAGCATAATTGTGTAATCGATTTTTAGTGCTGTATGAACCTCATATATCAAAATGAGTTTAAAACCTCTATTATTTATCTGGTACCACATAATATTATGTACGTAAGATATATATTATATGTGATTACGATAAGATAGTACTCATACCATACTTACTCCGGCTCACTCAAAAGTGAAACAAATATTTTCGTCAAATATTTTATATTTCCTTTGTTTATAAGCTTCGCCAATTATTTTGTTTAACCTAGTCTGGGTATGTACCACTGATACATTGCTAATCCTACCCCCAAACAGCAATTTTTACTATTGTTGTGTTCCATCTTAAAGACCCAGTGAGTCAGTGTATCCACAGGAACATCTAAGTTATCATGTTTGTGATTTAAGAGCCAGTTAATATGTCTTACGAGTGTGATCGGCGGTGACCAAAAAATAAATAAACATAATTTTTGTGTGCGGTAAACCTTATTTAAAATAACGGTATCCGTTACGGTGTGTTACCTACATAATGAGCAAACGTAATGTAGGTGGTAACATGAACGGTGTTCCTATTGTTAGTATTTTGAAATCTTTTGTCCGTCTAACTGTCTATATGATGAAGATAAATGTATCTGTTGTTGATATGCATACAGTAAGGTTCAGGAAGAACAGCAGTGTATAATGCGTGTATAAGATTTACCCTTAATTAAAAGGGTAAAAACAATATTTTTAATAGCAATATTTAAGAAAAACTGATGTTATTTCGTATATCACTGGTGAAATCTATATATTTAAAACTTTTGTTATTGTCAGGAGAAGGTTTTTATGAAAGAAAAAAAAATAGGAAATTGCGGGAGAAATTATAAAATTTAAGAATACTTAACCTCTATATTAAATTATTATAGATAATATAATATTATTGTAAATACAATATTTCTAATTAGGCTATTTTGATAACTACATTACATTAAATGTTACAATTATTATACTCAAAGTTGCGTATCACTTTACGTTCTGAAGAGATATTCCGTTAGAAGAAACTTAACGCAGAACACTAAAATTGAGAGTGATATGCGATATACTTCTATATAATAATTTAAAGGACACACGTATCAAAAGAACGTGTCATAAGTCGCTTGTCAATTTCACGAGTGAGATACGAAGTCATTTCTTACAGAATAGCATTGTTAACATAATTACTAATGAAATTTAAAGTCTTATTATAAATCTTAGTGTTAATTTTCCTAAATATTGGAATTACAAATGTTATATTCATTTAACGAATTAAGCATAAATCTTATATTAGTTTGGGGATGTCAATAGTGTTAGAGTATCGAACATGTGACGTTTACATCGCTAGACTGCCCGTAAGCTAGCTCTATTAACTTTATAGATATGACTTTATTATTGAAGGTCAAAAATATCGTATTAAAGTATCTGCATCAGGTGGGCTCTACTCGATAAATCGCATTCAAGATACGCTATTACTAATACAGTTCATGGACCTTGTAAATTTAATATAAATGATATATTTATATTGTGAAAATTAAGGGTATTCAGAGAATATTAACGACGGGACACTGTTAAACTCATGAACTACATAACGGTTTCGTATATTAACTTTTGGTATTTTGTATACGGTGCGAATAAATCTGTTCTAACCTTCACATCATCGTTTGATTACCCACCGGGTCATGAAAGTAATATAAATAATACATACATAATACATAATCAGCCTGTAAATTTCCCACTGCTGGGCTAAGGCCTCCTCTCCCGTTGAGGAGAAGGTATGGAGCATATTCCACCACGCTGCTCCAATGCGGGTTGGTGGAATACACATGTGGCAGAATTTCGTTGAAATTACACACATGCAGGTTTCCTCACGATGTTTTCCTTCATCGCCGAGCACGAGATGAATTATAAACACAAATTAAGAATTGAAAATTCAGTGGTGCCTGCCTGGGTTTGAACCCGAAATCATCGGTTAAGATGCACGCGTTCTAACCACTGGGCCATCTCGTACATAATATATAAATTAAAATATTTAAAAATATATAATTGTAGCTCTATCTATCTTGTAATATTAGATATTATAAGTAACAGTTAATTAAACTTTACGAAGTTATTATTTCATAAATCATCTCGTGTGGGTTCCTGCATGTGAAACTGTTGAAAATCAATGAAAATGTGAGCAAATCAGCGGAGCAGCATTATAGTATAAGTATAATTTATGTGTTTGACTGTAAATTTGAATTTCAGACATTTCGACTTATGTATATAAATATTAATAAACAAACTCAGCAGACGAGATACGATTCGTATTCGAATTCTGTTACACGACTTTCAAATCGATTGTCAAAATCGTTTTCATTATGTCAGTGTCGATATTATTTTCATTTATTCGTTAAATATGAACTATTATGCTAACTATTGTATATATTATATTTAGTAATGTATGTTTTCAGTTATAACATTTAGCGATTCCATCAAAATGCAGTTATTAGGTATATTAAGAGCGTCTCGACGGTTGATTTAGACGCCTTTGTTGTCTGGCCGCTGCACCGCTCCGCATTTAAACCATAAATAAATTAAATATATCTATTTCTATATACAAAAAAAAAAAAGTTTTTAAATATATTCAAGAAGGTTGTATATCATTGTGTTCTTTGTTTGGTTGAAATATTTTCAGTTTCAATATGTATATGCTCGTAGAGTTTAATGTGTTTAGTTTTTCAATTTATAGTTAGACACATTACCATTGGTTTTTGGCGGGTATTCTATAATTATTTACTAGTAGATAATACCTCACTGCTGGGTTAAGGCCTCGTGTCCTTTTTGAAGATATTTGGCGATATTTGGAGCTTATTCCACCACGCCGCTCCAATGCGGGTTGTTGGTTACACGTGGCAGAATTTCATCAGCCATATGCAGATTTCCTTACCATTTCAATTCCGAGGATGAGATTAATAATAATCACAAATTAAGACCATGAAAATACAGGATTGTTTGCCTTCTAATTATTGGACCATCACGACCGCTACTGCTAAGCTGATGAAACTCGAGGTTCAAATCTACTATTATATTCTTAGCGTCAATAGTCCAATGATTTACGGCCCGCCTAGCGATGTTAAAAGTCGCCAATAGTTTGGGCGGGTTTTTAAAAGAGGATTAGATTGAAGAAAAATTAAATTATGTGTTTTATAGCTAAATCACTAAGAATAATATAAATCAGAAATTGATGAAATGTCGGTTAAGCGTGAACAGACTATAGAAATGAGTTGTTTTTGTCAGTAGAATACGAAGTAGGATGCAGTGATATGTAGTAATTCTTATATATTTATCATTCATAATACATACATACATAATCAGCCTGTAAATTTCCCACTGCTGGGCTAAGGCCTCCTCTCTCGTTTGAGGAGAAGGTATGGAGCATATTCCACCACGCTGCTCCAATGCGGGTTGGTGGAATACACATGTGGCAGAATTTCGTTGAAATTAAACACATGCAGGTTTCCTCACGATGTTTTCCTTCACCGCCGAGCACGAGATGAATTATAAACAAATTAAGCACATGTAAATTCAGTGGTGCCTGCCTGGGTTTGAACCCGAAATCATCGGTTAAGATGCACGCGTTCTAACCACTGGGCCATCTCGGCTCATTTTTAATTTCGATTTTCATTTCGATTTATCATTCAATAAGCAATAATATTTGTGGTCATGTTTCTTTCGTAACAAACAACAGTCGGTAATATGCTTGCTTGCTTGCCAAGTGTTTTCAATATTTTTCATTAAATGATATATGATATGAAGCTTGGTCCTCCGTGCTTTCCCGAACGTTATATACGAACATTTATATGTATTTATGGGTGATGGTTAGGTATATATCTATGCTAATATTATAAATTCGAAAATCGGTTAATTTCGCATCTGTCCGTCTGTATCTCTGTTGCTCTTTCATGGACATACCGCTGAAGCGAATTCGATGAAATCTGGTATGAACTTGAATCCTGAAAGCCTGAAATCCAAGGAAGGACATAGGTAACTTTTTATTCCTTACACCTGACTACCGACCACTAAATAGCAAGCGAAGTCGCGGGCGACTAGTAGTATATATATACCAATTTAGTGGTGGATTCACACCTGTTATTCTATCTACCAATCCAAGGGCTAAATCGTATTGTTGTTTCAAAACGAACAGCTAAACAAAATAAAGATATATAATATATTCAATACCAGCATATAAAAGTGATCTTTGTCTGTACTGTACATAAGAATATACAACATACATACTGATTATTTTAAAGATTAATGTGTGTGTGTGTGTGTGTGTGACGTTATTACATAAATGGACAAAATATTAACGTATATAAAAGTGGGTTAGGTTAGCAAAAGCGAATGACCGATAAGATATTTTTAAATAAATCGTGTTACCCGTTTTTGGTTCATGATAAATGCAAATATTATTATTTTGTTATCATCGTGTATACATTTGTGAATGTAATCTTATGTCGATATGTATTTATAGTCGGTGGTCATGGGCAGTTTTATATGAAGTAATTGATACGGTGCATAAAATAATAAAATTGTATAGCTCTTTTTTAACTTTACAAAACAAATTTAAACCTTTTTTATTGCCTAGTTTGGCGGACGAGCATATGAACCACCTGATGGTAAGTGGTCACCACCGCCTATAGACAATGGCGCTGTAAGAAACATTAACCATTCCTTACATCGCCAATGCGCCACCAACCTTGGGAACTAAGATGTTATGTCCCTTGTACCTGAAGTTACACTGGCTCATTCATATTGCAAACCGGAACACAACAATACTGAGTACTACTGTTTGACGGTAGAATATGAGTAGATGATGAGTGGGTGGTACCTACCCAGACGGGCTTGCACAAAGCCCGACCACCAAGTAAAAAATTGACGCAACATTAATAAAAAGGCTCAACGCAAGAGTAACTAGATGATGAAAAAGCGCGGACATAATAATCATTTACTTTCAGGCAGGATAGCTATAATATAAAATAAAAATTATATTTGATTTACATAACTTTTTAACTGAAATGATTACAAAGAGTAACTACTGAGTTTCTTGTCGATTCTTCTCGATAGAACATTAATTTCGATCAGATAGCATTACATTTAAGAGATGTCCAGTAGTGATGACGGTTCAAAAAGGTGTCATAACTTGATATTTTTCATCGTAGATATATCGAGAATTGACTCATTGTATTGGTATCGACAATTAGTTGGTTATGAGATGTAATCGGAGTCTCACGATGTAAGTAATGCCTATAACATTGAATTGGATATTGAAATAAAAAATCAATTAAATGTTTCATGTTGTTACCCCAATAGCTCCATACATCGTACAGATTGCCTAGGGATTTACAGTTTCAATCTAGATTTCATGGTCTCTTGTACCAATTGCACAAACACCATAAGCCTAATCTTAATTTAACATAATATTTTTTTTCATTTCACGAGACTGACGTTTGCGGGTAGATGTTGACGGCATTAGAAGTGTCCATATCGGACTACCTCCTTCCTCGTACGTTTGCTGCGTAAACGCTGGTCACCACTACCACTGTCACTTTCACCCCTACTATTTGTTTTATTTGTGTTATGTGAACTCGACACTCGATCCCGTGTTTTACAAACGAAACTCACCGTATCGATTCGCGATTTTTTTATATTATTATATTATATTATTATAAAAATAACCATGTTCATTTAAAATCTTATATTTTAAATAATGTTATTAAATATATATACAATAATTAGCAATTAGATAAAACTCTTTATATAATTAATCTTTATATGTCAAAACCGATGTTATTGACACCAAACCAGTTACCAAGTAATATTTAACTTATTATCGTAATATTTATCATTAATTATAACATTAATTACAAAAGTAAAGCCTTACCGTTTGGGGGTGTCAAATTAAATAATGCTGCCATCTCCTTTCGTATTTATCAAAGCATTGATAACAGAAAGAGAAATCCGTATTTATAAAAATAAAATAACGTAATGACTAAATTATGAATTTCGGAATGTTCATCTAAGTACAATTTGTATTTTTTTGGAAATTTTCAATATTATATATTAAAATAACTACATATCAAAAAATAAATATATTCAAATAAATTGAGGTCTACGAGGTCACCGCCCGCTACGCTCATCGGCTACGCGCTACGTTTCGGAGGGCATTGCCCGCGTAGACTGTCTACGAAATAGATGAACTATTACAAGTTACCATGCAAGAATTTATCTTAACTTCACGTGAAATACAAATGATACTTTTTCAAGTAAAAGATAATAATTGTATCATTTGTAAATAAAAGAGATATCTCTGTATTTTTACTGAATTATAAAATGTTTAGATGTAATGTCAAAATGAAACACAGCCCAGGGTTATAATAGATCATAGCTACGGAGTGTATATACAAACACCATACTATTTTATAGGAGAGCCACATGTCTTACGAATTTACTTGCTTCCTAAGGCAAGTGAGAGTGATACCGTATACTATTGAAAACTGGGCTAATACAGACTTTTTCGATAGAGACTTTGAGTCTTACTGGCTCAACCCGGAGAATCGGATCAAGGATCTCGATATTGTAGTACGAACGAACGCTCAGAACTGTAGAACGTAACATTTTTTTTTATAGTAGTAGTTACACTTACTCATACTTTAAATCGGAACACAACGATGTTTAGTACTTCTTTTTCGCGGTAGAATATCTGAGGACTGGACGGTAACTAAAAGTCCTACTCTACCACCAGTATCTATACACCCACCATCACGAGACCATCTCGTGGTGTAAAAATCACGAGTTCGACCGTGTTTTATTAGATATTTGTCATTTAAATACCTTAATAAAAGGTTACTCAAATTAATAGTTTTCTGAATTTATCACAAAGGAAGCAAACAATAAAATAATAAAAATAAATAAATTATAGCACACTAGCGATCCGTCCATACTTCGCACGGGTGCATTGTGTTCATAAAGAAAATGATTTGATATAAATATAATTTATACCCTATAGAACTCAGGAATGAAGTAGCTTTTTACCAGCGAAGAAAAAGAATTGGATTATTTGTTCCGGAAATTACCTTTTTATATTATTAGTATAAGTCTAATAATGATGATTGGGGGTCACTGGCCTCTAAGATACGGGGTCTCCTAGTTTATGGGTATAACGCCTCTTTGATATATGTATCATGTATCATATATAAATTAAATAAAATGTTTTGATTAACATAATATATACTCGTGCATGTAAATAAAATTGACCCTCTATGAAGTTCCTTTCAACATAAATAGAACCTCAGTCATAGGATACTTGTGCCTTTAATTAAATAAGCTCATTCAACCTCCAAACAAGATTACGATAAAAAAATATTTGTATTTTGATGAGTTACCCACACAGACGAACTCACACAAAATACAATCACAATAATAAATTAAACAAGAATTTATATTCTATTTAATATAAAAATGTAGATTATATTATGAGTGTAAGGTTTTAATATATATACCTGTTAAAATTGTTATGTATTTTGTTAGTATGTAAAACATTGTGTTTTTATACGATCAATTAATATTTCAATTATTGAATGTTAATTTGACTAAATTTGCGATAGCCAATCAGAAGCGTTCGCCAATCACAGCGAGGACTCGATCATAGTTGAGAACGGCTGGATAACAGGAGGCATTCTGGTCTGAGCGCTCAACGAGGACACAACCGTAAATTGTTTATAATAAATAATTGTTAGAGAAAGTAATAACTTTGTTTAAATTGACTGACCTAAGACTCCCTTTATGAGTAAGCATTACGTTTTTATTTTTTCAGTTAAAGCTCCCAGGAGATGAACGAATTCTTGGAAAATAAAAGACTTAATATTCTCCGAAAGGAACTTTCCCTTTCGGTAAGGGTTCTTGAAAATTCCACCTGAAATCATTTTTCAAAACATTTTAGTATTCAATTGACATAAATTAAATATTTTTGTTGTGTTGTATTAAAAAATATTAAAAAAACTATGTACATAAAGAAAACATATAAAGGGATAATAAAATTGCTAATTAAATAATTAGAAACCATACAGAAACACTTTGTATTAATTTATTTACCCTCCGACAATTAAATATTCTACAGCTGAACAATTATAAATTGTAACAATTACTTGTCCTCTTCTCACGAATGTTAAATTAATTATGGTGGAAAGAGAAAGTATACAGAAACAATAGCACATTTATTGGGCAAAGCTTTAGTCCTGCGCCTGATATGTCTCAGTTTGTATAAGATTGCAGTACAATCGATTAGAATAAGGAAATAATGAGTGGATTTTATTTACGTACGCACTTGTCCACTATAACAACAACGACGAGTTGATTTAAGCTGGATTGAGAATCGCCCCTTGGCCAAAATCGGTCAGTTGAATATCTCACCAATATGTATGTTTTACTTGATAAAATTATATTATATTGATAACCTATATACAGTGCTGTATACAAAAATAATGTAATAAAAAAAAATGTCGTGTATTATCAAACATCCTAATCGATCGGTCATCGACCCCGTCTGTCCTAAGGAGTAACATGTGTCCAAACGGTCAGAGACCCTCTATAACGCACACTGACACGCAAAACGTTACGCAATATTTATTGTCCAATTTGAGTTTGACCATGTGTGCGTGAACCGGACGGCTCTATATATTGTAATCAAATTTTGTTTTGTTTCAACGATGTTTTTTTTTGTGATGCCTAACTGAAGAAAGTACTAAATCAATATAAAAAGATAATTTACTACTGGTTTACTGGTCATCTTTCGGAGAGTTTTTATTATATAATATTATTATATTAGAAGTTGTGTTTAGCAGTTACACCTTTAAATGTAGATTATTTACGTGACAAGCATCAATTTCATGTTCTTTTATTATGATAAAACGTAACATAAAGAAGTATATTTAGCTACTGATTTTGTTCTGATATATTCTAGTAGGCATGCAATGTAACTTTATCCAAAGTCATAGATTAAAATCCACATTTGTTGCTGCATTTCATCCTGTATTTCGTTAAGGAAAATGTTGATACAAAACCTGAAATTATCTAGAATAATCTAAGGCGTATATATTATGTACGCCAACACGCAATTAAAGAAGATTAAGTCCTATTTCTTAACAGAAGAGATTAACTTTGAACATTGAGATAGTTTAGTAAAATATATACAGAGTAATAAGTATGTACTCCCTTTAAAAAATCGGAACAATCATAACTTCTATGATCTAAATGTCACGCTTATAAATACGTATGTATGTTAACACAAATTCAAATATTATAGAACCACATCATATATAATTATGTTAAAACAAAAACGTATCCATAAAAATAAATAATAAAATACGTCTAAAAATTTCCGGCTTAAGTTCACAGTGGCTCTAATTAATATTTCCATAGCCTTCCTCGGATATATTACAAAAAAAAAAAAAAACATTGACAGTTGCAATCGCTTACATCGCCTTACATGAATCACAATCGCTTAACTCATCGGTGTCAATAAACTTTAAAGGTCTTTCCATTATACATCGCATTATATGCAAAGGATTCCAGTAAAATATTCGTCACCTAAATTAACCAGATGTTCAGTTCCAATCCAATGCAGATCGCGGGATAAACATATAAAATCAAAACGAACTGTTTTCGTCAACGCATCGCAAATATAACATCGTTACAGAGCTTTGAATGTATTAGACCTTTGAAGTTTATTTATTTGTTTCAACAAATGGCGGCATCTGATTGGTTACAATTTTTTTATGACCGCGGCTTTGTTTAGCACAATCCCGTCAATGAACACCATCTACTAATCAGTTACTTTTATTACAAACATTGTGGATATCAAATCTTAGAACCTATTTGTAGCAAGGCGATGGTGGTGATAATAATAATATGCATATATTACGTATAGTGTCAATATATATATATATATCACGAGATCATCTATTGACCAGCCTTCCTATCATTTTTTTTTTCATATTATATACTATATCGATTTTTGATAAAAAATACATTTAATATATTTGGTTTAAGGACGTTGATTTATTGACTGGGAATTTCCCGTTTATATTTATTTTTAAAATTTCGAAATTCATTTTAATATTTTACCAGCAGCTCTCAGTCTATCATAACATACATCTATTATACACACTATACACAAGAAATTATACAGTCATACATACCATTGTATAATTTCACGTCATAAACAAATGAATACGATTTATTTATCACAATGTACATTTACAAAACGCTAATAGATAAATCAACGAAATAGAGGTTAATGTAACTGTCACAATGTGTACGTCACAATCGAAGTCTGGCTGTGTCTACCGGTGATCAACTCTGCGTTAGATCAACGCCCGGCCGCCCTTGCGCGACCCAACACGCCTCTTATGCAAAGGCAATGCACGCGTTCTGTGCCCATTGTAATCATTCAATAAAATCCCTTTTAATTATCATTTGCTATAGGATTTTTTTTCTATAGCAAAATCATCCAAGTTTGATTCATTAAGCCTCACAGACAGCCTTTCCAATCGGATGAGAGACGTATTCTTACAATTTATGTTCACATCTGTTTCTTTATCGTGATCAATTCTACATATTTTACGATTGATTGTCGTGACAGAGGTAATTGTTGATTAAGTAATATGGCCGCCTAATAAAACATTATACATTTCAATAATTTCTCTTGGACTTGTGTTATGTATTGATTGCTTCGTCGATCAAATCTATAGTTGGTTAAATTTCTAAAGTCATTGTGCCCCGGATCTTAGCCCCGGATTTTAGACAGCCGACCCATCGGATTACAAGAGTGGTAGTTGAGGGTGCATCTGTGTTTACGTAAATACCAAAGCTCTATATCTAACGATATTCAGTATTGTTTACTTTCGATTTGAAGGTTAAATGAGCCAGTGTAACTACAGGCCCAAGTTATATGACATCTTAGTATCCAAGATTGATGGCGCTTTGGTCATATTATGAAGAATGATGAATATTTCTTATAAGTACCAAAGTCTATAGCCACTTAAAACCAGGCTCATTTGACAATCCAAATATAAAACAAAAAAAAAATGCTCCATTTGGAGTTTCTATTTTATTAATGTAATTTTAATAATCATAAATACAAAAAATCGTAGTTGATTTTTCTATACGATATCCTACTAGGATATACCTGTCTGCTTACTGTCGCCGTACCGGATGACAATGTAGACGCGCCGTAATCCGCTTGCGCGCGGGTTCGTCAGATCATCACTGATTTTATCCCATTACAAATGCAAATAAAAAGTAAAAGGAGCTCGCATTACGTTTTCACGTCGTGTAATTCAAACTGTATTCTTAAATATGGTACCACATGTATTGTAGGATATTTAAAAATATGAATCGACCATTAATGAAACAAGTTTTATAAACGAGTTATCTAGTTTTTATTCAAAACCACAGAACTCCCAACGATCCGTGCACGAAGTGGAATTAAACATCGATGTATATTATATGAAAATGTTTTGTTACGTACATTTTTTTTAAATAGTAGTTGTTAATTTTTCTATTTAGACGTATGAGATCGATTAGTGTTAATACGTGTGTTTTTATAAGCCGACTATAAAAAGAAGCAGGTTATCATTTCGGCTATTTATGCACGTATCTGTGGTCCTCGATAGCGTCGCCTTTTTCAGCCGAACATTTTAAGAGAAAATTAACTCGTAAAGAGTAGAAAATCAGGGGATTTTTGATTTATTATCAGTATATCAATATCATCCATATTTTAGTTATTTTAATCAATCTTTCGGTTTCTAACCTCTAACCACATTACGAAACTAGTGTAGTTCTGTTTAGATTGAGTAGCTTGCTGGTTTACTTTAAAGGTATTATACAAATCATGATATTAGTATAAGTATAAAATGACTTCAATTTTTTTTACTATTAATGTATATATTATTTTTGAAGATACAGTTCTTTTTATATTGTATATACTGTTTTTATTATTTAAATACCTTCTAAATATTAGCTACAAATCATATTTGCTAGAGTACATTTATAGACAAAGTGTATTTCGTTTTAGAGTAATCGTTCCTATAAATAATTGATTCGAGAATTCCTCATAATGCAATATTGTTAATAATACACGAAATATAAATATATTTACTTGAAAGACAGCATTTTTTTGTTAACTGTTGTTTAAAACAAAGCTCACATTCGTTCCCCGTTAATCATTTCGTGTTTGCTTTTATTTCGAGCGTGTGAAAAGTATCTTTTGGATTGATTTAATGCGCAAAAATGCGCCATCAATTATTAAACGACGAGGAAGAGACAAAGATTTCCGCCATTTTTAAATATTTGTCCATTTTATGTTTAGGTCTTCGTTTGATATTTATATATAAATTCACATATAAATATATGTTTATTAAACCTTATTTTATATCTCATTTATTATGGACTTTATTTGATATTTATTATTAACAAGATTTCTATATCACCAAGATACATATGGGATGAAAATTAAATGCCATTACGGGCAAAGATCATATCAAATACCAATAATTGAACACGTGATCTTATGGAATCATGAGCCACATAATTTATCCCCTTTAGCTATTACAGCTTTGAAATTAAATTTTAATACTGATTTCATGAGTATCGAACTTATCTTAAATTATGTTTGTAAGTTTGTCCGCTATTGTGATTGAACTTCGATGAGGTGTTCTGCGTATGCTAGCAAATCAAATAGTTTTTATTTATATGTAATTTCGAATATAAATATTTTATCTGTACGAAGGATCGATTATTAAAACGAACGATTATATTTTCAAAATTATTTTTTGAATATAGAATCATATAATATTTTTACGAATTTGTATAAAAATATCGTAACTAAAATGACTACTATTTTTTACAATAAGAAAATAAAATTATCTATCTTCATTTAGCGGTTAATGCTCTATCGAATATTTCACAGTGTAACAACCCTTAGGGCAAAAACCTTTTTATACGCGTTGTTCAATCTAGTACATTAACCTGCGTATTATCTGAAAGACGATTTATATTATGTGAAAAGTGTTATTTATTAAAAGAGGTTATATATATTACGTTGATATTACATTTTTGGTTCGGTGGATAGTTTATGTGGATCATGACTCTATAACTCTAGAAGATCACGTGTCAAATTGTAAGTAGTTGTAAACATTTTTGCCCACAGTAACATTTTTTTTTACCATTTGGTGATATAAACAACGTGGCTATAATTAATATCAAATAAAGACCACAATTCATATGAAATAGGTACTCGCTTTAATAAACATATATTTATATATGTATGTGCATGAATTAGCTATTTATATAACATATTTAAATTCAAAATCCAATTGTTTTATTCAATGTTTAACTATTACACATACTTAATTTTATGGTACCGTCGTTACTTCTGATTTTCCATAACACAAGTGCTTTAGCTACTTACATTGGGATCAGAGTAATGTATGTGATGTTGTCCAGTATATATTTATGATTATGATTATTAATAGTCAAAGCAAAAACTATAAAGAATTGTAATCGTGTTTAATAGTATCACTTATTTCATTGTGTGTGTTATATATACTTATGTTTATATTAATTAAATCAGCTAAGTTATTTTCACTAGAAGTATTTCGAAACGAACGAGCAATCGTTTTAAAATTACTTAAATTTCAGTTATTTTTTATTTATTTTTATTGTAAAGTTTTATTCGTTGATCAGGTATTCTTGGGTGGCTACCCGTGTCTTAACTTACGTCCGTATAAATCATGTCTAAAGTCGTGGAAACTTAAACATTGCTTATATAAATATCACGAATTATGAACACTGACTGTTAAATGTAATTAAGACACTGCTTACAGTCGTTGTAGTATTAAATACACACAAGCACTTTTATTAATTTTCTCATTCGAATTTCTCAAGTTTTTAATTTCTCAGGTTTTTTTTTTACTCTATATAATCACATAATAGGAAAGAAGCCGAGCAAAACTAAGTAACATTAATCAACAAAATGTTTAGTATTTTTCTTTTATTTAATCGGTCAAAGGTACAAAAGATACAGCCTAAAATTAAAAAAATTCTATCCAGATTATACTGATGCAATTTAAAGCAGGCTCTCTTTTACATTCTATCTTACATGTTCTCTATTTAAAAAAAATATATTTAGGTATTATTATAAGTCAGTTACTTTTTGTGTTTCAAAAGAACCTCATTGCTCATCAACAATTATCGAAAATCATGTTTAATTCGTCAATGATGACGTCACCAGTGTTCAGCAAGCAATATAACCTATTCCGTATATTGTTAACGCGATCATAAGCATGGTAACTATGATGCTATGTCCCTTGTGTCTGTTCTACTGGGTCACCCCTCACAGTAACATAACTTGTAAAACCTGTAATGAACGTTTTTTATTTTCATTATGTATATTTATAATCTTGAAGATTTAAATGTTTATTTCACCATAAATATAACTGTAACTAAGTTGTCCAACATAAAACGCAATGTAATTTAAAGCCAAATTCTGATAAAGTTAACATTGTTTTCATTGCAACATGCAAATACATAATGAATTCGTATTGCTTAATAACTTTTCGCAAAAGCACAAAGATCTTGCGAACGAACATAACGTCTGCAGATAACATTTTAATATTTCATTACGTTACACACACATGTGCAATTTATTTCTGTATTATATTATATTTAATCCAATGTTTTCCTTAAAACTACACGCCTTTGTTATAAAATTTAACGATTTCTCGGCAATATCGTTTTTTTCCTATTGGATTTGTAATGTATTAGTATTATTTTATAAAATGAAATCGCAGCCATTTACAAGTATTATATATTCGAAAGCTTAAGTATTACAAAGAGGTTTGCAATGTGTGAGTGCAGACTGCACCTTGCATGTACGCGCCGTCTGTGAATCAATGTGTGCGTGCACCCTTCCCGTCTCGACAATTTTAATTTTGATTCACAAAAAACGGTACTGTGGTCTTTATTGCGTTGCGATACGGTTGTCTTTACATTGTATTTTCACTTTATCGTCGTTTAAGGAAGTTTGTTGTTTGTTATTTTGAATCACATGGCGGGAGAGGGGCGTGTGTGTGATGTGTGTTCTGCGCGTGTGTGGGTTCACCTTGAAAAGCGCCACTTCTTTGTGCAATGGGTTATTCGGTTAATGGCATCAAGAAAGTCAATGCCGCGGGATGCTTTGCGTACGGTCGGCAGCAATCGTTTCTGGATGGTTTTAATAATTTATATAAATTGTTGCATTTATTAATAACCTTTTATATCGTATTCTTAAAAGTACTTTTAGTATTATTACATGTTAAGTATAAAGCAAAGTTTTCTTATTAATCGTCGAGTTTAATTTTTATTATTAAACAAAATAATTCATTTAATAAAGAGTTTTAAGAGAAATGTTTAACGAATTGTTTAATGCATTAATTATCTTATTAAATTCAAATGATCGTCGAAGTTATTAAACATATTTAGAAATAAAATTTACCACGATTTTTAAATATTGTAATTTAAATTCGATCATAAATTCCCATTCAAAAATACTTTTTATGTTAACACTCCATTACGTCTCAAAATACCCGACGTCCTGTAACGCACTCATGCGCACGGGCACACCAGCGCGCTGTTGTGGTAGGTCGGTACCGTTCTAGGAAACTTTTTGTGCTCTTTGGAGTATTACATGTTATGGGTTATGGTAGGTAAATGTTTTATGTGTACCGTACTTAGTTACGAAGGCGCAAATTTTCAGTTTTTTTTTTTTAAGTTGTATTGTGTTGGGTATACAAAATTACGTCTAAGAAAATATTTTTTTTTATTGTTATACAACCTTTGAAAAAGAAGCGTATAAAAAAGCAATGATTAAACGAAATATTAAGTATGAATTTTAAATTATTTTAAAAATAAGGGTTTTTTTTTTATATTATTTACGGCACAGTAGACATCAGATCATACATCATGTATATCAAATATAGACAAAATATGTTCTTGGATATGAAACTTAATGATTTAAAAAAAAAAAATGTGTAACCTAATTCATATGTTAATGTAGATTTAATTTGGTGGTAGAGTTTTGTGCAAGTCCGTCATCACGTATTAAACGCTAAACAACAATACTTACTATTGTTGTGTTCCGGTTTAAAGGGTGAACAATCCATTCCAATTACCAACGTTTCCAAGGTTGGCATGGCATTGGCGGTTTTAAGCAATGGCAAATCTTTCTTAGAGCATCTACGCCTATCTATGGGCAGTGCCAAATTTTCTATCAGCTTGCCTATTTGTCAGACCGTCTGCCGTTTATAAATAAAAATTAAAATGTAATATTTACTGTTCCTTAAGAAATAAAAGTGTTATCAATATGAATAACTCTTTTGTCTCCTTGTTCCACTTAATTTCTTTCGTAATTAAGCTGTACGGATTACGACTCGACAAACATTTGCCTCGCCTTTTTATTATCAGGAAGATAAATATTTTTCTGAGATGATTAGATGCGCTTCACACGATGTTTGTAATCGCTGCTGTTTTCAATGCGGCTAGCTTGTGAAATATAAACAGCTAACTAGCGGCATCATGACATGAGCAGTGAATCTTTCTAAGTAAACTTTGGACGCACAGTTGATTACATTATATGGAAATACTTACCCATGAATAAACTAAATTTGTAAAAACTTGTTTGTGTTCAAAATCGAAAAAATCTAAATATACTTTATTCAAGTAGGCTATTAAAAGTAATTTTGTCTTTAACAAACTATATTAAGTGAAGCTACCACCGGTTCAGAATGCAGCTTTTACCGATACTATGTCTGTACAGATTGTTGGTCTTTTTTGAGAGATCGGTTCTTTCTCTCGCTTCTACTCTGCGACATGACGTTTTCGCAAAAGGATCGTATTACAGACCAGCATGTCTCGCTACCGAGCAAAGCGTTGATGGCGTTTGGCAATGAGAGGTGCCTCTGGGGCCCCACGCGGCACACTCGAGCGGTCATTGGCTTGTCGCAGCCGATGACGCAATAAGCGATCAATGAGCGTTCCGATTAAAACCAAATTAGTTAAACTGAGTGACTGACTTACGTTTCAGAAACCTTTGTGGTCGAGTAGTGTATACACCGGTTTTCATGGATACGCCACTCCAGCCAGGTCCCGGGTTCGATTCCCGTCCGAATCGATGTAGAAAAAGTTCATTAGTCTTCTATGTTGTCTTGGGTCTGGGTATATGTGGTACCGTCGTTACTTCTGATTTTCTATAACACAAGTGCTTTAGCTACTTAAATTGGGATCACAGTAATATATATGATGTTGTCCAATATTTATTATTATTATTATTAAAAAAAAAGAAACCAGATTTAAGTGTTATAAAAACTATTCTTACAATTAGAAAAAATAAAAATTATAAAACACTAAATATTAAAACAATATATAAAAAATCTAGTGTAGATTCAGGTCGGCCGGTAGAAATTACATTCAGGTAATTAAATACGTTGGTCAAGTTTCACAATAAATTATTTAAAACCAAAAAGTTGTAATAATTACAAGATTTTTGTAGTAAATTTTCACTGTGATTCATCATACGCTCAATAATTCCAGTGCTGTGTGATAGCACCTTATTACCAGGTATAGTTTGCCATCTTTGTAATGTTATTTGCGAGATGCAGTATGGCAATGTTGATATTAACAATTATAAAGCCTTCATGATGTCCTTAAGGGTGATGATTCTTACTAAAACAAAGTTATATATTTATTCAATTCTTTTGCAATATCCAGTAAGTTGCGGCTGTGCATATGTTACAAGAAAACTTTAAGGAAGATAGAACAATCTCACTATCATAATCACAATAAAAGTCTTCAAAACGTTTTCCAAATGAATCATTTGAACATTATTGGTTTAAAAAATATATGTTTGAATGTCAATGAACATCTGATGTTGGAGACCAGCCAATTGAACAGGAGATATTACTGCACAAGTGTGAATAAACTACTGGGTAGGGCTTTGTGCCAGCCCATCTGCGTAGGTATCAACCACTCAATAATCAACCGCCAAATTGTAAATCTTAATATTGTCGTGTTCCTGATTGAAGGATGAGTGAAATAGTGTAATTACAGGCACTAGAGTCATAACAGCTTCGATGTCAAGTTTGGTGGTTCGTGGTAATATGAGTAATGAATAGTATTCCTTACAGAACCAATGTCTATAGGTCAGTGATGACTATGTATCAACAAGCCTGTTTACCAGTCCCCCTTACTTATTGACATAAAAAAAAATCACAAGTGTACTCGTACTTCCATTACTTGATGGAACAGCAACAACACAATCAGAAACTGTTCAAGCGCAGGACCAACGACTAACTTTTTTTTTTTATGATATCGGTGAGCGGACTAGCAAATGGTCCACCTGATGGCAATTGGTAACCATCGCCCATAGACAATGGCGTTACAAGAAATATTAACCATTCCTTACATCACCAATGCGCCACCAACCTTGGGAACTAAGATCTTACGTCCCTTGTGCCTGTAGTTACACTGGCTCACTCACCTTTCAAACCGGAACACAACAATACTGAGTACTGCTGTTTAGCGGTAGAATATCTGATGAATGGGTGGTACCTACCCAGACGGGCTTGTACAAAGCCCTACCGCCAAGTAAACGTGCTTCATGACTTCAAATATACATATATGACCGGTCTTAGGATTTTGAACAGACCAGTCTATGCGTACCGTCTAATAGTACTGTTGCGTTTGGGTATGAACGGTCATTAAACTTTCGTTAACATACAAGGTAAATAATATCGTACATCCAATGATTGACATTTCATTTGTATTAGGTTAGCATAAGCTCGTGTGCACTGTAGTGCCAGTGTCAATAAACGAAATCGATTACTTGCCGTCACGTAAACCATTTGATCGGTTCATCTCGTCATTTACTTAAATTAGCAATAAAAAAACGCCTTTGTATTTATTGTAGTTTTATACAAATTCAATATTAGCTCTAAGTAATATTGATACGAATACACAATATTTTAAAGTATTTTGTTCAAGAGAAAAATTTGTATGTCTTTTTAAAACAATCATGGCAAGATCGCTGTTATTCAGCCAATCTCTGTCCACTGCTGGACATAGGCCTGTCCCAAAGTTTGCCCAAGCTCCCAGTTTTGTGTCTTCCATGTCCAGTTTTTCAGATTAAGGGACTAGTCTGATATCAGATGATCAGGGATCAGACTGAATATCACGTTATAAAAATCATCTAGACTATTTAAATCTAAAAATTTGTTTAAGATACTTTGGATTTTTTTTCTAAGCGGTATTAATTAAAATAATATAATTGCATCGTCTCGATTTCTGAGAGATGTCTAGACATCTGACACATCGCTTCGTACTTTCACATTAACAGACTGACACATTATCTGATAAAGATCCTGATAACAATCATGGAGTTTATTTTGATTCATCTATCAATAGCAAGACTGCGGCATACTCACGGCGGTATTTTTTCTGGTAGTTATATGAGACAAAAAAATATGCGTCGTGAGTACGCGGCCGTTTTGCTTGTAAGCTATAAAAATATTTTTTTATAAGGTATTTTATTCGCTTGTCTGTGGTCCAAGTGAATGTTATTAGATACTATCGTATTTGAAAGATAGAAGCCTTCTTAGTGTCACACAAATATAAAAATGTAAAGTTTTTTATTTAAATTTTATGAGGTAAAGTCATATCCATTGTAGAGGAAATGCAAATGAATGGAGATCGAACTCTTTTCAGGAACCATATAGGTAGCATATTAAGGTTCCGTTGCTATTTAATGTTAAATTGAAATTAAGTACTAGCCGTGTACATGATTGGAATTCTTCTATATATAATATAGAGTATTAGAGTTGGAAACCTGCTTTGCCTATAGATGAATTTTCATATTAAAATTTAAATATAAAAAAAAAACTAACTTCTGTAAAAAAATCATCCCATTATTTAACCCCTTGCGGGTTGAAATTTCGAAAATGATTTAACAAATCTCTTTTAATCATAAGCAGAAGCAGAAAAACCGAGTTCTATATTCCTAAATTTCAAAAAATGCACACTTCCATCCTAAGTCAATCCTTCATAGCTGATGAATTAATTCAAAAAAAATTTAACAGCGGTAACGTTTAAATAATTAACAAAAGCCTAGGTAGGTACTTCTTTTCATATTTCTAACAATAGATATGACAAATTTCCCTCCAAACTTTCATCGCCTACTAAGGTAGAATTTGGAAAATATATTCCTTCCATAAGGAAGATCTCTGCAAAATTTCATCCTGTTAGAGCCAGCTTAGGCTGCGTTTCATCAGTGAGCCATTCTAATTTTTTTAAAGTAACTTTGTGTCCCATGAATTTTAATCGATTATTGAGGGTTTAAAGCTGAGTGAGCTCCTATGACTTATCATGTGCATTTTTATTTTATAATTCTTTTCGTAAAGAACTCTCTTCTTTTTGGTAAAGAAATCTGCCGTTTCAAGTTTCTACCAAGTTATATTGGTGAGCATGCAACATTCAGATCGGTGGAATAAGCTCTGCTACTCAAAAGGTGAGGAGTCCTGAGTCCACTCAAACGCCCAAGCATTTACATATCGCTGCTTTAACTCACTATATAAAATAGTTTTGTCTGTTCTTTGTAAGTATAATCTGTAAAGAAATAATTGGCTTATCCCTGAAACTATCTTATAACGAAAATAGTTATTATGCCTCTCCTTGAAAAGTTTGAAGAAGATTTTAATGAACGTATGTACATCGCCAAAGATAACATTTCGGCAACGGTTTTTATGTTGTAAATAACAAGCAATATGTCAGTGGAAGTGTTGCCAAGTTATTATGGTTACTGAAAAGTATAAAATTTCGTTGTATAAATTGATTTAATGTTTCTTTTACACCATAAAAATTAAACGAGGAAAATATATTAAAAGACTAAATCCATACAATTAAATAACAATTATTTTCTTAAAAAAATCGCTGAATTGCGATTGGGATGAACTTGGATTTTTAATATTACAAATAAAACTAAAATCAGAAATTTAAACATTACAAATCAGAAATATAAAATCGAGCAACTTTGGGCGAATGCGAAAAAAAAAACAAAAAAGGGTTTAAAAGTAAACTTTTATTTATTCCATGTATAAATACTACTTATATAATCAATATTATACATTTTGTAGATATATTAATGTAAAGGTAAAAGTGCAATATATCTTTTTATAAAAAGTCAACTATAACTAAAGTAAACTATAAATAAAATATATCAAAATTAAAAATTTCGAGAAAGAACGTATTTACTAAAAAACGCAATAAATACTGAATAATACCAATCACATTAGATCATTTTGAATAATTTTAACAATTCCTCAGGACTTTGTGTGTCAATGATTTAATTAAATATATACCTTAAGCTACAATATTTAAAGTTAATTTTATTTATCGATATAAGTAATATTACAAAATTAAAAATTTAATTAAAACAAAAGCAGGTTATATAATTGAATTATAAAAGCATTTACAAAACAAAAAAATAAACTATAGATAAATAAAACTAGAGATTTTGTCCTTCAACATGTGTTTAGTTTTACACTGTCTCTTTCAGTCATCGTTGATTTGACATTCGAAAGAAGAAGACACAGATATACATATGTAACTAATCACTCTCCAAACAAAATTTATAGGTAAAGCATATTTATAGAATGTAAAGGTTAAATAAACTAATCATTTATTAATTTATTCAATTAATATAGTAAAACCTCTTTAATAAGATTCTTTAATATTTATTTCTCGACAATTTAATGTCCCTGTTTCCTTTGAGTGCAATGAAATAAAAAAAATTAAAACTGAATAAACATTCCCAAGGTACGCGTATGCTCGTTATGTCATTTTTTTCTGCTAATTACTCTTGTATGCATCTTCCTGGATCGCCAGCCTAGCTTACCTTGAAACTGTGGCTTAAATGTCAAAAACCCATCTTGCTCCCGATGCCTTATTAAGATATAAGGAGGATCAGTTCACGGGCGTTTTTTAAACGTGACTGACGGTCGAATCACGCGCGTTTTCGTGAGACATTAATTTTCATAAGTTATTTAATTTATTTATTTAAAACTTAATTATACATACTAGAAATATAAAAAAATACACAAAACATGTCAAAGAGAATTTACTATAAAATGCATGCTTGCATTTGTTTAAAATTTTAAGACTATTTTTTATATATATTACAAATAACATTATTACAATTAATATGCGTTAAACATAAAAGTTATCCTTTATTTATTTTTAAGATAAATGTTTCTAAAAAATAGTATTTATATTTTATTTAAATGAATCTCGTCTGTGGGACGCCTTACATTACTTTCCCATCTGCTTTATAATTTACAACAGTTGTTTGTAAGCGAAAATATATTAAATTTAAATCCTTAGTGCCGATAATGTGGCTCAAAGAGAATTATGATCAATTTCATTAAGGATTTCTTTAGCCTTTTACTCTGAGAAAAAAAAACATATTAAAGAATAACTCATAAAATATATCAAAGAAATTATAAAAAATATATATTTTTTATGAAACTATTCTTAGATTTATCTCCCGATAAAATAAGGGTTCTAACACACAAATGTTTCTATGATAATTTTCTATGATTAATCTATACTAATATTATAAATGCGAAAATAACTCTGTCTGTCTGTTGCTCTTTTACGGGCAAACAACCGAATTTAATGAAATTAGTTATGATAGTCGATCTCCAAGGAAATACATCGGCTAATTTCTATGCCTATCATTTGACGATTCACACCTAAAACGTGACAATTAGTTAGATTATTATATGTCATAGCTTTGTGGTCGAGCATATTGGCCAACTGATAGTAAGTGGTCACTACCTCCCATAGACAATGACGCTGTAAGAAATTTTAACCTATATCAGCAATGCGCCACCAACATTGGGAACTAAGAAGTTATGTCCCTTGTGCCTGTAGTTACACTGGCTCACTCACCCTTCAAACCGGAATACAACAATACTGAGTACTGTTGTTTGACGGTAGAATATCTGATGAGTGGGTGGTACTTACCCAGAGGGGTTTGCACAAAGCCCTACCACCAAGTAGCTAATATGATTAATCACAAGGGAAGGTACATTGACCACTTGGCGGTAAGCGGCAATGGTATCGTATATTTATCACATACCTTTACTGGTCATTGGTCTGGTGGTTAACTTATAATGATTGCAATTTCAAGGTCCTTTGAGTTTTTCTGCTAAATATTTTTTTAGTAGCAGCCCTGAATTATCTACGGTTATTTTAGATAGCTGTCTGTCGAGTGGCTCTGTAGAGTCCTTGAAATTAATTTTAAAATATAAAACATTTATTATTAACTATACATTTGGTGGTAGGGCTTTGTAAAACCCCGTTTGCGTTGGTACCACCCACTCATTAGATATTCTCCGGTCAAACAGCGATACTTAGTATTATTGTGTTTTAAGTGTGAGTAAGCTAGTGTAACTACAGGCAGACATAAAATCTTAGTTCATTATGTTGGAAGCGCATTGGCAATGTAAGGAATGGTTAATATTTCTTACAGTGCCAGTGTCTATGCGCCATTGTGCCAGTGCCATTTACCATCAGATATATTTAATCCGTCTATAATAAAAACTGAAAATGTATATGTACTAAAATTATCGTTTACCAATTATTATTTTTTTAAATATATTATTTTGTTTATTTATAAACATAATATAGAAGCGACGGGATTCAATCCAATCCAATAACAATAATATCAATCTTGCCATACGAACGGCTCAATTTATCACAAATATTTTTTATATTCGTTAAATTTTTATTTATTTTTCTTTCTAAACCAATGCAACTAGAACATCTTATCAATAAAGTTACACGTACGTCGTAAGAAAATCCTTATCAACATATAACAAGTATAAACAAAAATTGCGTATGAATACTGTCATTCTTTTATACAGACGATAACTGTCCACACAATTCAACGCCCTTGTAACAAACACTGTTAATTCCTCGTCGACAAAATGGCGTACCTTGAACGCTTATCGTTCATGACCCATTTCGAAATAAAAAATAATACATTTATGATTATTTAAATATTTGCGTTGTCTTTTTCATTGTTATAATATTTATTTAAAACAATGTGATATAGAAAATTCTTGATTCAATATATTTTTTACACTAAGACGTAAATTTCACAAATGTTCTGTATTTTCGCGATTTCCAAATGCATATAGTATTTTTTTTAACTCTTAATAAACTAATGAAAAATTGGGTAACCTAAATGAAAGCCTAAATTAAAAAAACATCACAGTTTTCATATTTAAAAAGAAATAGATGTAATTAAATATAATTTATTATATGTTAAATAATAATTATTTATATATACTAATATTGTACAGAGTTACGTTTTGTTTGTTTGTATGTAGAGGGTAATCTCCGGAATTTCTTTCACTGGTAGAAAGCAACATTATTCCAACTAAAGGTTATATATAGTTTTATATCATATAATTTTCTTTATTAATAAATTGCATCCGTGCGAAGCCATTATAGGCTGTCTGTTTTAAAATTTTAAATTCTTGAAGGAACTTAAAATTCACCCAAAATAGTACAACTACGTAAAAAGTTTTACGGCATTCCAATTTCAAAGTTACGTGAGATATTTCACCTCACGGCGGCCTTAAGATCCAAAGGGGCGTTAACAGTGTTCATGGTCGCCTATATCGATTTTCGTTGTCAGCGCTTCACATTCACTTTTAAACATACGAGACGCGAGTCTTTGTTTACACTGTACTAGCTACTCGTACCGGTTTCACATTATTAATACTATTAGTTTGAATACCAAACAAAAATAAAATTTCCTATTTATTCTGGCTAGGAAATTATTGGCGTCTACTATAATATGCGTATATTATATAATCCTTTTTAAATCATATGGGTTGTCGGTGAAAACCACATTAAAATCCGTTGGTTTGTTTAAAAGATCTATGCATACAGACGGCGGGAAGCGACTTTGTTTAATTCAAAATAGAAGTCACTGTTTGTGCAAACGGTGAATTACTTACATATCCTTGCTTTTCATAGATATTTTACTAATTTTTTTTAGAATATTTGCACATAAAGGGGTGATTAAAATAATAAATAATATAGAAGATAAAATCTAGGTCGTCTGTCGACTATATGGTTAGGCGGACGAGCAAATGGGCCACATGATGGTAAGTGGTCACAATCGCCCATAGACAATAGCGCTGTAAGAAATATTAACCTTACATCGCCAATGCGATCTTGGGAACTAGCGTGTTAAGTCCCTTGTGCCAGTAGTTACATTGGCTCGTTCATCCTTTAAACCGGAACACAAAGATACTCAGTGATGTTGGTAGAATATCTGATGAGTAAGAAGTATCTATCCAGACGAACTTACTCAAAGCCCTACCACCATTACTGTCTTTACCATTGGGCACACGGGGCCCGTGCCCAGGGCCCCCATCCTGAGAGGGCCCCGAAGAACTAACAATTTCTCTCAAACGTTTGTGCTCACGTTGACTGCTATGTATATTTTCGAAAGTGATATATTTGTAAAAAATAACTAACATATTTATCAAAAAAGGCTATTGACGATAGTCGATATTAAAAGATAACATGAAGAACTCTTCATGAAAGAAATAGATATACTATAAAATAGCCATAAGATTGTACAACCAATTAGATTCCTACGATTTTACGAAAATTACCGCACCGTTTATTTGAAAGGCTGAGGTTTAAGGCTTGGCCATAAGCAAAGTATTTGTACATGGTACTAAATATCTACCAAAAGGGCCCCAAAGCTGAGTTTGAGTTTGAATTAAGCAATTACTTATCTTATCGTTATATGATTGACAATTAATGATGTAGTCATTACACGTTCAGTTTGAATTATAAAAATGAAATCAAATTTTGTCGATGACAAAGCGCAATGACGGTTATATATTTATCAACGGTGACTTTCATTGTATCTTCATTTGGAAGTAGGTCAATGTGTGAAGGATGTCGCTGTTAGCCGAGTAAATATTGTCTGACCGACTTTTTATCATCTGTTTTTAATGATTGTTCTTGGCCACTTAAGGACGATAACACACTATCAAGAAAACTAAAATAAAACACTCGTAACAAAGGCTCGTCGCTTTTTCGGATATTACACTAATAATTCTAATTTACCGTTTAGCTTTTAGTGTTCGACGTTTTTATAAGAAAATAAATTATGTACTCGTATAGATTCATGGAATTCCCCCTTAAATTATTTGGATTTTTGACTTTGAAACAACTATGTAATTAATAAAAATATATAATTACTCAATATAAGTTATCTTAAACATCGAAATAATTTACATAAAATCTAATATTATTAACCGGAATTTGTTTTTTTTTAATATGTAATATATAAACGTATAAATAATTCGAAATGGCTATTATTTTGTTACTTAAATGTAATATAACAGTAATTACATTCAAAGTTTACCTTTGTACCATTAAAGCTGATAGTGTGCCCTAATTTTTGAAATAGTGTTTTTTATTTTTGCAAGATTTCAATATATAAAAGAAATCTCATATACATGTAATCCCGTTACACTAATATATATAAGCAGGTCAGTTAAATATTGGACGATCATTTAAAAATTAGTCGAATACTTTGGATGAGCGGAATACTTGGTCGAGTTTATTGACAGATTAAGCTTAGTACATAATCTTTTAAAAAGAGTTGTATCGTCTATTTTAAACAGGTTTATAGTACAATAGTCGTTTTCTTGGTGGTAGGGCTTTCTGCAAGCCCGTCTGGGTAGGTACCACCCACTCGTCATATATTCTACCGCCAAACAGCAGTACTCAGTATTGTTGTGTTCCGGTTTGAAGGGTGAGTGAGCCAGTGTAACTACAGGCACTAGGGACATAACATCTTATTTCCCAAGGTTGCCGGCTCATTAGCGATTTAAGGAATGATTAATATTTCTTACAGCGCCATTGTCTATGGGTGGTGTTGAACGCTTACCATCAGGTGGCCCATGTACTCGTACGCCTACGTTGCTGTGGTTACGTTATACGTATTATATTGCGGGATAATGTTTTGCCAAAAATCTCTGCATACAACGGTAGCACGCTGAACGTAATTGTTACATACGTGTTAAAGTAATCAGCGGTTTTTGCGTGAAAAACAGCCATTTTAAGAAGACATAAATAGATATAAAACTATACAATAAAAACTCAATCGAGTTATTTTTAATGCATCTGTTATTTAAGTCAGTTTTATCTTTATTCTTATTTTTATAGTATACTAGTTTTCGCCGCGGCTTCGTCTGCTTGTTAGGGTAGGCCATAGGCTTTAGATATAAAAAGTAGCTATGTCCTTCCTTGGGGTTCGAGCTTGCATTATACCAAATTTTATTACTTTCGATTCCGTATTTCAGACTTGAAAGCTTGATATACAGACAGACTGATATTCTTCCTTTCGAATTAATAAAATTTGTATAAATTGCTCAGACTGCACACAAAACATGCTCATAATTTATATATAGCGTAAACTTATGCTATTTAATGTTACATATATACCTATTAAACAACGCAGTTGATTAATAAATTATTATGCAAACGACTTTAAAAACTGTGTTTACGTTCAGCTTCGTTCAGTAATACATAATAATATTATGTATAATTTGACTATTTCAATATTAAAGAAATTGTATAATTAAATACTTTTAAAAACATCAAAAGTTATATTGCGTCTTTTTATTTTTTATCTATATTTTAATATTGGTGTTAGCCCGTGCAATTCCGTCTGGCTAGGTATCACCGACTCATCATAATATCAACCGCGAAACGACAGTACTAAGTTATTGTAGTGTTCCCGTTTGAAGGGTGAGTGAGCCAATGTAACTACAGGCACAAAGGACATCACATCTCAGTTCCCAAGGTTGGTGGCGCAGTAGTGTTGGAAAGTGTGGGTGATATGTCTTACGGCGCCATTAAACATGTAAGTTAAACCTGTAAATTTCCCACTGCTGGGCTAAGACCTCCTCTCCCTTTGAGGAGAAGGTTTGGAGCATATTCCACCACGCTGCTCCAATGCGGGTTGGTGGAATGCACATGTGGCAGAATTTCGTTGAAATTAGAAACATGCAGGTTCCCTCGTGATGTTTTCCTTCACCGCAGAGCACGACACGAATTTAAAAAAAAAATAAGCACATGAAAATTCAGTGGTGCCTGCCTGGGTTTGAACCCGAAATCATCGGTTAAGATGCACGTGTTCTAACCACTGGGCCATCTCGGCTCTACTTATATGAATAAAAAAATAAAATTAAAAATATCTATTTATTTAAGGAACATTATGTAGACATTCAAAATAAAGGAAACTTCCAACGTTCCAACGTTCGAAGCCCACTTATAAATTAATACAAGTTATTTATTTTATTGCTTAATAAAATAATAATTCGTTTAATTCAAATAACATTCAATAGTTACATAGCAGGTTTAAAAATGTTACGAGAAATGTGTCGCTTCTTCTACGAAGACACGATTCAAGGTTGAATATAATTGTTTATTATTACAATAATGTAATGACGGCGGCTATTATCAAGACTCGATAACTGTGCAGGACATATTATAGAGCAAGTTTATTATGACAAACAAACCAATACTCTCTTACCTTGCTCATAGTTCGTTTAGACTAACGTTACCAGGTCTCGGGATTTAGTCGTAGTTTTTTGACTTTATACGGTCGTGATTGGTCAAATATGTTGTATACATACATTACATTACATTACATTAGCAGCCTGTAAATTTCCCACTGCTAGTCTAAGGCCTTCTTTCCCTTTGAGAAGAAGGTTTGGAGCATATTCCACCACGCTGCTTCAATGCGAGTTGGTGGGAGAATTTCGTTAAATTAGACATATGCAGGTTTCCGCACGCCGTTTTCCTTCACCGCCGAGCACGAGATGAATTATAAACACAAATTAAGCACATGAAAATTCAGCGGTGCTTGCCTGGGTTTGACCCCGAATTCATCGGTTAAGATGCACGCGTTCTAACCACTGGGCTATCTCGGCTCATGTGGTATAAGATAATTGTTAATATATATATGTGTTCAAAATATGTGAGCAAAGATTCGGTATTTAAGGCTTGCAACACTAAAGAGGCTGTTAATCTTAAAAAAATCTAAGTATAATCTTGCTCATTTTCTAATGGCAAGTTTTTGTTTGAGATTTTATAAGCCTTAGTTATTGGATTCAACCTATTAGGAATTAAAATTCTGGAGTTCATGAACATCGGCATTTTTGGCATCAACCTAAAAAAGCAGTTTAATTTAACAATAAAAATTAATATCTATATTTTAATCGAAATATTACTGGAATAACTAGTTTTTGACTCTAAAAAAATACGATTACTAAAAAAATACATATATATTTCGAAAGGGCACTATAAAATGAACGCAGGTAATTTCAAATCGCTATTTAATTTATTATACATACTTCAATTTCCAATTATAAAGTTAATTAATATAAACAACCCTATTTGACCTTTATTGTTCTTAGAGTGATAATTTTTTCTAGAAAATTTAGATTCAGCTTTGACCTCAAGGTGTCAAGTATCTGAAACGCCCCTTGTTGGTTGATATTTATTTAGACTATGTAAACAAAATAGCGGCTTTTATCTGCTAGTTCATAGACCTATAAATAATGATAGAGATGTCAGTTGTTAGTGAAAATTAATAATTAATGAAATACATCACTATATCTATACTAATATAATAAATGTGTAAGTAACTCTGTCTGTTTGTTGATCTTTGATAGCCATACCGCTGAACCGAATTTGATGAAATTTGCTAATTAAGCAAGTTAAAACCCGAAGGAAGGATATAGGGTACTTTTATATATATTATTGAACAGAGACGTACTGACAGCATCACAATCTAAATTTATATACAATATATTATTATAACGAGGTTACTTAGAAGACAAGCACACAGCACAAAAAACAACACAGCTTCAAATGTGGGCAATAGTTTATTGTGATGTTTCTCATCCTTATTATGATATTATTGTAGTCCTCAGTGGTGAACTGTAATCGTTAAAAAACACGCGTCGAATGGAACGCCAAACTTATTTAAATACTTACTGGAGCAGTATGTTGTAAATCTTATATTGAGACGAGTTCCTCACCCAATAGTGGAATATTTATGGGGTGTTACCAAAGTAATTAGGATTACTATAACGTGTGTATTATAAAAGTTTAGTGGTATAGGTCAGTTCATTTCTTTAAGATTTTCTAGCGATAAGATCTTAATGTGAATTGACAGCAAGTGTAATTATAGCTGGTTTTACATTAAATACAATTCGAAGAACAAAAGTCGAATTTAATGTAATTTGATTTTATTGGTTATAATACGTAAGTTATTGACTATATAGGAAAAAACAAAATAATATTATGTATTATATAATAATTTCAATGAAATTTATTTTTAATTTTATTTATATAACTATTTAAGACTGTTTTTATAACGTCATATTCAATTTATTAGGGTTTCAAAGGGATATTCGATACGTTTCTAGAAGCTTACGATTGTCTCAACATAGACCGGACGACGGACGTACCGAAATCACGTTCACGAGTTCCGCTCAATGATGATGGGAATCCTAATATTCCCGAAACATGTTAATTCCTGTATAAATAATTTGAGTAAAATTAGAATATTTAATATAAAAAAATGTTGATGTTTATTATTATTTATTTCACACAAAAAACATCTATAAAACTATTACATGATTGCACTATGAGTAAAGACTTAATGTGTAATATAATATGGTCGTCAAAAGAAAAACAGGTCAAGTACTGGCTATCCTAGCTAGGCTAAAATTAAATAGCCTGTGTTAAGGATAATCAGTCCTCTCCCCGAAAGTTGAGATAATTAAAATACATTAGAGATCTATCGCCTGGGTATTACAAAACGTATCTTATGTAAAATGTTTATAGGTAAATAATTGATTAAATTAAAATAGGTAATAATTAAGAGGTATGATTTTTTTTTGTTTTTTTTTGTGGGTGCGGGAGTTTTCGTGCGTGTTACTGTATATGCGTGTGCGTGCGTGTGTGCGTGCGTGTAAGTGTGTATGGGTCAGTTGAAATTAGGTTATAGAAGTAATATATTTTTGTTTCATCGTACGTCTTGTTAAGCTGGAACGCAAATAACATTTTTTTACACTAAGCTAGTGGCAATTTATATATAAACAGTTTTGCATTCAGCTTATTATACAAGTAAGGACCAAGATAATAACCGAATCGTTTAGTGAAATAAAATTTTGGAGTGTGTAAGCAACAAATGTTATTTTTGCGTCGTTTGTCAATAGCAGTGTACGGAATCCTCTTATGTTGGTATATAATTAAATTTAATACGAATAATTTTCTTACGTTAAGAACCCCACAATTTGAGTATAACAGATTGGTGGGATAGAGATGTGGCCGAAAAGTTGCCACCTTTAAGATGGCACGTTGAGCAATTTCTAAGGATTTCATAGTAGTTTTTGGTGCACCACCCCAACATGAGATGCAGTATACAATGAGAGATTGGCATAATGCATAATACATTTTTTTAATCACTGAAAAATTAGGAACATGTCTTAGTGTTTTAAAAATATAAATTAATTTGCGCACTCTGCCTGTTTGTAACTCTATATATCATATTTATCTTTAAAATTTAAATGCTTGTCAAGAACAATGCCAAGATATTTATTTTTTTCAGAAGAGGTTATAGATGGACATTGACAGCTTAGGTTGTTTTTATTGGAACAAGAGTGAAGTTTGAGGAATACTGGAGTTTTTGGTTGAGAGTTTGAACGAATGGAGAAAGTTACGAAATTAGTTTTTGTAGCGTTGATTGTAAGGTGCAGAGAGTAGATGCAATGCAGGACGGAGTTCAGTCCATTCTGGGCTATAGTTTGGAGTTCAGGCCAAGATTTACCGATGAAGGTAATAGCGGTATCTTCAGCAAAGGAAACAATTTGTCCATTGGGTATATGCATTTCATAAAGGTCATTTATATAAATAAGAAATAGAATTGGCCCCAAAATACTACCCTGTGGAATGCCGTAAGAAATGGACAGCTCATCACTAACATGGTTTCTGATTTTCGTAATTTGAGAACGATTAGTAAGATAGCTGCGAAAAAAATTGTTTTGAGTACTCCTAACACCTAGTCTCTCAAGTTTCGATAGGAGTGTGGGAAGAGAAACGGTGTCAAATGCTTTGGTAAGGTCTAGGAATACTGTCAAAGCTTTGTGTCCGTTATTGAGATGTTCGACGACATAATTGGTAAGCTCATGGACGGCATCTGTTGTACTTTTGTTTTTCCTAAAACCAAATTGTTGGGAAGAAATTAGATCATATTGTTCGATATAGCAAACAAGTCTTTTGTAAACTAAACGTTCAAGATCCTTCGATAAGGCTGTTAAAATTGCAATAGGACGGTAATTATTTATGGATTTCACATCTCCACCTTTGAATATAGGAATTACTATAGCCTTCTTGAATGATCTTGGAAAGATGCCCATATGACATAGGATAAGTGCCAGATTTTGTGAGTACCTTTTAAGTATGACTGATGAAATGCCATCCCAACCAGTAGTGGAATTTGATCGTAAGCCTTTTCTAATAGTAACAATTTCATCCGAATCTGTTTGTTCCATAACAAAAGGTGTGATGTTTATGTTCGTGGAGTTATTTGGATGCCGAACTAACGACGAGTGCTCACCGTGCCTTGCCGTACTGGCACAAAGGAGGTTTTGTGAGGTACTAGGTTGTGTAGTACTCCTAAGTGTAAGAAAAACAAGAGGTTTCGTGGGATACCCGGGTAGAACATTGTCGTTTTTGCTCTATATTATGTATTAAACAATAGATGCAATGAAATAAATTAAGAACGTTTGAGAATAATTAAATGAAAACAAATATAATTTTTTATTAAAAATCCCGTACAATATCACAAAATGCTTTAATAAACGGTATATAATACGGGTAGAGTCGCCTATAGTTTAAAGCTTTTTCCATTGAAAGGACTTCGTTCCAACAATTAACAGACATTGCGTTGGTGGTAGACTTAGTAATGCCGTCCGTATTAGTGATTCCTCAACGATGATTCTGAAACGTGTCAATCAAACAACTCCAATGCGATGAACTTTAGTTTCCATATCATCTCCAAGGGGGCTTATTGTAAAAATCTGATCCTGGTACAATGTTTGGAGTTGTTTAGGCGTGGAGTATCGCTTAATATTCCTCAGGATACTACATTTTTTAGCCAGATGTTTTTGCTTTGACGTTTTCTGAAACTGACACTGAACTGACTTGATACTCAAGGGTTAATTATGATGGTAAACAACCAGAAATTTGAATACTATTTTCGTTATGTATTTATTTTTATTCTTAGCTTCGTATGTGATTAATACACTCGTAGCAAGCAAGTACATGACTCCACAGTAAACAGACATACAACATACTGGTGTTTGGTGATATGGTGATGACTTTCTGATTCCAGCTAATCTCAGTGACGATCCACCTACGTAAGACATGTTATAGAGTACGAGTGTGTGACCAAATAATGATGCGATCCCTATTCCCTCACGTTTATAATCCGATTGGACGGAAAATCCGACAGAAAGAAAGTGTTCGGGACCAAGACCACCGGCTTTACGTACTTTTTGATATATGGGAGTGTAAACACTTCCAACTTTCAGGGCAGTTACTGATATTTTATCGTCGGGAAAATCCAATAACTTTTTATCGGCCCGACATGAGGTTTGAAACCAACAACTTGAAATTTACGGCCTTATATCCAGCAGTACCGACAGCGCTATAACCGGATAAATGAATAGTATGTAATATTTACATTTGAAAAATGTAATCACCAGTTGTGAAGTTTTGTATTAAATTGTATATACTTTTTGCTTCATAATTCATCCGAAGCCCGATTTCATCGATTAAATGTTCTAGCCAGCACAATGTCATGTCTATATCATATACGTAAACTTAAACTAATTAGAGTTACAAGAAAAATAAATGATATTATATACTTTATCGCAAAATACTTGTGGTAAAACCAAGAATCTTAAGATATCTTAAGATATCTCACCATAAAATATTTAAGTATCTCCATCGTGCATGACGCACTAAAACAGTTTATTTATGAGAATATACAGACTTCAAAATAATAAAAAAAACAAACAGATATGTTGGACACGAATTGAATTTATTATTTAAGAAGGCAATATATAAATAACGAATTTATTTTCAACTAGAATAAAAATTAACTAATTGCTAACTATTTCCGCCGAACGACAAAATTTCAAAAACAAAACAAGCCATCAATCTCTAATTCAAAACCATTGTCGGATGCGCCTAAAATAATAAAAGGATGCGCACACGCCGGATTTTATACCATTTAAGAAAAGGGGTTCGATTTTAAAATTAGAACGGCGCGGCGGAAATCGCTTGCTGGTGAATCATTCCAGCGCATGTTACTGGTTGTTATGTTGCAACATATATATACATATAATTAAGCTGTAATGGTATAATTTCTGTCCATGTGAATTAGTTAGTCGTGAATGAATTAGAATCTTCCTGCGTTCAGAAATTCACTAATTAATAAACGAATTATATTGTGTTATTATTATTATTATTTTTATTTTTATATGTATAATAAAATTTCCACGCAAAATAAATAATTATGGTGTAAAAATATGTAAATATATATTCACAATTTTTATACGATGATAGTCGAATCGACTTCTGCGGACAATCCTTTTAGGAAAGCAAGTACGCAAGTATCATAAAATAATTATCTCTGTTTTTCCTTAGTTTCTTGTTCTTCCAGATATAATCCACAATCGGAACCGGTAAAACGACGTTTCAAATATCACGCTAAGTATATATGCATATTAAAGTTTTAATTGCATAAGAAAGTTAGTTAAATACAAATGTCGCTGCAAATGATACTTAAAAAACTATCAACTGCCTCTCAGTATATCAGTTGCACTCAGGAAGAGTATTAGAAGTGGTATAAACTACGCTATACTTAAATTTGACCAAATTTAAAGATTTTATATACCGTCTGACGTGAAATAGTTCTACAGTCTATGGTCTATGGTAATGATCGAAGCTCTTTTTGAAATATACTAGTAGTCGCCTGTGGCTTCAACTCTTAAGGTATTGATCGTTAGGTGTTAAGAATAAAAAAAAGACTTCTTGGAGTTAAAGCATGCTTTATGACAAATTTCATGAAATTCGGTTAGCTGATTTGGCAATGAATTATCAACAGACAGACAGAGTTACTTTCGCATTTATGATATAAGTATAGATAAAGCATACAGTTGAAGAAGGTAAGATTTTACCTTTCAGCGTAAGCTAGTTACGTATTTAGCTGACTTTAGAGTATTTTGTGCGACATTGTACCTATCTATACGCTTTTTTATAAGAGGATCCCAATTTTTTTTAATTATTATTATTTTTTTATTCTGGCTTTTATTTGTGCCAAGATTATTACGCCAATGTCACGTGCGATCCCAATTATGTTTCGGTAATTGTCAATTGTCAAATACAAAAAAAGTAATAATTAAGCAATGTTTTTGTTTATTATAAAACTAATGACTTATTAAAAGATAATACGTATGTGTTGACACAATAAATGCTTCTATTTTGAATCAAGATTTTCATTTTGATTTTTTTACCAGGAGCGTTTGTAATTTATTTATCGTATGGTATTAATATGACAATTGCTCAATAACCAGACAGCAGCCATATTTCATTCTCAAAATAAACGAAGATTTTGTTACTAGTTTGCTTTAAATATAACAACCATTTCAGTTAATTCTGCATAGACTGAAAATACGCCATCTTGTGCTACTTAAAAAAAAAATTATTCCACTCGATCGATCAAATATATATTAAAAACTGACTGACATATATTACAATATGTTATTTTATATGTGTGGAATACACGTCACATAATAACCTGAAATATCACGATAAATCGTAATTTTTGAAACACGACCTGAAGCTTCGAGTTTATTCTCAGAATAAGTACACAATATATCATTCAAAAAAGTAAACTAATTCCTCAAAATAATAAATCAAAATATTATAAAATAAATAAGTACCCACAATTAGTTATTATAACTTATTTAAATTGAATATTATTAAAACAATTGATATTTTAAAAATAAATTTATCTGAGTTTTTCATTAATTCCATTTCATTCCTTTGTGCAATGTGTTATATTAAATATCAATAGTCTATATAAATATATAAAATATTTTATATTCTAATAGTAATGTTAAGTTGAAACAAAAAGCAATTCGTTTAACAAGTCATTGCAATGGGATAAACGTGATATTAAAAAGTCGTAAACGCCAACACGTTTTTAAAAACTAAAAGGTGGGTTCAGTGTTCGTAGGTTCAGTGCTCAAACTAGGAACAGATCTCAGGGTCGGAGAGTCATTGGTACCGAGATGTTGACCTTCGTACTGCTTCATCTCCTTACTCATCTTGTCAAAGATTATGCAGATGTGACAAAAGACGGGTACTTTAAGATTTAAGACAGCTTTAACAGAATTTCCGAAGTTTATTCAATAAATATCATCAGAATATAGTCTTATATATAATAATATATATAATCAGAATTACTGTACTTGTTCCATGCATACAGTGGGGGTTACTAGTTAGTAATAGTTATAATGAGGTAACTATAAAGTGACTACATAAACGTAAATAGTCTTATTCTGATTAAAATATTTTCTTTAAAAATATAATGTTTGTGTATATTGTTACTTTACAATAACGTTATAATGTTCAAAACGAATATCGATCAAGTACCCTCACTAAATAATAATTAAATTACTGCAGATAATTGTCATTTAAAATACAATTATTTTCAACGCTAATTACATCCAACCTTAATGTCAATCAAATCTATAAATAAAAAACTATAATTTGACCAAGTATGCCATCGTGAAACAATTTTAGTTCATTACTAACAGTATTTAAAACGAGTCTCGTGAACAAGACATTCGTAGATAATGTCGAAATATCGAGCTCCACCAAATAAAAATAAAAACCATGGTAAATATCCCGTTTTAAATACTGTTAGTAATAAAAATAACCATGTTAATTTAAAATCTAATTTTAGTTTATAATATCTATACGTTTATTGTTTTCAAAAAATTCACAAATGTACGGAACCTAGAGTATTATATGTCGTATTAACTTAGAATAGATTATTTTGATTTTGAGTGTATTATTGTTAACTATTTCGTATGCACTTGAGTTATTTATTGAGGAAAGCCGCGTTAACGCTGCGTCCGCTTCATGATAATGAGAACGGTAATCGTCCCGAAACACGCCGAAAGTTATATAATATTACGAACTTATTTAATTGAATCAGTTAATATGTAAAGGGTACGTTGTTTTGTGCCAAGCTACGCATTTGTTTTATAGATCTATGCGAACGCACCCGATGACGCGTAGCTTGTAAATTTAGCACAGGTTCACGGACAGGCGCGAGCGCAGACGGCCATTTTGCTTTTGTTGCACCGCGTGTTTATAGATCGCTCTTGGACGGAGATTGCATGCTTACAAATATTTCATACTTATTTAACTCGCTTATTATTACTAAAGTAATATAATAAGTATAAATACTTAAGACTTAGAAGTTAAATTTATCAAAAATGTATTGTTTTTATTGTACGGCAATCATTTTCGAAGATTATACTTCTTCGCAGTAGTAGGTACGTCATATTGGTATTAATGACATATCGCAAAATTTAAAACATTGAAATAAACGCTAAAAACTTGTACTGAAAATTCTATCAATATGAGTTCCGAATACGTAGAGTTCATAAGTAAAATATAAGACGAATGTTTAGCCAAATAAAAATCTAGAAGGTACAAATAATAATGTTTATTTTAATTAGTCGTTTTCTCTTTAAACCTACCTGTATATAGTACATTTTTATTCGTAGTTATGTGCATTTCTATACATAGTTTGTTCAAACGAGTTAAAAAGTTTAAAAACAAATGTTATTCTTTATATCATTGTAGGTAAACAAAGGAAATATACTTTGATGTTTATTTATGTAATGTACACTCTTATAAATTTTATTGTTGAATCAAACAACTCTATTACTTCTTGTTTATTTCGCACTTGGACAGAGACAATGGGTCGTAAACGAATCCTAACAAATATCGCTTGTCTGATAAAGTACTATGAAGTTTACACCATCCGTTTGTGTTAGATGCTTAAAACGTTTTAATATATGATTATACACAACTGTTGTTCAAAGCTGTGCTTCCACAAAACATGCTCTAAGACGACTTTTGTGTTTATGGAATTGCTAACAATAAGCCGTCAATGAAAACTGACGCTACTACGGAAATTAAGCAAGTGTATATATATATATAAGTCTCGCTATTCCGAAACGGTAGTAGAGTTTAAATGGTTTATTGTGAAGTTTACGTGAATAAAATCAATTTGATTTGATTTCGTTTTGCTTTGCTTAGTCATGTATAATTGCTGATGGTAGGACTTTGTCCATCTTTAATCAATCAAAATTTTCCATCACCAAACTACAAAAAAAAACGTCTTAAACAAATGCATACGTTGCACATACAGTTGACAATTATTTATAAAGAAATGCTACATAATATTTTCAAATTAATATATAACAGAGATAGAAAATCCATCTTTATTCTACGTAAACAGACTGTAATATTTATGAAGAACACCGAATTTCAGGCATTCGTTTTCTGTAAAATAATCTGTTAAATAATGTAATACTAGGAAAAATACATAATATCAATGAAATCGTTTCAATTACTCACAAAGCAAACATTTTATATGAAATATATACAAAAAGAACCCACCCATCGGCTAGAGTACTTAATTCTTATCCGAAAAAATTTGGTCCAAAACCAATATTCAATCAATGACTTTTTGTGTATTTCATTTGTGTTTGTAATTCATTACGCTTGGCCGAAAAGAAAAACATCGTGAGAAAACCTGGATGTCTTGGATCAACAAAGAGCTGGTGGCATAAGCTCCAAAACTCAAGAGACAAGACAAGCGTCAGCCCATCCGTGACACGTTGGCTACCTATATACAAAAACATTGTAATTTTCACAATGAGTCTTTACATTATAATTAAAAGCTATTAAATATGGCGTTATACCATTAAGATAATTCCAATAAATCCATCATACTCATCAATAATTACAAATTATAATACAATACAAGTCTTATCCGTTTATTCTATAAACAATTCCGTTTAAAAACCGTCGATAATAATATTTCTGCTGTAAACATTTATGCAATTTACTGAGGCTTTTTAAAAAAAAAAAACGAACTGCAAAAATTCAAATAGTTCACCTTATATACAATGGTAGCTTGTATATATCAAGGCTAACGCAAAAAGAAGACTGAGGCGTCGCATTCAGTGTACACCAAAAGAAACAGTTGAACATCTTGCTTTAAAAGGCCAACGATTATGTTTATTCACAAAGTGCATATTTCCACCAACCAGGATCAACATCAGAACTGGGTAACATTGAAAAGTTCATTGGTATTACATGCACTTCCTGGCTGCCGAGGTCGATGCGGCGCCGACGGCCATCTTGAATTTTTTGACGCTTATTTTTGGCGGGCTTTTGTACTTTGAATCGTTCAGTAATAAGAACATTTATTTCGCAATTAAAGTTTATGATACTCATTACATTATTTTTTAACGTAATTCATTGTTGAGTGTTGCATAATTGTAATTTTATTATTATTTTATTTAAATATTAAAAGTTATATAGTATTCTTACTAACCTAATTGTTATGATGCGTTGAACGCCTATATTTTTTTAATAATACTTAAGTATTTTAAATTTATTTAAAAATATACAATGGTATTATGTTTTAAAATAAAGCTACCTACGTTTGTAAATTCATCAATATATTTTTTTGGTTTAATAATTAAAAGTAACAAAAAATATTAATAGCTAATAGAGATTTGCTACCTATTTTAAGACAATTTGTTCAAAATCTTTTAAAAATATCTTCCAAGGTCCAAATCCTAATTATTTTAATAACTATTTTAATAGACAATCTCTTTTTTTTTTTTTCAAAAATACTTATACGGTATTTTAACGAGCGATCCTACAATTTTAATATGTCAACCGTCTAACGTTTTACGATCTATTAAATTAAAACACTGATTTAACATAATCATACATATGTTAGTTGTGTTTATGCAAAACATTCGCAATTGAAATGGCAAATAGCATGCATGCGATGCAGTGAGATTCTCAGCCATAACTGTATAGCTGCGCGCGCGCCGACCTGCCGCAACGCGTTCGCGCTCAAGGGCGGACGCAGGACTGGTGTGGAGTAGTTAATGAATTATAAATATCGTGTTTCAAGAACGTGAACAGATGAAATGGTGAATTATACGACAACATGACATAAAATGTGCGACGTTCTAAGAGATATAACAAGATCACCAGTAATTGGGCTACTGTTGGTTAAAGTTTTATAAACAATCTCATCATTCGTATCATCACATTATTCGTAATGTTTATTTCACAACTGAGTACGAAATTGATCGTAGCTCAATTTTTTGGGATGGTTTATAACAATTGTTCCGAATTTCAACCAGCGATCTTCTGTTAAAAACCACGTATTCATTCTACTATACCATATGAGCTCTATTTCTTAATATAGCAGAGCTTAATAAAGGTTTGTGGGTTATTGTTATCAAGACAATGTGAGCGGCGTAAATATTTGACGTTCGTAATGAAAGTGCGTATGTTAGTGAAGGAGTTGTCTCAATAGAAAAGTAATAGGCGGTTAATGTATTAGAAACTAAAAATACCAAATAAAATTAAAAAAAAAATGTGACATAATTTTTTATTATAAAAATTTTGTCTTGGATATATCTATTCTATTGGAATACTTTATTTTCGTCCAAGAGATGGGTAGTAAAGTGCAAACAAAATGTTGATAACTGATGTTGAACACAAAAATAATTTCAAAATATTAATTTATAAATATGCATTAGTTTTAGAAATATATAAAATGTTTTTAGGGCGCGTTTACTTCCTAAGATATATATTAAGTATTCGCATATTTAAAGTGTTCTAGAAAAGTCTCCATGCCATTACCTGTTCTTGTTACGAGAAGAGAATAAACAATCACCGGCTCAAGAATCGGACGTCAAGGCCGGACGTCGTTGTCCGCTTTGTTGACGCTGGTGGCTTCGTTTCGGTTCGTTTTCAATGAATTTCACTTTCTACCCACCCTGTATAACCTATTGATTGGAATGTGATAAAAAAAAGGTTTTAGTATAAAATTCACTTTAACTGCACACAAACGTATCAGAATAACTCTAAAGCGTTTTTATTTGTGGCGACATTTGTGTGGCAAAAAAAAAACAATTTATTTGTGAAATATTTGCAGTATTCTTTGAAGTCTATGGTCATGGGTGACAGAGAGCACAGATAACATAAACATTACAATACAATTTATAAAAATAATGAAATAAAAAAGAACATCAATTAGTTGCTACTCATAGTATAGATACTTGGTTTTTAAAAAAATATTTGATGTTCAAAATGTCTTGTATTTTATGCATTGATTAATATTTATTAAAAAAACGAGACGTATAGTTTTGAGATAATCAGAAGATATTTATTATGTGGTACATTTAAATGTCAAAATATTTAATATATGTAATATTTAAAATGTAACGATAAAATTTAAATTGTTTTCATAATTTTTTTTTTTTAATAATTGTAAAAGTGAAAAATCTGGTATTCTGATATAGGATAGATTAAAAGGTTTTCAATATATGTTCAGTAATGATAATTAACCGTGTAAGTCCATGTTATACCGCCATCTTGGTAGGTATCACTCATTCTGCCGCCAAACATCAGTTATTTTATTCTGATATTTCATAACAACTAAGTCATTACATCGATTAAATTTCCCATTGATGTAAATTGCAAAAGGATACATCGTCATACATACGTACATGAACAGAGATGGCCCGGTGGTTAGAACGCGTGCATCTTAACCGATGATTAAGGGTTCAAATCCAGGCAAGCACCACTGAATTTTCATGTGCTTAATTTGTTTTTATAATTCATCTCGTGTTCAGCGGTAAAGGAAAACATTCTGAGGAAACCTACATGTGTCTAATTTCAACGAAATTCTGCCACATTTGATTTGACGATTATTTGACGACCTCCGTGGTCGAGTGGTGTGTACAGCGGTTTTAATGGGTACGCCACTCCGAGGTCCCGGGTTCGATTCCCGGCCGAGTCGATGTAGAAAAAGTTCATTAGTTTTCTATATTGTCTTGTGTCTGGGTGTGTGTGGTACCGTCGTTACTTCTGATTTTCCATAACACAAGTGCTTTAGCTACTTACATTGGGACCAGAGTAATGTATGTGATGTTGTCCAATATTTATTTATTTATTTAGAGAGGCTTCTTCCCATGAATAGAAGTGGAGTAAGGATGGGTTTGACGTCAATAACACACATCGCAAAAAATGTTTCTATAATATAATATATAATAATATATACATGTGTATCCACCCATTGGTGCAGCGTGGTGGAATAAGCTGCTAGCCTTCTCCTCAAAGGGAGAGCCCTTGTTGTTATGGTTGTATAAGGATATATAGATTTATAAATAGCGAATGTATGAGAAAATATTGCGGATATTTAGTAACTATTACTTCTCACATTACCAATAACCGTCCAATTTCCACTTACTATTATCTAACAGTAAATATAACGGCGAGTAGTTAGGCTCTAAAGCTATGGTTTGAGGCTTGACCCAACATACTTTAATGCGGGCTGAGAGTCACACGCGTGTTCATCCCTGAGCACGAGATGAATTACAAATACAGATCAAGATGAAAGATTTTCCTGTGAAGCTTGCTTGGTTTAAAATCTGATAGAAAAGTGATTTGAGGATGAATTTGAGACGAAATTGCTTAAATGTTTATTTGGAATTGACAGTCAATAATACAATGCCAATTTCTGCATACAGCAGAGGTGGCCCATTTAAATGTAAATCTTAACTAATAATTTAATTATATGTTCTTTTTATATAAAATAGGTTGAGCGACGGACAATATCTCACCTTATGGTAAGTGGGGACCACTGCCCATAGAAACAGATATAAATATTAACCATTCCTTACACCGCAAAGACGCCATCAACTTAAGAACTAAGATATTACGAGCATGTCCCTTGTGCCTGTAGTTACACCAGTTCACTCACCTTTCAAACCGGAACCCAACAATCCAAAGTATTGCTGTTTGGTCGTAGAATATATAATTGGCTTAAAAATATTGATATTAAAATATGCTTGTAAGAATCTACTTAAATAAAGTAGATATATTTTCTTTTGATATATTTATTATAATGCGTAACATTTTAAAATTTATTGCCTTTACTTTAAACAGCCGTAACACAAATCTCCATACACCTGCAACCCAAATAAATGTTTTCCAACTATATCCGTCCAGTAATAATCTTTTAATGGATAGTAGGCGGGGTCGTTACACTGTTTCAGCGTGTTTCACAGTGTTTCAGTTTAGAAATTGTGTTAACTAGAGTCATTGGCCTTTGTTAGTTTATCTTCTGTTACTATGCCGGATTGTATGGATACTGTTAGGTCGTGATATTGTTATCAGTAACAGTGAAACAGTTCGCAGTCTAGTTCAGTTTTGAATTATAAAATTATGTGATAAAGTCGCGTTATTTCGGATATGTGTTCTGAAAACAATAAATGTTATGATTAAATGAAAATGACGTAATCGAAACGATTTCATTTTTGATAAGCATCAGTTTTTATTATTAAATATTTATTTGAGTAATAAATACGTAATGGTTTTTATGAATTTTTTAGTATCCTATTTGTAAATACATATTTTTATTTACACATATGTTCGGGCATTTAATTTGAAAGCAAACATTTGACAAAAATATGTTTGTTTGATAGATTTTGCAGCCGGCTCATGGATTGAAATAGAACGAATACATTGCCATTCCTATTCAATATTATTGATTGTTTAAAGTAAATAAATAACAGCACATGTATACAATATCCGGCTTAATCTCTCCCAGAAAGTTTCAAAAATGTTGCGAATACAATAATCTCAAGCTTAAAATTGTTGTAATCGCATTTATATTAAACACTATAAAAAAACACTATGCGATAAATATACTCATGTAATGTAATTGAATACATGAAATGACAAAATAAAAAGTGTTCTTCCACATATGAACGAATGGTTACCTAACGCGTGACGTCAGTTCCGCTTTCCACGTTTCCGCGCGCTTTCCCGGCCATTGACCTTGTCTATATGATGAATGATTTCATTACTTACATCGTGTTTATAGTATTGTCAGAATTAATAATAATTAACGAAAATAATATCCTTACCGAAATAAAATTCTAGATATTTCCAAATTTGTATACGTGTAAGATTGTTTATGAAAATTCGATGTTTTTTTTTTTACAATTAAATTAGACGTGTAAAAATTTCACTACCAGACACCAAATGGCGTCAGTTTCGACATGACCCAGTTGAAGTTCAACAATGTGAAAATCAATTGCTGGTAATGACTCAAGTCTAAATCAAGCGCGGTCGGCGGTCATCGTTAGTGGGCCAGTTCCTTCACCTAGTGATGTCATTGTGATGAATTATTTGAGATTATGTTCTAACTAAGATCGTACTGAATAGAAGTCATTGCCATACATCCACATATATTTTTAGCTAACCACCTTTTATGAGTATGGGTTGTTCTAAAGTTTCTAGAAAAAATATTTGGCCGTTAACAAAGTTTCAAATATAGAATTCTTTTTACGTTTTTGTGAACATTCATTTTTATATAACACTAAGAAAAATAAGATTACCTAGCGACGTAATCTTAGGGTTCTTTTGGGTTTACGGTTCTTTTGTTACGTTTACGTGTGTCTATGTGTAGTATTTAGCTTCTGAACGGTTGAACCGATTGGGTTTTTTTTTTGTATGAAAGGCGATTTCACTGGGATTTTAATTAGCTATGATTAAAGAAAATCTGTTCAGCTTTTTGAAGATTTTCAGCTATTTGTTGAAGTAATAAAATACTCCTATACGAACCTGATCAATAGCTGATGATGCCGCATCATTTGTTCATCGATTCTTTAGATCCTTGCCAACTTACAGCAGATATATCATATATAGGTTCATTAGAATTATCTCAATGAATAAGTTATAAATATAAATTATAGGCATATAATTTTGTAGGTTTGTTTTGAGTCCGAGGTCTTATAATTTTTTATTTTTAGGATTACTTTTAGTAGGCGCATTTAATATTAAATTTTGTTTCTATTAATTAAAAAAACGTTATAAGTTTAATATAATCTGTTAAAACTGATTGGTTTGCATCAAAGGCTATAAGGAATCTAATATATTCTTATTTGAAAAACTAACTTTAGAGTAAATAAAATAGGGTTCCTTATGGCAAAAATGAAACTGTTCTCAAACTTTTAAATCCTGTACACGTATTAAGTTACTAAGTAATTAACTAAATTACAATTTAATTTTAAGCAGCTTAGTGTAACTCGTAAGTTAAAACTTAGTGGACAACTAAACAAGCCTGATTTGTGTCGCTTTTCTGTTTTTGGTTAAGTTAGGTAGGTAGGCTTGGCTTAAAATTTACACGTCATATTATATATGAGTTAAATGAAAATATGATGTTTCGCCTTGAGGGATCTAAAAAGTTGATATCAACCTATTAAAACGAATACATTCGTTATTTTAATAAGTGTATTAAATATTTGTCTCGTTTTCGAGAAGACACGAGCATGTTGCTAGTATTATATGCTGAAGTATAAATTTTTATAATATTATATATAATTAATTGTGTATCGTGTGTGGTGGTAGGGCTTTGCGCGGGCCCGCCTGGGTGGGTACCACCCACTTATTAGGTATTCTAACGCCACGCAGCAATCCTTGATATTCTTGTGTTCCGGTTTGAAGGGAGAATGAGGCAGCGTAACTACATGCACAAGGGAAGGATAGCATCTTAGTTCCCAAGGTTAGTGAGACATTGGTAATTTAAGGAATCATTAATATTTCCATCAGCGCCAATGTCTATGGGCGGTGGAGACCACTTAACGTCAGCTGGCTCATTTGCCGGTCGCTAAACCTATTACGTAAAAAAAAAGTTAACTTAGTAAGAAACCCGTCTTAAGAAAAGACGTATTGTGAATTCAACATATTATTTTTTGTTATATATTTATGACATAGTCTAGTTGTCTATCTCGACTTCGTACGGGTTATACAATATTACACCTTCTGTTTTATCTATAGTGACCCAGGACTGAATTATATATTAGAAATTATATACACACGGGAGTCTTTTTCGACAAGAATTGTATCTGTACTGATTTATCGTATTACACACAATAGCAGACACAATAGCAACGTTATAGTGGATCAAGTGGGAGGCAAGAATAGGGCGCCAATTATATATGTTTGAAGTACACAAAATATATTATTAAATATTATATTATATATTTAATGAAGAGCTTAGCCCCTTGCACCATTTACGTTCCTTTATTGGGTGTAAAATTTTTGTCTTGACAGTTTTACTAAAGTAATAATCAACATCAAAAAAATAATAATCAATGTACTTTTTTAAAAAAAATTTGATGTTCTAAATAAAGTAGTATTCTTGAGAAAATGGGTCGCCGTTATCTGCTCTCTAATATTGGTGTCAGTATTGAAATCAGATATAAAATATTTTCTGCCTAATTTTCATTAATTCATCAGTTCGTTCATTTCATGTTTGATTTTGGAAATACCAATGCGACGCGCGTAACCACCGCGATAAAATACGTCGTGATAAGAACCTCAAGATATAGCCGTCTGGTATTCATAACGAATATTATCAAGGATGACGCATGATATCATTTTTCTTAAGTACAAAATTACTAGTATATTGCATGCATTGATGCTGGCTTGAATACCAGGCATAATTAAACTGTTAATTATTTAATAATATCATATTGCATTATGAAATTAAGAAAACTTCAGAATTAATATTGTTCTTCGGTTAACATCTAATTTACGAATATGACTTGACTACGATGATGAATGCATCGAGACGGTAAATAATAAAGAGTTGCTCTTAGTAGATTGTCAACGATTCGAGTTTCGAAAGTTCGAAAAAAACGAAAATTAAGAATTTTAATTTGAATACTAAACACGATAAGGGGTTATATCGTCTTTGTGTGATTCCATAAAATCAAAATCCTAGTCGTGTTTGACTTTTTTATTTCCTGTCTCACTCGCATTTTAAAGTAAAATACGAGTGTTTACAAATTCTACCGACAGGCAGCAATTATAAGGAATGTTGTGTTTCAGTTTTAAAGATGAGTGAGCAAGTATAACAACAGGCACAATGAACATCATCTCAGTTCCCAAGGTTGCTGGTTCATTGGTGTTGTAAGGAATCATTACAATTTCTTATGGCGCCAATGACTATGTCATAATCCGATCAAGGCAAATCCGACATGAGCGGAAATTGTTCCGGTGCAAGACCAACGACTTCACGTACTTTCAGAGGCACTAGAGTGTACAAAGTTCCAATTTCCAGAATGCTACTGAAAATTTTTAAACAGAAAAACCCAAACACTTTGCCGGACCAACCTGGGGCTTGAACTCAGAACCTCGGGATCTATCGCCTTATTAGACTTACGAGACAGTCAGTCTAATGTAATATGTATATATTATATATATAAATCTTCCTCTTGGATCACTCTGTGTTTAAATGAAAATCGCATTCATGTTGTGTAGTTTAAAAGACCTAAGCGTACAGACGACGGAAGCGACTTTATAGTATGTAGAGATGTTTCCATAGCTACAATTAATATGTATTTTTAATCTAGAAACATCTACATACGTATCGCAAATAAGATTAAAAATATTTAATATGTAGTTAAATTGTACAGTTGTTTTTAAAACCTCTACATACCTATGTGTGTTTTTGATAGTGTAAACAGACCTAGATAGAACGTTCCGGGTTCAATCCCCGGTGGTAACATATTTTTTAAAGGTCAATGTTCGTGCGAAATTTGTTGCTAACGAGTTAAGGCGATACTGAAACTATATTTTTCTATACATCTATATTTATTTTGATGATTTTATTTTATTCGTATTTTTTATACCAATAGACTTCCATGTACTTTAAATATACATACTTACTCACTCTTTGAGTAAAAGTAAAATAAAAAGTAGCCTGCCTATAAGTCTGTTAACGTCCCCCTGGGGGGCATATCTTCACTCTCTTTAGAGGAGAAGATTTAAAGCTTGCTCCACCACGATGATCCAATGCAGATTGATGGATACGCGTGGCAGATTCTCATTGACTACATGCAGGTTTCCTCACGATGTCTTCCATCACCGCCAAGCACTGAGATGAATTATGATGTTGCACTTGATTACAGTTACAATAATTTTCATTTATAATGAAAATAGAATATGTACATTTTAATAAAACCAGCTAAGGTTTTTCGGTTTCCTATGGCAATTTGTAAATCCACCGTTACGTTTATCCTTTTTTTAAGTCTCAAAGACTAACGTCGAATAGACTCCTTTAAAATTAAAATAAAAAAAAATCTCATTCTATAAATTCATAATTTGAAGGCGCCTTAAGCACTTCAAAAGTCGGTCAGTGATCGCCGAGATGCGTTTAACGTTATTACTATTAGCCGAACGTAAGTTCGATTACCAGTTTAGACATGATTGATTGATATTTTATAGATGACGTTATAGAGATTTATTTCTTTTACTTTACAGCGTAGGAGTTACTATTTAAAAAAAATATGGAATATATTTAACTATTTAACCATAAATATTTAAAGAGCGATATAATTTTGGCAATCTTTGTATGTCTGTTAGTAATATTGTTCTCGTGTAGCTCCTAAACTACTTATATTTTGTCAATTAATTTTATTAAGTTGTGACGTAATACATCACTTGCATAATGCACAATTTGTTTATTAAATTCAAAATTTGTATTCAACTTGTTTGATAAATGTTTAATAAAGTTTGATTAAAAGTTGAACAGCAGATCGTATAGATCTATTCAATCAAAAAGGCGCATCTCTATCTTTGTATAATGAATATTTATTGTGTATTAAATCTTAGTCTGTCCATTATAACTGTCAATGGAATCATAGACAAACTGAAAATGGGAATTCGTTAATATTTGTAATATTATTGTCGGAAATAGGGTTCGTATACATGAAAATATTATTGAATATTATTCAAAAAGATACAAGTAAAAGATAATACAGACAATAAAAGATCTTGGATCAACTACTTTTATAAATGATGTATAAATTTAATTTAATATTATTATTACATATATCGAATTGATGTAAAAGTATTTTTTAAATTTAATTATAAAGACTTAGGAATTATAAATCTTTACCTTTGCTTATATCCATTGGAATTTTCAATAAAAAAAAAAACATAGCTATACTTTAAAATTATTAATGAGACATACAAAGACGAATCAGTTGAACTTAAATCACGTATTCCCCTCTGTAATGTATTGACGTCAAGATCGAAACTATTAAGCCTAAATTAATACTTCCGTAGTTCTCCGGTCATTGTAGTTATAAACACACAAACAGGTCACAGTGGTGCAAAGACCTTAGCTCATATCTTAGGGATTAAATTATAATCCACTGTGACCTATTTTGTCTAGCGCTCATTTACTTCCGTGATGTATTTTTAGTAATGATTATATTTTTAATTGTTGTTGAATATATTTTTGTCGTCGAATATAAAATATTATTCATTTAAGTAAGTTCTTGCGAGCACTATTGTTGTGATTTTACATGATTAAATTAAGTTTGAAGTTAACTGTTCGGAATGTAGATTCTATCGACGAATTTGGATATTTAATACATTTGAGTATTAGTTAGTAGTCGCCTTAGTTATCAAAGTTTTATTGTTATGTGATTAATTGGGAAAGCTAAAAGTATTCACTTGTTCTTAGGTCAAGTTTGGATGAATTTACTTCAAGGAGACGAAAACATGTCTTATAAGTTTTTTTTATATACTGTACTATTACTTAAATTGAGAAAATGATTATTCTCCACAACAACAAAAGGAAACCAATATACTTGAATTCTCTTCAGGTAAAATATATTTTTCAAACATTGAGGCAGAGACTTCCTATAAAAAAATAGGTTTATTTAGAGAAAAGTTAAAAAAACAGTTAGTAATTTTATGTCTCTTCCTTTATTTCTCAGGTTTACAACATCAAGCAACTCCTATGCGGTTTAGTGGTTACACCTAAACAAATAAGAGTTACCAACTTTACCGAATTTGAACCTGTTATGTTTGGTAAAGATAAGATAAAACATCTATCAACAACTGATATATATATACATGTACATATATATATATATATATATATAATAAACAAAACAATTCATGAGTACATTAAAAAGGCTCAGTAGTGCTACTTTTATTACGCTGTAACACGACCGTCTAAGGGTTAGACCGCAAAGGGTGACCAACCCCCGAAATGTCAAAGGTAAAGGAAACCGCGGTCATTGAACTCGAGAAACTTTTCCGGGTGCTTAAGGTCGAAAATGATTTAATCGAACATAACAAATAACAAATTGTAGTTTTATGATTCATTCAGCCTTGTTTGAGGTTAACAACATCGCTTGTAAGTAAAGTAATTTGATTGCTTAATTCAGTCGTAAAATTGGAAAATCATTGTTTTTAAATGTAGGTTAAAAGTTTAAAACAATATTCATATCCTTAAGAGTAAAAACAGTATATTGAATGAAAAAAGAGGTCAAAGTATTGTAATTAACCTTCTTTTGGTAATTTAGAGATGTACTAAACATTATGCAATGAAATAATGAGTTGGCGATACACAAATAATATAATTATCGTTCATAACTAGCTACCAGAAATGAACCTGTGAACTGTTTTCAATGTCCACATGTCGACTACATCTTTACTATTGATGTAGTCGACATGTGGTCGACGTGTTAAACCATTAACCTTTATTAATATTAATAATAATCACACAAATAAAAACTAACTGATAGTTTTTGAGCAGAAATTTGAGCGTAAATTATTGTATAAGTAGAAAATATGGAAGATTTAAAATGCCTCCTTCAGATGAGAGAAGGTCTCTGCCCAGCTATGGGACATTTACTGGACGCTTTACCTTAGACTTTATCTCACAAGAGTTTCTTTAAAAAAATAAAACATTTTATAATTCATAAGATTTTTACATCTATCTGTCTGTGAATAAATACATAAATTTTAATCCCTATTTAAATATTCAAATTTAGAACGATTTTTATAGTACACACTTAGCGCCATCTAGAGGTAATAGATAATATTTGTATCGAGTGATTAAATTAATGATGACCGTGATTTAAATTTGAAATCATAATTCGATTCGATTTTCAAATTCTTAATTTTTGAATTACTTTTTTCGGAACGAAGCAATAAAGCAATGAGTGAGTCGAGAAGGTTTTTGTAAATAAAATTTTACAAGACATTCTTTTTGGTAAAAAATATTTATTATTGCAAAATAAATATCCAAATATTTTTAATTTAAAGCTTTTGACGCATAAACATGTCTTTAACTTGAAACTTCTAACATGGATTCTATTTATCTAAAGAGTATCTTTTAATTACCAGTTTTAGCATACTACATAATACATTTTAGAACTGCAAAAATATCTTCATGTATTGTTTAGAAGTACTTAATGCACTTGACGTGCTGTTGAATCAACAAGTGAACGCAAGCCGTAATGACGTAAATATATCGAGCGTGTTTTTTTAATTGAATCAAATAAACCTTAATCAAAAACGGGTTCGGTGACCGAACGAGTTTTTAGAAGAATAAATTATTATAACCCCTTTTAGTTTATTGATCTATTTACATTGTGGTTTGTATAGGCATAATTAATTACGTAGTTTCTTATTTACACACAATAAAATTATATTTCAAATTCTTGTCTTAAAAAAAAAAACAACTGTCTATTGTCTCGTTATTTTGTAAAGAACAGTTTGGAATTTAATGAATTTTAAAACATACGGAACATACACTCATCTCACACATACTTCCTAAACGATATAATATACAAATTAGTGATTTACACAACACATTATGATTGTATATGACAGTGTTTTGGCTCATGGTTCGACAACCGCTCGGCCGAGGACCTTGCGTCACGACCTTGCCGCGGGGTCAATGACTCCGTGTATTTTCGGTCATTTTTCTCTAAGGAAAATTTCCTATCGACCAATAAGAGACCTACCGTTCACCCCGCACCGCAAGTAAACACGAACCAACGAGGGAAATAATAAGGTGTGCCAGGGGTCTAATTGTTTGGTTGTGTAGAGGGCAATGTATTTCTTTCGCACCCACATCTATAGGTTCGAAATTGCGTTCTAAAATTTGTTTTGACTACAATTATTTTCTTGTTACAATTAAATAATGTTAAATGATTATTTATATATTCATATAAGTATTTTAATAGTTGCTACATAAATCTTTATAATATTATTTATGTAATCCAAATAGTATTATCGATAAAAGACAATTTGATAATCATTTCGCGGTAAAGGTGTTATCAATGCGTTAAGTGCTGATTGAAATACAAATACATTAATTATTAAGGTCATAATTACCCCTTATGTGTTCATTCTTCATAGTTACAAAGGTATTTTCCTCGTTTTTATTTATACTAATATTATAAATGCGAAAGAAGCTCTGTATGTTGCATGAAGCTAGTTGAACTACAGGGCAGGATATAGGCTAACGATCAACTACTAAAACACGAGCGAAGCCAGGCGACAGGAAGATATAATTAAATAAATACATATACATATTTGACAACATCAGATACATTACTCTCATTCCAATGTGAGTAGATAAAGCACTTGTGTTATGGAAAATCAGAAAACTACGGTACCACATACACCCAGACCCCAGACAACATAGAAAGGTAATGAACTTTTTCTACATCGTCTCGGCCGGGAATCGAACCCGGGAACTCGGAATAGCGTACCTATGAAAACCGGTGTACACATTACTCGACAACGGAGGTCGTCAAATTATGTATATTATTAATTATGTTTATTAAAGTTAAAAATTATTTGAAATTCTAGTTCTTGTTAAGAGGTAACAGCAATTTAAAGCAATTTGTGACTATATACTCGTTTATAAACATCACTTAACATTTGTCCCACCAAAACAATATTTGTTTTGAGTTAGCATTCCATATTTCACGATGAGCTGTAATATCAATGACCAATACCACTTATAATGCTAATACTTTGCAGAGGTGACTTACCATAAAGGGCTCTTTAACTATAAATCTTTAACGATTTCATAGCTGAATTGCAGAATCTATATATAAATTAGCAAAGACAAAAGATGTAAGTACATTTTTAAGTTCAGTTCGTTCATTGATTTTCTGCTATTTTTATGTTTGGGACTCACTGACGATATTGTTATCAATCAAAAAAAAAATTGAAAATAACATAAGAAATTGCAACGACTAATGCAATGCAAAAAATTATTTCTTTATGTATAAATTTGACATTTGAATTAACAAAAGTTGCATGAGGTTCAACAGGCGGTATGAGATTTAAAATCTAATGTATGAAACAATATATTTATTTCGGCTAAAATGTATTTATTTATACGTATTTAAAATCACGTTGATATAATTTTATTCGAATACGTATTAGTTATTCATCAATTACAATAAAAAAACATACAAGATACATCGAATTTATACCCTGTGATATACCTACCTGAGATTCAGGTATAAATTCTTAAGATAAGTCAAAACCAATCAGAACTAATGCGTCTTATTTCACTTAAAATAATCACGACGTCATAAAAAACTAAAGACTGCTCCATTACGAGCCCACGTAACGCCAGATGCTATAATTAGTTTCGCAAATAACATCTACGTACAACGCCACCCTATCCTGCCCTCAATGTCACACAGACACAGTACGTTAACGTGTAAAGATAGTGTAGAGGTGTCGAGATCTTCTATGTGTGCGTTTTATTACGGAGGTCGACAACCCGCGAATTTTCGGCGGTATTAACTGTTGCACAATAATTCGATGAGAAAAATTGATGTTTTCATTTCTTAAGAATGAATAAGATTTTTATATATCATATAAGATATATATATATAAGATATCTGAAATACCTATAGATATTTTTTTATGCGTACCAAGAAGTCTTGTTAATGTACTCAAATAATTGACTTGTCTTTTTTAATTTCTTTTTGTATGGGGGAAATGAACACTACAAAAACGAATCAACAAGATGACTTTTTAATGAACAATGTTTTTTTTTACTTCCAAAAATATATAGATTAAAATATCGATGTGATATTTGTAAGATAAATTTAATCCGAAATATTTATGTTTTTTCCTCAAAGTTATATTACCATATGGTTACTTTTCCCTATTGTTACTTTAATTGTAATTTAATTTATTTGTTCTTGTTCTTCAAACAATCAACCAATTATTCACTTACTCACAGTGAATACACAATTTTAATATTTGTAATTTGTATTACATAATATAAAATATATTTGAACTAGTGTCCGCTCAGTATTCAAAATTCAACTACACTAATTATTTAATAAATGTTTTTTTTTGTACTCTTGCGTCCATTTTTTTTATCGATTACTTTTAAATCAAGTCAATGACGACAAAACAAAAAATAATAGAAAATCTGTTGACAAATATAAAACAACAAGTTATTGAAGCGTTTTGTTTTTGTTTATTTATATTTCAAACGTAGATGATTAGTCGTCGTCCCCGGCTTCGATCGTGTTTTAGGGGTTGGTAGTCAGGTCAGTCTTTCCTTGTAGTTTAAAGTTACTTCATGCTAAACTTCATAAAATTCGGTTCTATAGTTTGGCCGTGAAAGAGCAACATACGGACAGATTTACTTTCGCATATGTAATAATAGTATATATTAATATAGATAAAAACCCGCGAAAATCATTTACAACCATTGATCTATACAGGTCATAAACATTTGCCTATAAATTTCATTCAAGAAAAACGGTAACTACCATTTTGTTTTTGGTTTGTTTCGATAGAATCTTCATTTTCATTCTACACTATTAGCTCTACGTTAAATTTTATCCAGTAACATAATACTTAGAAGAACCTACTTGAAATAATATTTTACTTAATATAACCTTACCTAACCGATACGTAAACAAACGCCTGGAAATTTCTCGAATTATAAAAAGGTATGTTTACTGTAAACGTAAAATTACTCATGTAGTAATTTACCTTAACCTTGCCACAGCGGAATAATTTTAAAAAGCAACAATAGCTACCTTTTATTAAATAACTTTTAATGAACAAAATCATAATAATGTCAGTCATTCAATGTGAATCATTATTACGTAAATAATAAGTCGTAATTAATATAAGTAGTTACGAAAAATCAACGACATCCGTTTCATTGTAAAATAAAAATAAGATTTTTATTTGTATTGACTATCAAGTAGAATCTTCAACCAACATCGCGTTTTACATAGTAGTTGGGTTTCGACTATTATAAATTCTACCGCCAAACAGCAAAACTTGGTATTGTTTTGTTTCCATTTAGAAGGTTGTTTAAACCAGTGTAATAAAACAAGCGACATAATTTATTGGTTTCCAATGTTGGATCATTGGTGATGTTAAAATTTTTTAATATTTCTGCGCAATTGTTGGCTTTGGTTATACTTAATAAGCTCAATGATAAATAAATATAAAAATTAAATCGACCTTCAATACTAAACTCACACTATCACTTAACATATTAAGTATTTGTTGTTTTACTAACATTGAATGAATTATCAAATGTGATCTCAATGTTGAGTGTCCAATTACTTTAGTTTTGATATTGTTTTCTAAACAAATTTGAATACAAATTAAAAAAATACACATGTGTATTTTATATTTTCAAATATGTATTTTACAACATTGTACTACCAAAATTACGAGTATATAAGAAAATAATATGTAAATCTTATGAGTGAACAAATTGTTTCAGAAAGTTTTTAGTACTCAGTCTAATTGTTAACTAATCGATTATTCCTTATTCGATTTTGGAAACTAGCTCAGTATAAAAGATAGATAACTGTGCACAAATGTGTGCGTAAACTCTTTGTTGTGCAATCTAAAACTGCAGAAAGGATCTATGGCCTTAAGTCGTTGCCTAATCTATATATCCGATCTGCTACTCAATAAATATTACTATTCCAAACAAATAACCGTAGGTTAGCCCAGTGGATAAAATTTTGATCTTAACCAAAGGTAGGTTCAAATGCAATTAAGCCATTCATGTTCTAAATAGGTTTTTACAGTTCATTTCTTGTTTGAAGATTATAGAGAACATTCTATATAAACCTGTGTTATTTAGGGTTAAATGTCTGGCATACCAGTGGCAAAATATTAGTATAATAATTCATTTTAACAGTAGAGGAAGTCTTTCCTCAATATAGGTATATTAACGAACTTTACATTAAGCACTGTATATAACACGTTACCTAGAAACATCGGGTCAAAGGCAAATCAATTCATACGAAAATTATTTAACGCATAATTGCTTAGAAAAATGTGCCCCCGAACATCAAAATAATAAAAGATTCAAACGATAACAGTCGTTAAGCATATGTACTTAAATATGATAATGGTATATAATGTTTTAGCGATAACATGTTGTATAAGGTCGTTCACCCAGAGGCCTGCAAAATTGTCTCGGTTAATGAACCCGATTGAAAATAAAACATTAGTTTACGTAATGCTCCATTGTACGTCTGTATCGTCGATGTTTTTGTATCAACTGCTCAAACACCCGTGCCTCATGATATCATTGTTATAAATATCTCATTATTCTATCTGTTAATCTTTATTATATTATATATGTAGGGTATTACATTTTATATGTGTGATAATTATACCTGACCAAAATGGCCTAGCGGTTAGAACGCTTGCGTCTAATCTGATGACTGCGGGTTCAAACCCAAGTACCACTCAATTTTCATGTGCTTTATTTATGTTTATAAATCATGACATGCTCGATGGTGAAGGCAAACAACGTGAGGAAACCTGCATGTGTATAATTTCAATAAAATTTTACCTCATTTGTATTCGCCATCTTCCATTGGATCGGCGTTGTGGAATATGCTCCAATCTTTCGCCTCGAGCGGAGAGTATGTCTAGCAGTAGGCAGGCTCTTACTGAATTAACCTTACTTTACATGAGATAATTTATATATAAATAACAAATGCTTAATAATATAAGTGTATCTATTCTAATATTACAAATGCGAAAGTAACTCTGCCTGTCTGTCTATTGCTTTTTTTTTCGGAATTAATGTATTAACTATGAAGTACTCCCCAAAGAAGGATAAAGGCTACTTTTTATATCCAACACCCGACAATCAATCCCTAAAACGTGGGCGACAACTACTTTAAACTAAAGAGTCGTTTAGGGTTCCAACAATCTCTATCCCCGTTGAAAGGAATAGTCTTTTAATTATATATATCAAATTAGTTATTAAACACGAATATTATTTTTTTCAGCTGAAATAAACCAATAGTTAGTACACAGTTATAATGATCGCGGGTTCAAACCCGGGCAAATACTACAGAATTTTCATTTGCCTACTTTATGTTAAAAATTATTCTCGTCCTAGACGCTAAGAAAATATCGTGATCCGCATAAATCGCATAAATATATATATATATATATATATATATATATATCATTGGGTCATCGTGGAATAAGCTCTAAGCCTTCTCACTATTACAAATTGATACTTTAATTACATATTATTACAGGAAACATTTTAACAATACGTGCTCATATGAAACAATAATGATCTAAAGTTCTTCGAACGTACAACCACTAAACGATAAAAAAAAAGTTACCTATAATGTTGAGTCACAGTCAAGTTGATTTAAGGAAACCTTTCATGTTAAATTATTACCTAAGCTTGACCGTGTTATATTGTATCCAACTAACCACAAGCACGCACGACTCGACATTAGTGTTAATTTCCAAAAATCACCTAAATGACTCAAGATTGGCAACAATACCGCAATGAATAACAATTATCTTATAGTTTTCTAGGTTATATTTCGTTTGACGTCAAATCTTTACTAATAAATGTGGATACAATAAAATAAATATTAAATTCAGCGGACGTAAATCTTTCTCTGGCAGAAAGCTGACGTAATAAGGAGTATCTTAGACTACAACAATAACCTTTTTGTTAAATTCAAACGCGCACTAAGTCGAGACTTAGAGTGCCCGAGGGCACATATAGTATAATATTATATTCTTACATATATTATTATATAGTAGCTATAAATAGTATGGTTAACTATACGTGGCGTTGTCCGCTTTTTTTTTTAAATACAAATGATAATAGTTTTTTTTCAATTGAAAGACCTAATAACTTTCTGTTGGCGCAGAACCTCGGGATCTGCGGCCATATAACTTATATTGTACCAACGATGTAATCAACTGTTATACCGAACAACTAATCGTAATGAAAATTGGTATGTGCACAGTCAGCACAACGACTGCCGGGTACTATATTAAACCAGTAAAGGCTTCGGTACATATATTTTATAATTAGAAAAAAAACTTTTTATGAAAAAAGTGGTAAGTAGTCTTGGAAGTTGAATTTATTCATGTATGTTTTTTATTTCTCTTTGATATCATTGGTCAACTACAAACAATACACTGTAGAAATATAAGCCACTCCTTACACTAAACCGTACTGTACAACTTAAAAATACCGGTGTAAACTTAACCGTAAAAAACTAAACGAATTTCGAAGTCATTAATATGTTGCTATCTCTTTTTTAAATGTGGAATTAAAAAAGAGAGATATAATCTTAAGAAATTTATTCTTGTGAATTTATGTAAAACTTCATCAACACGATTGACAATAATCAATAAAGCTACCTACTTACTTTCAAGTTATTACTCTTTATATAGAACCATGGCGTTTTACCATATATTTACAATTTAATGAAATCATTATATCATTATTAATTAACAAAGAATATTTCAAGTGTATTTTTGCATCGTCAATATCACAACTAGCTTGGAATATCAATTCTATAAAGAACTGTCAAATACAAGTTTTTTTTAAAAATCTCATTCGCTTTAGTAAATAGAATATTTCATTCATGTTTTCATTTCAGCTTAATAGCATTATATAATTAAAATCGTTATTTGAACTTCAAGGAAGTTAAAAAAAACTCAAGGACCCGTTTTTTTTTTTCTTAACTGCGCAAAACCAGACCATGGTACTGAGCTAAACATGACTAAAAAAAAGTTTTCCTTGAGGATGTATCAGCGGGATTTTCCATGACACACCCTTATAAATTTAACTAACTTCATTTAATTTTCCGTTGTATTTATTGTTTGTATTTCATTTAAAACAGAATACCTTCTGTTAATCATCCGGTCAAGATTTATTGCACTAATTTAGACGAAAATTAATTAATTTAACAGATTATGCAGCTATTTTTGAAACCTTACTAAAATGCCAATATATCTGATACGGACATATTGATAAAACAAAATGTTGCTAGTGCATGAGAACGTATGTTTAATTTAAAATAATGTGTTGCTAGAATTTACGTGTTTGTATCTTCCGGAGTAGCGTGGACCTTAGCCTAAGATCGTTGGTTCAAATTCGGTCAAGCACCAATGACTTTATATGTTTTTATTGGTGGTTATAATCAATCTTTCAATCAGTGGTAAAGAAAGATCTACCGAAGAACAAGATCCATACCGTATCTTTAATGGGAAGTGCGTTGTCCAGCTGTAAAGTATTGTTTTTGTTCTAGAATAATGTCTAAAAGGTCATACTATATAAGCGAACATCCTACGCAAACGAGTCACGTAAATTAAGAACACCACGCAAACACTAATTTGAGCGGTTTTTTCTCTACGTAATAGAAGATGACTCGGAATCCTTTAAGAAGGATTAAGTCAATTTTCGAACGGATTTGTTAATCTACGTTATAATTGTCTAATGTATTATCGTAAACCCTACAGTTTTTAATTTTAAATATTGAATAAAAACGTGTTCTCAGTTTTGAGGTGTATATTTATGACAATCAATAATGTTTTTCAATATTTAATGATTTTTTTTACTATAATTTATAATCATTTTAAGACTTTCTGATGATATGGTTTTGTGGAAGTCCGTTTGAGTAGCTATTATTAGTAGAACTTGGTGGTAGGGCTTTGTGCAAGCCCGTCTGAGTAGATACCACCCAAACATCAGATATTCTACCGTCAAACAGCAGTACTCAGTATTGTTGTGTTCCGGTTTGAAGGGTGAGTGAGCAGTGTAACTAAAGGCACAAGGGACATTTTAGTTCCCAAGGTTGGTGGCGCATTGGTGATGTAAGAAATGGTTACTATTTCTTACAGCGCCATCGTCTATGGGCGATGGGGACCAATCATCATGTATTTTGCTCGTCCGCCTGCCAATATCATAAAAAAGGTAATCGTTATTAAAATGGCTGTCACATACGTCATTTTTATTGTAGAATTTGTGTGTGCGCAAACGAGTGCTATTTATTCCCTCACTCTCAATATAATAATCGGATCGGGAAAAAGTTCAGGTGCAGGCCTTTACGTGCATGTCGGGATGCCATTAAGACTTTCTTGTAGTTGAACTCAATGGTTATTAATTGGTCTGGAGTAGAATTTGACCCAGGTCATCGGGTTCTATGCCCTTATAAAGTAATGAGGCAACATAGTATAAATATCTCCAAATCCGGATTTTGTTACGTCTAAACTACTCATATATCGTAACATATAAACATAACTAATGAGTTTCTTGTCGGTTATTCTCGGTAGAATCTATTTTCCGAACCGGTGGTAGCATTACATTTAATCGACCACTGTAAAATTACGATTCAATATTATTCAAGTATTTGAATAAAGAATATTTAAATTTTGACATAACATACATTATTTAATTTAAATAAATAATAGTTGTATATAATAAGTACTTTGTAGTAGAAATAATTTGAAATAATTGAATAGAACATTTTATCGGCAGCAGCAGTTTTTAAAACGTACATAAACGTACTTATAAAGTAGATACTTTGACATTATGTATACCTACTATTATTATATTATTAATTTAAAACAATACGAAACTATTTTGTAAAGTGTTGATATACCGAGAACAAAAAAACAGGTGTATATTGAAAACCGCGAAACCAAACAAACTGTATTAAAGTCGTTATCAGTGCGTCGTCGCCGAAAATATGCACGCGCACGTGGGGACGAGAAGGTCGCGGGGTCATTGACTCATTACGCAATCGTGACTCAGTCGGATTGAGTAGAGCTCGAATTTGTAGCTGTGATAAGATAGTTTTTAAATTATAACATTATATAACGCGTATTGACACGTAATATCAAAAGAACTAAATATATATATTTTTTTTTTTAAATGACACCAAGACCGCAACAAATATCACCTCGAATGTTTGTCGTGTGCAGATTTATCATTTAACAAGACCGTTAGAGCGGTATTTGCATTCACCACAACGCCAACTTTGTCATGTTGGTCAATTCTATAGAATTGGCATATACAGATTGGGGATATTTTAACACTCTATAATTAAATTTTATCTTAATTATCATGTCAATTTAAAACGAAGAACATTGGTTCAAACACAGGCGAATCACAATAATAATAATCTCCATGTGCTGTAAGATTGTATTCCATCATAACTCGCTCTGGGGTGATATAAACCCTAAACGTACTCCTCAAAGGGAGAGAGCAGAGCTAACTTACTGGAAGAGTTATTTTACTAGTAAAAGTAGAAGGAAACTCAACATAATGTATATTTACATTTTTTCACATAAGCAGCCTGTAAATTTCCCACTGCTGGGCTAAGGCCTCCTCTCCCTTTGAGGAGAAGGTTTGGAGCATATTCCAGTGGTGCCTGCCTAGGTTTGAACCCGAAATCATCGGTTAAGATGCACGCGTTCTAACCACTTGACCATCTCGTCTCTTTGTATAGGTATATATAAATTATATGTAAATTAATTAACATTATATATTGACAAACTATGCATAAAATACAATTTTTAATTAATTGTCGCATGCAATTTAAATATTAAAAATATATGAAGTTATATAAAAAAATTGTTATTTTTATACGAATCTATGACGACTATTTTATTATTAGAATACACGACACGAAGGTCACGCTTTGCACAATATTAAATCAGCCAAAAGCATTAAGGTGTTGTTAATGTGGAATAAGAAACACTACGATGACTTGCATAATGTGTTCCGTACATCATCGCCGTGAAATAATTTATTATGAAGCGGATTATACAGCGTGTTTTTTTTACAAAGAGGACAGCGTGACAAAGTCTTTTGAGGCAAGCGAATTTTCAACATTTTCAGTGTTAAATCTTTCGACAACAACTGTAAGTTTAAACTCGTTCGAATGAATGGTATTTAAAGGTATTCGAAGCAATCATAAAATCATATATTGAGCTTGAATATTTTTTAGATTTTTCATAAGTCACAATCTACTTTCGTGATACAAAATGAGTTGTCGATTTTAACCATTGAATCGCTGAATGAGCAAGCAGTGATTAAGATCCTCAGAGTGACTCATGGGTAGAAGGCGATTAAAACGTCATACGTGACTCACACTTTCTCTTATGAACGGGGAAGTTTTAAATTCCATACCAAACATAGTACCATAACAAAAATGCAAATAATTTTTGTTATCATTACCTGAACTTCTCGTCGGCTCTTTTTGGAATAGTCTAGATACTGAAACACTACCGCAGTTTTTTTATGTAATTTAAATGACGACGACTATAAGTTTTACTTGACACAGTGTTTATAATCATACTACATATATATTTATGTAATTAAACTAAAACTGACAGCCTAGTCAGCTACATAAAAGACTGCAAATCAAGAGCCGATAAAAGTTCATTGGGTTTTTCAGTCTAAATTCTCAGCAATAAGCCCGAATCTAGAAGTTTAAAGTGTGTTCCATGCCTTTGTAAGCAGTTAGAGCCGATAGTCTCGAATGAAATGTTTCCATTCGAGTCGGATTTGCCGTCCCATTGGATTATGAGAGTGATGGAACAGTGCATCGTATTTGGGATCAGACTCGTGCACTAATAACGTCCTGGGTGTTTGGCTGGTCTCCGTTGCCATAGGTTGCACAGGCCGATATCGGTCAGGACGATATCATCATGTGGATAAAGTATCTTTCTAATTGTGAAAAAAAATTAAATTCGTTTCTATAGTTTCAGAATATAACGATTACAAACAAACAAATCTTTCCCCTTTATAATATTAGTATTTATATATACGGAGGAACGGATTTAGATTCCTGGAGGTCTGGTGAATGATATGTTCTTATATATATAAGATTAAAATAATTTAATTTATATTTCAAATCAAATCAAATCAAAACACATTTTGAATCGTCATTTAACAAACTATTTAAAGTAAAGCTAATCATCAAACATTCGACTGTAAATATGTTCAACAAAAAACAATCTGAATTCCAACGAGTAAATACATCATACTATATTTGCATACATTTGTTAAAATATTTTTATCACATCGATTTCGGGATGAATAAGGGTCTTTATAAAACATTTATAGCACACGAACCGTTACCCCAGATTTTAGTCCATCGAGAGGTGAATTCAATAGCCAATGTCCTTTCTATACAAATTTTCATCAAAATCGGTTCAGCGGCTTAAGCGTAAAGAGGTAATAGACAGAGTAACTTTCGCCTTTATAATATTATTACAGGTGTAGTGAGAGTTAATTTCTAGATATTCTAAGCAAAATATGATTCCTCATTTCCTGTTCTTTATTGAATACTTTGAGGACTGGTATAATTCAAATTTCGAATTCGAATATTTGATTCGAATATTTAGGATTTTTAATTTATCCTCCACGATTACTAGAAAAAACATATCACTGAAACCACTTTAAAAACTTCTCTATACTTTAACAATTTAATGAATTATAATATATAGACGATTCAAAAATGCTTGTAAAAGCCTACTTGAATAAAGTATATTTTGATTTTGATTTGTAATGTATATTAATATTTGAATATCATAATTATTAAATATTCTAAGTGCCAGTTCAAGACGTAAGAATTGTTTCCTTTAATAACCCTTTTTTATATAAATAAGTTAGACAGGCTAGGTAAAGGGGCCTGATATTAAATTATGACCATCGCCCATAAACATTGGCGCTCCAAGAAATATTAACCATTTCATAAAAAGATAATGCGACACCAGACTTGGGAACTAAACATCTCTTGTTACACTGGTTCGTTCAGCCTTCAAACCGGAACACAACCATACAATACCTAACAATGGGCTTACACAAGGCTCTACAAGCGAATAAATAAGAAAACTATTAACTACATAGATATAAACGGAACTTATCCAAACAAGCGATTCTAGAAATACATACATGTTTCAATTCTGAATTGCAATAATTAAACAATTATTATAATTGTAATTATCGTCATATCTGATCTGACTCATTCTGTTACGGTGACTTATTTAACGTCATATCCGTATTTTCCTATGACGTCATGAGCACGTGAGTCATCGCCGCCCTTGCCTTGCTCGGTGGTGTAAATGTTTATTATTTTATTCTTATAAATTTATCTTACGTCATTTGGTCATTGATCTTGTAGTTTACGTAAAGAATTACGCAATTACCTGTCATCTAACGATACGATGATGAATGGTTTATAGGTATCACAGACAAGAACACTATGAAATATTACGTTCTTTATTTAAATTATATATTAGTGAAAAAACGATTTAATTTAATTCCAAATTTAAAAATTTAATACATAATATATTGTGAGCTAAAAATTAAACTCATAGCACTAACTTTAAAGTCAATTTTAATAGCAAAAAACAAACCTTTACAAAGATAAACGAACAAATAGAAACCGAATGCCAAATGTTAATTCTATTCAATATTCAACTCGTTCCACAATTATAATAAAATTAAAAAAAAGTCATATAAAGTGCGAACACGTGACGTGCCCAAGTTCACTTCCCCGTTGAGGCACGTTTCCGAGGTTCAAGGCCCGGTAATAACACCGGAATGTTACGTAAAGTCTAGTGTTCGCTTGCGCATGTTAGATTATAACTAGTTACGCTTACCGTTTAAATTATCTGCTAACGATCAATGATCTCTATTATTTACGTTTTTACAAATATTTTATTTAATACCATATACTTAAGTTTGTTTAAATGCATTATGAATGTTTGTTTATACAAGTATTAAAATAATTTTGAAGCATTTAAAATATAGCTATACTTCTTTCTTAACAGTGAAGGCAAGTGGAGAAGTATGATGATGAGGATAATTATGACGTTTATTCTGTATGTGCGATTATAGGGACAGGTAAAATAGTAAAATTACATTATATTTTTTTTACATACATTAGCAGCCTGTAAATTTAATGCTGGGCTAAGGTCTCCTTTTGAGGAGAACGTTTGGAGCATATTTCACCGCGCTGCTCCAATACGGGTTGGTTAAATACACATGTGGCAGAATTTCGTTGAAATTAGACACATGCAGGTTTCCTCACAATGAATTAAAACACAAATTAAGCACATGAAAATTAAGTGGTGGCTGCCTGGGTTTGAACCCGAAATCATCGGTTAATGCACGCGGTCAAAATAGTAAAATTAATAAATATTAATTCCTAGCTGTTATGAGTTCTTGGTTGTTTAAATTTATTTTAACGAAATTAACTGAACTGACGATCGAAACCGCGGTAATACAGGTAAATGCCGCATTCCTCCAACAATTACATGAGGTCATGATTTTTACAACTATTTTTAATTGTAATTTGCGAATATATATTTATATATGTAACTCCTCAATTAATGTAAATCAATGCTGTTGTAATCTTATATATTAAAAGTGTAAACCCATTTTTGTCCAAGTGATTATGGGACGGTGGTATATAAAAAATCGGTTAAAGTCTCATCTTGAAGAGCTCAAGCTGTAGATGTGCAAAAAATTAAAGAGAATTCTTGATTGCAATTTACTAAATTGTTACGATTTAACAAAGAATTAATTTAAGTGAGACCTGAAAAATATTTTGAATAAACGCGAAGTTTCACGGGAGACCCACTAATAATATTGAATTTAAAATTGAAGTATGTCACTCACTAATTCGTTTTTATAACTAGTAATCAGTTTATATATAACAGTTTTCAGTCGCGCGCGGTTTCGCTCGTTTTAGGGGTTGGCTGTCTGGTATTAGACATAAAAAGTAAATCATCTCCATCCTTGGAGATCAAACTTGCTTTATACCAAATTGCATAGTTGCAATAGTTGGTTGTAAAAGAACAACAGTCAGACAGACAAACAGAGTTACTTTCGCATTTATAATATAAATGTTTTCGGGTTTTTAACATGAAGAAATGTAATAAAATTTTACACTTCCAAATTATATTGATACATATGTATGAACAATTTGGAGCGCAAAATTTGATAGTATAATTTGAGTAGACTTTAAGTTCAAATATGTGTATCATGTTACTATGATCTTTACACCCGCTTGGTTTGGTGGTTAGTATCAATAGTAGGAGAAAATAAGAGCCTAAACACCACATTGTTAATTTAGGCTAGTGACCTATCTGCCTTTCTATCTTTCCAACAAATAATATATTAATTGACTATTAACACACAGCTCAAATTATTTTCCTAATATACCTTATTGTCTCAGTAAAACTTGCGTCTTATACTGTATGATTTTTTTTTTATTTCAAGACACCCCGTATTACATCTAACATGATTAAAACCCCACGTATTACGGATGTGTTATTCTTTTCATAATAACATATTCGCTGTACCTTTGATAACCCTGTCGAACCGAAAACGCAATATCTTAACTTTTGGGTAGTCCTTGTTCAATCAAACTACCCCAGAAATAATACGACGTAACTTTAGGTGCTGACGTCATAATATCTCAATCAAACGAGAAATTTATTTTCAGCATCAAGTCTACATACAAGTAATACTTGTAATAAATATACGATAGCGCTCTACATAATAGCAAAGTCCGTCGACCTACGATTTTCATGAGTTTTTTTCGCATCCGTATCCGGTCAGAAAGTGCGATGTTTTCATTTCACAGCACGATGCATGCACAAATGCGTCGAAAGTGCGATGTGAACGGAATAACAACAAGGGTACTGGGTTCAATGATTTTATAGAAATAGATATTACATAAGGTTTCATAGTGTTGGATAGTTTATATGAATATTTAAGTGACGTTACGTTGTCTAGAGTTCTGTATAAAAATAGTTAAAAGTGAAAATGATGGCTGGGGTTCATTGCTCTCTTACAATGTCTTAATAACTTGTATGTGTGATGATGTCATGACTGTGTTTAAATCCGGGAAAGCAAGAGTTTTCTCTCTAGTAATTAAACGCGAAATGTTTAGTTGGTGTAGGACTTTGTACAAGCCCGTCTGGGTAGGTATAAATTCATCATATACTCTCCAAGCAGCAATCCTTGGTATTGTTTTGTTCCAGTTTGAAGGGTGACTAGGCCAGCTTATCTACTGGCACAAGGGACGTAACATTTCAGTTCCCATGGTCCCAAATTGCGCATTGGAGATAAAAGGAATGGTTAATATTTTTTAAAGCGCCAATATTTATGACTGTGGTGACCAATTACATCGGGCGGCCGATTGGTCCATCAGCTTACTTATCCCATAAAATAAAGGAAATCCTCCAATTGCTGTAACTAACATGTATATATATCGCTTACAGGTTTGGTTTGGGCTTTTTGCAAGTCCGATTGTGACCCACTCACCGTATATTGTACCGCCAATCAGTAAATATTTGTAATACTTCTTTCCGATTTGAAGGCTGAGTGACCAAAGACACTTGTAGCCAATGTCTATGGTTGTGGTGACTACTTACCATCAGAGGACCATTTGCGCATACGCCTACATTTTTATATAATATGAAATAAAAATAAATAAAAAACAAGATGAAACTTTTTACTTTTATCACGTGTTCTATAGCACGTGGTCTTTTCTTTATTATATAAATAGCCGATCAAGAGACGGCTCTGTGAATTATAGACGATCTCTCAGTAAGAAATGTTAAACAGTCCTTACACCGCCAATGCGCCACCAACCTGACCAGCTATGATGTTATGTCCCTTGTGCCTGGAGTTACCTTCAAACCGGAGCATAACATTACTAAGTACTGCGGTTTGGCGGTGACACACACAGGTTGACTTGCACAAAGCCCTACCACCAAGTGTAAAATTAAATATAATTCTTAATTATGCTACCCAGTTTGTTGTAATTAGTGGAAATGACAATAGATCAATTATTACTTATCGATTGTCAATAAAAAAAAACTAAAACCGGTTCAGAAGGAACCACCTCAGAACTGTGAAGAACTTACGAAAAGACCGACACGTGCCGCTGTTAAAAGCCGTATCGAACAATTAGGACACTCTTTTGTTTGAGCAAATGTCCCATAAAAATTCCACGAAATAAATAATATTTCCGACGTAAAGTAAATTTCCTGCAAAACGATACGTAACAAACTCCGCGGACGTCGAACTGGATGACTTAACAAGCCCCGATTTGGGACAATATCAAACCGTATATTTCCTTATTTCTTAGTAAATTTATCAACTTTATTTATTATTTGGTTACAATTGGGGATAAACATTTTCAAAGAGGAAATAATATTATCCTTATATTTATTAGTAAACAATGTTTTATTATTGAATTATTTGTAATGACTATGTATTTGTGTGTTCTGAGAAATTAATCAGATGTATTGTATTAAAAAAATATTTATTAACATAGGTTAAATTATAATGCATTTACGTTTTGCGGTATAGGACGATGAAAATACAAGCAGACTGTAATCATTCAGATCGTCGTAATCCATTGCTGGATGTTGTCCCAGTATCTTGGTGGTAAGGCTTTGTGCAAGACCGTCTGAGTAGGTAACTACAGGCACAAGGAACATAACAATGTTCGCAAGGCTTTTAACGCACAGGCTATGTAAGGAATGATTAATATTTTTTACAGCGCCATTGTCTATAGGCGGTGATGACCACTTATACAGCAATAGGTAGCCCATTTTACGTCCGCCTAACTATAGCGGGCAGAAGAGCGCTCTGTACTGCGTCTGTGGAGCTAAGATCTCCTGAAAAAAAATGCACAGGAGCAAATCTGGAAGTGATGATCGCATTGTTTGCCCGATCTGACCAATTTTAGTCACGGTGGACATACTCAACTAATCAAAGGGACTGAAAATATTTTTGTGGAAAAATGTGTGTGCAAACACGTGTGTACTGCGCGTTCCATGTCTAACAGTTGCAAGTTTGGGGTATCAACTATATTACGTGACGTGTTGCAAGAATATTACGTGCCGCGGTGCAGGAAATATATAATTCGCCTGAAACTTGTTATATTTCATGAAATTAATATAAAAAAGTATAATTATTGTAATATAGTTTTTATCTAGATTTTATCGATCATTGATAGTATCAAATGTTCCCGTTTCACGTACTTACGTTATTTATTAAGAAAAGCTAGCGGACGCGTCACAATCACGTTGCCGACTAGACCGCGTCATAAAAATCCTGGTGTTCCCGAAGCATGTCGAGTATTCCTCGATAAATAACGTAAGTAAAAACAAAACAATCCTGCTATTTATTAGTAACTAGTTTTGACCATGACTTCGATCGCAAATAGGGTATATAATAGGTGGTACCTGTTGTGTTGGATCGGTCTTTGGATTTCAATATAAAAAATAATCTATGTCCTTCCTTGGCGTTCAATGTTTCTTCAGACAGATAGACAGATTTACTTTCCCATTTATAATGTTAGTATTGATAAAATTATGAACACTTGTAAAGCCCTGTTTATATTCGTCTAGTAAAACAGTATCAATCATCTTAATAAATTTATTTATCGTTTCTTAAGCATAGAAATAGGTTATACTCATTCATTGGTTAAATTGTGGTATGATTATGCTTATCTAACTTTCTTTGTAAACAAGATGATGCGTTGTCGTTAAATAAGGACGTTGTGTAATATCACTGCTACCGTCAAAGCGAATTATATAACTTGAAGAAGACAATTAAGAGAACTTTCTTTTGATATTTGACACTGCGTTCTTCCCAAATCAAATTGGTGGTAGGGCTATGTGCTTGTGCCCATCAGATGTTCTAAACAACAGCATACGGGCACAAGGTATGCTCTTAAATGTATCCTACATTTACAAATGATTTCCCTGATGGGCCGTATTTAAAGTCGTTGATGCCCTGGAATAAAAACGAGTGGGGTCCCGAAAAATTATTGTAATATAATTATATTTCCAAAGTAACAGCGTGTTTATGTCATATAGTAATGTCCTAACAGCCTTAAAAATGTTTGCATTTGACTGACTTGACTATTGTAGGCCTTCTCTCCCTTTTGGGAAGGTTTTGTTGCTCGAATGTTGATTGTTGAATGCACGTGGCAGGTTATCACGCGCCACGTGCAGGTTTCCTCACAGTGTTTTCAATCACCGCCGAGCACTTGAATTCAGCGCTTGCTTGCCGGATTTGATCTAAGAATCATCATTATTATAACAAATTAACAATAGGTAAATTTGAAATGTTTTGAAAAAGTTCATGAATATTCACTTTTTTTTTCTTTGATAGAACGGATGTTTTTGATATATTGTTTTAATTTTGTGTTATTTTAAAGTGCCGCGACTATATATATTGTAACACAATATTTATTTTATTTTATAAACAATAGTATTATTTCCCATAATCCCTGTTTTCTTATCAAGTGTTTAGTAAACATACATGTCCATAAGCGCAGCACTATGAATGGTGGCTGGCGAGTCCCCACCCGCGGAACTACTAGTTCCTACAAGGTTCAAGGCCCGGGTTACGCAAGCCGTTTCACCTTACGTAACTCATTGTTGAATCCAACTGTACTTTCATCGTTAATTGCTTGCGCTTCCTACCGGAATACAACAATCAAACGTTTTCAGGGAAAATGACAGCTGTTATGCGTTTTATTGTATTGATAAAATCTAAATTATATACCTACCTACTTTTTTTTATATTCTGTTACTGAGTAAGTAAATTACTGTTAAAGAACCGATTTATTATGCCAACAATTTGAATAAATAGTTATCTGTTTTTTAGCGTGTGAAAATTGTATTTTAGTATGTAAGGTTGTTCTACGTACGAATGTACATAATTGTGTATGTTAAAGGTTTTTTTTTAATTTATAAAGGATAAATTACAGCAAAAACCTTTTTTAAGGAACATTTTTGACATTTTATACTTGGTGGTAGAGCTTTGTGCAAGCCCGTCTGTGTAGGTACCACCCACTCATCAGATATTCAACCGCCAAATAACAGTACACTGTATTGTTGTGTTCTGGTTAGAGGGGTAAGTGAGCCAGTGTAATCACAGGCACAAGGGACATAACATCTTAGTTCCCAAGGTTGGTGGCGCATAAGTGATGTAAGGAATGGTTAATATTTCTTACAGCGTCTTTGTCTATGGGCGGTGGTGACCACTCACCATCAGGTGGCCCATATGCTCGTCCGCCAACCAATATTATAAAAAAAAACATAATATAATTAAACCAGGATATGATGTTCACGTTTGTGACGGTCGTAGTCTAAACTTAAGGATGAAATTTTGAAGCGCATCTTCATATATAATTATAGTGTAAACTAAAACCTTATACGAAAGGCGATTTATCTTCTTGTAAAATTTTTATATATATTGTTTAAGTGGTTTTTTTTACAGTTATTAATTCCAAAAATGCATCACTAAAATACATATTAGTCTCGAATAAGAAATTTATACTTATAAAATATACAAACAATTTAATTTAATAACTGGGAATATGAATTATCAAATAACATCATAACTTTGTATAGCGAAACGCAACATTTACATTACGTCATCGCGTCCCGTTGCGTAAGAATATAACGGGATTCGACGAACAAGTGAAAGTGGGTTCAACGCACCCCACGTTGCGAATACGCGATGACCACTTGTTATCTCGTGGGAAATATTAACGATTTCAGCTAGATATCATCTAGAATCACTAGATAAAATCATCATTATTATAAAATATGTATTTTTTTAATTCAGTTTAACAATTTAAATACTTCCTTTGTGTGAATATATTTGATGCGTGAAAAGAATGCTTTAATTGTTGCTTTAAACTTTTAACAACTGAAATATATAAATTAATTGAAACATCATAACAGATATATATATAGGTATTAAAGAAATTTTAAAATGTATTTAATAGTGGCTTGACAATGCAACTATCAAATGCAAAAATATTTTCTTTTATACATAAAAACTTTTCATCTTGGATATATTTTGTCCTGGTTATTTTATCAATTTATAATTACACAACAATTTGAACGACATCAATATTATTTTATATGTAATACCTATACCATAAAACTAATAGTTTAAAATTTGTAATTATTGAAAAATATATTATGTATTATGTAAAAGTATTTTATGTTATTACATGAAAATGATTGCAACGTTTCTCTATATAAAGTCTTAAGATGAAACGTGCCTGGAGCAGCCACCGTCACGTGTACGAAGTCACACGCGCTCTTTATATAATTACGGGTTCACCCCCTTTCTTTTGAAACTCGTGTTCTATTTATACAGACAAGAACCGATCTAACTTGTAATGTAAGAACATTACGTAATAACGTAGCGTTGCGACGTCATAGCTTCCCGTTGCTCAAGAGGAAAGCGGGGTGCGACCGGACGAGTGAAAGTGAGGTCGGTGCGCCCCACGACGCGAATGTCAATGCGATTCACGTGCGGCGCTTTGCGATGCGTAAACATTGACGTATTGTTGTTAAGCTGATAACTAAACGGTTTTATGTTCCGGTGTCTGTGCTATGTTACGGTACCAGGGTGCCATTGTCGAAGATGAAAATTCCGGAATCGAGGTTAAATTGAGCCGAAAATTTTACATTTCAAATTCGCAGAGAAGTTTTTTCTTATATTGCAAGGGTATTGACGCACTTGCTTTCAATATACTGTGTTTTTCTACATCAGACACTTTGTGTAATGAATTTTAAAATTTGACTGGATTCGACTGTAAAAGCCAAACATGTCTAAAATCTATACACCTGACAATCAAAGGCACAGGTTTCTTTTTGATACTTATTGTATATAATAATGCAATTATACAGTCGTATTAATTCAACATATATGTTTGTATAGATACAATTAAATATTGCATTTGTATTTGCACTTAAATTCAGACAATTTATAATTATGAACACAGGAAAAAAGGCAATACAAAAAAAGCAGCACTTAAAAGCAAACCGGTCAAACATAAGGCAAGAGAAGAAATAAAAACCAAAGTTTCTTATAGTTTTCTATTATAATGATAGCAAATTAAAAATACCCTAGTAATTTTTATTCCTTATTATACAACATGCAAGAATTAAAAAAAGTTGTAATTAGAATCAACGTCGTTTATCTTTAGCTCATAACCGCATTATTATGACCGCGTTACCTCTTTTCGGTATTGTGTCACAGTGGATTGTTGCCAAACACGAGAATTTTCTGTAACAACGCACGTTTAGTATAAAGTTTAAATAACCCACGCTTTTACTTTAATACTTACCTATAAGAATATTCGAGAAAAGTTCGAGAACATTTCGTTAGGAAATTTACAAAAGCGGTAATAGCTCGAGTAAACAAACGTGACAGATTTGTAATAGAACGTTTAAAAAATGGAATTCTTTTTTCAAAAGTCAATTAAGAAAAGTGTTACAATTTTGAATTTGAATTTAAATTTAGAATCACGAATGCATACACGAGTTACGACAAATAAGAATCGATTAATTTCTAAATTATATTAGTTTATTTGTTTGCTAGAAATACAATTTGACGGATGGTGTGAGTCATGTTAGTACCATAGGTTGTGTTTTGTTTCTGTGTATGTATTTCTTTGTCTATATTAATAAATAAAGAGGCGTTTTGTGTTCCCTAACTGAAAAATCTAGTAATTAGAAACCGATATATTATATAAATTCGATGATATATCATATCATACAGTGCGTTGCGAAAAATATTTTAGTGTTAATACATGGCAGACAAAGTTTGCCGTCGGCTTGTTTTGTCTAAATGGTAACTATTAAAAATAAAAATATAATTTTATGATTCACATTAAAATCGATTATAGGCACTTAACCAGTAATTTACATTTAACACTGATATTTACATTATTTATATGGCAACACCAATACCCGTGTAATACCGTGTTAAAAAAAAAACTTAATTTAAAACTTTCAGCTTATGCTTAATAGTAATGTTATTTTAAATACATTTAATATATTAACGTTATTTAAATATGCTGTTTTGATATGTATGTCATGTGAATTAATAAATAATATTCGATTAGATATATCTTTGACATCTAATTTTATCCGGTTGAGATTAGAAAAAAATGTACTCATTTATAATCTATGATGGTTACTCTCTTTTTATCTAATTACATCCTTAATTTAAAAGCATATTCAATCTATCAAACTGTAATAGGGTTAACTCTCTCTTAACGAGTATTTCAAATTAAATACATACATTCGAATTGATACAAGAAGGTTCCATATTTATTTATATTACACCAAACACTTATAACGTCTCTTAGTAATAGAAACGCTAACTTGGAGTACCAAATATATGAATGTAGAATCCGGCAGATCTACGAAACACTTGGTTATTTATTAAATATGTTATTTCATACAATAAAATATTTTTATTATTTTCGGAAGACAAGCTGTAGGATAAACGAGCCGATATTTTACTTAACAAATTTAGGGCACAATCAAACCGGAACAAACTTGTGTCTGAAATCGAGTCTTCGTTAAACAAAGTCTCGAACTGGGGCCGGCTATACCTAATCCATTTCAACCCCAAAAAGACGCAGGTTTGCGCGTTAACTGCTAAAAACACACCATTTGTCGTATCTCCACGATTTGAGAACATTCCATTAGCCGCCACAGCTAGTATCGGAATACTTGGCGTCGATATTTCAAGCCTCGTTCAGTTTCGCGGTCAATTGGAAGGCAAAGCGAAATTGGCATCAAAAAAGCTCGTTGTGTTCAGCAAGGCAAGACAGTATTTCACGTCGGCCCATCGTCTAAAACTAGAGCGGCTCAAATTATCGACGATCAAGCCCTTTCCGATCTGCTGATCCTTTGGCTTTGCGTAGAGATGTTGGATTGCTCTGCATCTTCTACAGAATTTATCACGGGGAATGTTCCGAGGAATTGTTCGGATTAATCCCGGCTGCTGAATTTCACCTTCGGACATCTCGTCAAAATTCAAAATATCACCCACACCACCTAGATGTCCGAAAATCCACATTTAATAAAAAAAATACAGCGTAATTTTTAAGACATTTTCTGCCTCGCACAACCACTCTGAGGTTTTTCCGAACCGATACGACTTGGAAACCTTCAAGAAAAGAGCGTACTCCTTCCTGAAAGGCCGCCAACGCACCTGCAAGCCCCCCGGTGTTGCAGATGTCCATGGGCGGTGGTAGTCACTTTCCATCAGGGAGCCTCCTGCTCGTTTGCCACCACTAACAAACTAGATGAAAACCCGGCTTCGCTTGGGTAAAATAAATAAGTCTAAACAAATATAAATATACTATCTATCGTATCCCTGAACAAAATTATAATTTGGAAGACATTTTCTGAATGCATCCGTAAACGTCAAACATGGCCCGGGCGGCCATGTATTGTATGAAATGTCTTTGAATTCCATGGATTTGTCTTTATTACTAACTACATTTGCTTGGCTTCATTTTTTTTTTCATAAGTAAAATAGGTGCACTATGAAATCGACTATTCTGCCAATTTAATAAAATTCAAAACGTAATCTTTATTCGAAACTTCTCGTACGTAAGGATTTGTGTTATTTTTAGTTAATTATCTGCGAAAGCCAGTTGCATAGAGTTAGACGTGTAACAAAGCGGTGCACTGTACCGTTAGCGTCTGTTTCGAGGCCGCTTTCCCATTTCACCGACGCATCGCGGTCACCTCGATCTGATACTCGCTTCTAGGGCTGTCAATTGAATGTATTAAATTTCAAGAATCTTTTTTTATGTCATAGGTGGCAAACGAGCAGGAGGCTCACCTGATGGAAAGTGACTACCACCGCCCATGGACATCTGCAACATCGGGGGGCTTGCAGGTGCGTTGCCGGCCTTTAAGGAAGGAATCTGGATTCCTAGTGCTTATTTAATTAGAGCATAATGCTATGGAGCATAAAATAAGCACTGTAAAACTATAAGAATCACTTGTTTATATAAGACTAGATATTTTGCAATCAACGATTTCGGAAAGTTATGAACAAAAGGTACAGTTTACAACAAAGCTTATTTAATTTCAATAGCTTATAACCGGTTATTATTTTACTCAATTTGGTTCTTTATATTAAAAATTATACGATTGCTTTTAATCTGAGTATATTATTATAATGTAACGATTATCAGTCAGTAAAAAATTTATCACAACTAGCGAATTTCTAAAACATCGTCACGACTAAACTGAACTAAACAACCAGTAAAACAAACAGTAAATTCAAAAGACCAGACTGATCAAACCGTGTACTATAATTAAAAATAAAAGAAGCGAATACTAAAACGAGATATACACAGCGCCATCTCTTGACCGAAAGATTTAACATCTACTTTCTATGCCTTAAATATTCGGTCATATGATCGACGGTAATAGTCGGAACTTTTACCAGAAACTTCGATCACATGTTTAATTCACCGTTGATCGTATTTAAGATTATATATCCGATAATGTTTTTTCACAGTTATTAAAACGAGACCGACGAATAGATAGAAAACGGTAAAATTATGTGGGATAATATCACAAATTAGATTATTATCTAAATTAAAAATAAACAGTTTATTCTGTTCAATTAGATTCTATAATATGAATAGACACCTAATTGACTGTTGAGTTTTATTACGTAACTGTAAAATATATATAATGCTGTTAATTTTTTTTTATCTGTGGAATATCAATGTGTGACAATTTGATCAAACGGTTTTTGATTTTTTTTTAACTTTGACTTTGAATAAACTTGGCGTGGTAAGGTTACAAGGTTACAACCCGAGTCAATACTATACTTTTTATTGCGAAAAATAAATTTTTACTCACTATGTATTAATACCACAGCGATGGCCGTCTTTGTATTCGATCGGAAAGGCTACGAGATCGTGTCGATGTAACGCATCCGCGGCCGCTCTGGTGCTATGTTCCACTCTTTGCTCGGAAGGTGATCTCGATCCCAGTACTCTTGGCTAAAAAAAGCCACACGCGAGGCCCCAACTCCACGCGTCCTCGGCCCTCAGCCGAGGGTCACGCCCTGTAAGTCCCGGGCGTCGGGGCTGTGAGAGCTCTAAGACCACGCCATCGTCGTCTCCGCCGAGCGAGATCAGCCCTTTCCCGCGCACCGTAATCTCCTTCTGGACCATGACGGTCTCACAGAAGGAGGCTACGCCCCTTCACGCCGATTCATTCTATAATCTGTATCAACGCAATGATCAGTTTCAGAAAAAATATAACATGGTAATTCAACACAAAACAAATACGATATTTATGACCAAGAGTCAAGAGGCAAAAGATGTCGCTTCTGGTGCGATGCCCTAACCTGCTATTTAGGCTCTAGAACGATAACTGTTTAATATTAAGGTTAAAGTGAATTTATGTCTGTTTTTCAATCTTGTGCCAACCCTGATCACTTGTTGACGTATTTAACATATTGGTGATTTTAAAAGGGCCTGTTTTTAACATCACCGATGACGGTACTCAGTAATATTAAATTATAGTATTTACATATGAAATTGGTTATTTTTAATGAAAATACAGTGTAATTATAAATAACTGTAAGGCTGTTTTCAATGACATATGTGTCCTTTACAGTACTTTTTAATATTTATGATTGTGTATAATAAATGAAAAACCAGATATTGTTTTTTAATAATTTATCTGATGACTAATCACTTTAATATTCTCCATATGATATTGGTTGACGGACGGGTGATAGTAAGTGGTAACCAGACAATGGCAAATAATTTTACCATCCTTAAAATGAACCACTATAAGAACAAAGGTGTTATGTCCCTTGTATGTTGATTTACACTGACTCATTCGCCCTTCAAACCGGAATACAACAATACTAAGATGGATGGTAGAATATCTAATTCGTGAGTGGATTCAACCCATAAGGGCCTGCACAAAGCCTAACCGCCTAGTGAGATTAACTAAAGTTCATATGTAATACGTTATATTACATACATAGTAAACTACTGCAACGTCATTATAAATTTCATTCATGATGGTGAGTTATTAATAGCCCAGACCTTCCTCACAACAGCGGACTAGACAACTGCTCAGTAATAATAGTGCTATGTATGTACGCAAACACAAATTTATTTACTATTAATTGCATTATTAATATAACAATAATTGTTTATTTGCTGGAAACATTGTAGGTACATTATGGTAACAAATAAAAAAAAATACCAAACATGTTTCATCAATAGCTGACGCGCAAATATATGTAAAAGTAAAGAAGAAATAAAATAAATTGACACACCTACTACCACTCAAATAGTGAATTATGAATTCAATGCCCACTTATTTATATTTAATTAAAAAAAAAGTAATTGTCAACAACTTTGGTTAAATTATACAAATACAGTATTCAACGTTAATGGGCTTGAATTATCGATAAGGAATTTTCTGCCTCGCATAACCATTCTGGAACTCGCATCCGCCGGCGGTTTTTCCGAACCGATAAGACTTGGGAACCTTCAAGAAAAGAGCCTAGTTATTTCTTAAAACCCGACAACGCACCTGCGAAACTTCCGGTGTTGGAAATGTCCATGGGCGGTGGTAGCCTCTTTCCACAAAGTGAGCCTTCTGTACATTGGCACGTTGGCATGCCATTAAAAAAAAGATTAATAAACTTGAAATTGAAATTCGCAATAAGGAGACTAAAACAAAAACATAAATTAAAAAGTGTTTTTATAAGAAACACCTTCACACATCACATTCTTGGTGGTAGGGGTTTGTGCAAACCCGTCTGGGTAGGTACCACCCACTTATCAGACATTCTGCCACCAAGCAGCAATACTTGGTATTGTTGTGTTCCGGTTTGAAGGGTGAGTGAGCCAGTGTAACTCCAGGCACAAGGGATATAACATCTTTGTTCCAAAGGCTGGTGGCGCATTGGCGAAGTAAGGTATGGTTAATATTTCTAACAGTGCCAATGTCTATGGGCGGTGGCGACCACTTAACAACAGATGGCCCATTTGCCGCCTACCTATTACATAATAAAAAAATACCTATCCTAGCCATCCGTGCAGTTCAATGTAATGGAAACTTGATAACACAGGAGATGAAACAGTTGTAGAACCAATGGAAAAAACTATTTAAGCGGTTTTAAGGCGCGACAATGTACCAACTTCCTAAATAACTTAGTTACTTCTTATTATACTTAAACTTATATTATATATATGAGGTTATAATGTAACTTCATGTATACACAAGCTTATTTTTATAACATTTTCGTTTTACGCCAATAAGTTATTATTATTTATTAATTTTATATCTAAATAATTTCGTATTGAATACTTTAAAACACTATTTAATGTAACTTACAAATCGAAGAAATTGTAACGCTTACTTTTCTATTCGTTTCACTATTTCCAATTACCTCAATTAAAGCTATACTGCATAACAAATGCACCTGGATCGGATATTAAATTTACGACCGAGTTATTTAACTTAACTAGAGGTAATATATCTCATAACCAAAACATTAAAACGATACGTCTATTGAAATATGAAAATTGAGACAGTAATATACCACAGATAACATATAATATTTTATTACTTGTAAATTCAAAGTGCAAAGGAGAAAAATCTAATGAAAAAAAAGTCTTCTTACAATATACTAGACTAGTTATCTCCCGTGGTTTGGTGTTAGTTGTACTCGTAGGTGAGTAGATGCGAGGCACAAAAGAGTAGCTTGTGTCCTTCCTTGAGCTTCCAGCTTGCTTCAAACCAAATTAAAAAAAAAATCGGTTCAGGGGTTTGACTTTGAAAGAGTAACAAGCAGACAGACAGACAGCCAGACAAACAGACAGAGAGTTACTTTCGGATTTATAATATTAGTGTAGATCATTTAAGCCTGAGGCTTCACCCGCGTAGATTGTAGTTTATTAGTAAGTCCTCGTTTCATATTTATCGAGTCCTTTTATTGATTGATTTTATTATTAAAACTCCAACTCTTGCACATATACCTTACCCTTAAAGTCAAATCCTTGATAAATACAAAAAAAATCATTATAACCTCTATCTATCATTTTTTCACCTTATCAGACGAAAAAACAGACGATCAACAGCTTTTATAATTCTATCAATAACTCTAGTGAAAACGTCAGAATTTCCACTTTAAAGTTTAAACTAAATTACGTATAATTTATTGCACTATTCCGTTTAACCATTGCCACATAAATAGCGCTGAATTTAATTATCTGTCGTTACAATGATTCATTAGAATCACCGTTAGTATAAAAACAAGTGATGAAAGTGCTTAGGAAAAGTAGTGAAAATTATTGAATACTTCCCGCGCCGTGTCTCACGACTTATCTGTCGTGTTACATTATATATAATTGTTTATTTAACCGTGGCCTTGTATGTACTTGTATATAATCTATGGTAGAGCTTTGACCTGCTTGGTCGGGTACATTTACCAGTTGTTCTTTCGTCAAACAACGATACTTTGTATTGCTGTGTTCCAGTTTGAATGGAGAATAAGACGGTGTAATTAACACCTAAGATCCTGTGGAACACATGTTCTTCTAAAATTTAAAAATGGAGTCAATTATCTTTTTTTTTTGTTATAATATTTTGATTGTCGATTGACAGCCAAAAATCACTATAGATATATAAATAGTGTTTTCGAATAATTTCTTTATAGTTTTAAGTATGTTACAGCACCGTAACTATATACACACAATCGTGAATGTTAAAAACATTAAAATGCAGATGACACAACCGCGCCTCAGAATGTGATGGGAATAGTTAATTAAAAACAAACTAAAATAAACGAAGAAGAAATTTACGGTAAAATTAAAGATAAAAGATTTATGATATAAAGAATATACAGAACACTTTCTTTCAATTTATAGTTTTGTATTATATCTTTGTTTAATATAATCGTTTATAATATCATTGAAACTTTTAACATATTTCTCTTCAAAATTTAGGAAAAAAATTAAAATGTGTTTATGGTTAATACATGACCCAATTTTACGTAACGTCAGGTTTAGCTGACTCAGAACCAAAATATAATATAAAGAAAGTGTCACACAACGTAACGCTGGTAACTGTCCCCATTTTATACCCCTTTCCCCGTACTTTCACCGATTGTGTGACCTACATGCTTTGTTACGAGCGCTTATGTCGACCGTGAAATGTTGCCAAATGACAGCTATCCGGGGCGGTGAAATTAAAAAGTTAACGTCTGGATACGTCAATGAATCGTCAATGTCATGGACCTATTTCGTAACTTGTTCGTTCAAAGTGCTTTAATTGTTATTT